>NC_082613.1:17798147-18128590 GCF_030936135.1 Gavia stellata
CTGGTTGCAGGAGTGCCCCATGCTCACTGCTGTCCTCTGGCTTTTGCAGCACATACGTGAGAGTGAAACAGTTCATCAAAGCTGACAGAAACAAGGTAAGGGCTTGGCAGGCTCCAGCTGCTCCTGGGCAGGCAGGGCTCCTCTGGGCAGAGACTGGTCTTGTTTTTCAGCGGGATGTGAGCAGAGCCAGCGAGCGGGAGGGCCGATGGCGGCGCTGGTGGCAGGGGTTGGCTGTCCTGTTCGCAGCATGGTGAGCAGCTGATGGCTCCTCCACTCCCCACTCAGGTGCTGATCGTTAGCCCAGCTTTCCTCAAGTACATCCACGACAACTGGACGCAGCGCCACGGGCGGTACCCCTCCACCGGTTTCACAGCCTTGCTCTTCGCCTTGCACGCCTGCCAGCAGGTGAGCACGGCCAGTGGGCCCGGGCGCTGCTGCCGTACCACCACTGCACCGCTTGTCTGTGCGCTCTCAGATTGACGGCGCGCCCATACGGTGATGGCTCTTGCTGGCGTGTGTGCAGGTGTCTGTGTTTGGCTTCGGAGCAGACAGTGAAGGGAACTGGCACCACTACTGGGAAAACAATCGCTGGTCTGGAGCTTTTCGCAGGACGAGGGTCCATGATGCTGACGTCGAATTCAGCCTCATCGAGAGACTGGCAGCCGAAGGCAGGATTTTATTCTACAAATGATGCATTTCCAGGAAACTGAAGCCAGGCCGTTAGCCCATGACTGGCACCCCCACCCCCCCCCCCCCCCACCCCCCGTCTTGGCTCTTTAGCTTGCTTCTCTCCTGCCCCCAGCACTGCCCCATGCCTGGGCTCACAGACGCTGCAGTCCCCGGGGTCTCAGTGCTGCTTGCGCTGGTCCCACCAGCTGGGCATTGTGCGTGCCAGAAAGTGACACGCTCCCATGGCACCAGGGACGTTGCATTTGGCTGGACAGAGAGTGGGCATGGCTCTGCCCATGCTGGCTGGGAGAGGAAGGGGAGATGGTGGGGCTGGAGGTGGGCGTGGAGCCTGTGAGCGGCTGTGCTTGTCCCTGCAGTGGCTCCGAAGCTGTTGGGGGACAGCGGTGGCGGTGATGGTGGCAGCCACTCAAACCTGGCTGTCCACATGACAGAGCTGACATTTCCACCCACTGATGGCTTTCAGGGGAGGTTCGTAGTTGTTCTTTGGGCAGGGGGAGAGGGGCATCTTCCCTTCCTGTCTTTTTTTGTAACTGAGGAAATATTTTAAAAATTGTATCAAAGAAGAGTAAGAAAGGGGAAAAAAAAAAATCAAGCATGCTAAGTCAGAACATGACAGAATCAAGTACAGCTGGAATTATCTTAAGTTGAATAAACTTTGAAAACACACGTTAATCTATTATTAACATTTGCTTTACTTTTTGAGGCCTTACTGCTTTGAAAAAAACAGCACAAGCTATCTCAGCCCCATCCTGCAGAACAAGAGGGTGGAGTCTGAGCTCCCCAAAGGAGGTTTTTCTCCACCAGAGCAGGGTTAGCAGGATGTCTTTTCCTACTTTCAATTACAAACACGAACATCCTTGACTCAGATTGAGCTTTTAGTCACTAGGCTATTAGTCACTTGGTCGTTCAGTCTATTAAAATCACCAGATCTCTCCCACTCAGAAGCTCCCATTTTATAGCACAAACCTGTGTTACTTTACTTAACTATTAGCGTCATTGATTTTTCAACCTCTCCCGGTAAAATTGCCATTTCTGTATGTATGTGTCTTCTGTTTTTCTTCTCCATTATATCCAGTTTCCAACACTGAATACAAATCTTGCACTTCCGCCCCTTCACCTTCCCTCTATTTTCTCTAGGTGCTAAGTAGTGCTCTGTGTGATGCTCTCCAATGCTTTTCTGAGGTTTACAATTAATTGGCTTTCTTATCAAAGACAAGCTATTAGCTGGTAAGTGTATAACTGTGAGTTAAACTCTTGCTACATTATTTCCATTCATCTTCCCACTCCTGATTATTCTTTCCAATTTAGTTACAAAGCCGTGTGCTCTGCTGAGCGATTGAAGGTGTTCAGGTCACTTTTTGTTCCCAATAAAACATACAGATACTACGTCCCCTTCCTCACATTGTAGTAGTACTATATGATCCTGACCCCATGGACTTATTAAATATCCTTGTTTTAAATGTATTTTTTTTTTTTTTTTTATAAACCCATTTTTTTCAGTATTCTAGCTTGGAGAGCAATCAGTCTCCTTACCCACACCTCAAATGGCTTCTCTCCCCAATTGAAAAAACACAGGTTTTTATAGTCCTTGGTTTATAGATAAGTTCAATTAATTAAAAAAAACCCAAAAACAAAAACTACTTTCAAATGAATTATAAAATAGCTTTCTCTCTGCAT
This sequence comes from Gavia stellata, assembly GCF_030936135.1. Taxonomy (NCBI): domain Eukaryota; kingdom Metazoa; phylum Chordata; class Aves; order Gaviiformes; family Gaviidae; genus Gavia; species Gavia stellata. Next base: position 17,800,515 of record NC_082613.1, read on the forward strand.
CATCTGATCCTGTGCCTGTCACGCTCACTGTACACTGTTGGACCAATTGCTTGGAACAAGCAAAGCCAGAGCTAAAGCACAGCCAGAGCTGAGATTTAAGAGTAATGAGTCTGTTTTGCCTCAAAATGAGGCAGGAATCTACAATGTTTTATTTTTCCTCATTATTGTTCAATTTCTCCCAATATAATTTCACATACCAAGCACTTTACTCACTTATGTAGATCATTAAAAAGAAAAAGAAAACCCCATCATCATCATGTTATTTACATACTTTGCCACAATGCAGGTGTGTTTTTTAATTATAATTTCTAATTCAGTACCAGGATTAGTTTAAAGAATTTAATTATTCTTCCAAATGCTTTACCAAAACACACAGAGGATGGACTTTATTTCAAAATAGAAAAAGAGGGGAACTGAGAAACACAATCCAATTTAAAAATCAATTAAAACTCCACCCACTTTTTCTGCTGAAACATGAACTTGCAGTTTCCGTAAGAGGAGCAGTCTGGAGGAACTGCAATGCCCCACGGTACAGTAAACACATCCCAAGTGCCCAGGACAGCTGGAAGGAAAGCGCACAGAATTCAGCACATTTTCACAGAGGTCTGGCATACAGCATCAGCACACTCAGGAACATTTTTAAGAAAAATTAAAAAGCTTATTTGATGGCAACTTCAATCCCTTCCAGGTTTCATGACAATACAGTATGTTATTCCTGGAGGCAAACAGAATGCAGTATCTCCAGCATCTCTTTTGGTGAGGGGGGTGGAACTGGATGAACATGGACTGACACAAAAGGGTTTTTACAGTAGGGTCTGCACAGCCAGACAAGATGGCTAATCTTTATAGCAGCAAGGTTCAAGCAGTTCCATCCACAAATTAATGCCAGGCAAAGAATGATGGGACAGTAATGTAAGAGCGGTCAGGGCCATCTGGTAATTCCAAACCTCTTCCTCTTGTGCACTCAGAAGATGACCTGTATTTTGAAAATCCTGTTTAGTTCTCCTTAGAGTTTTTTTTGTGGAGTGAGGTCATTGCTTATTTATGTTGTCTTCCCAAGTTCGATTTTCTTCTGGATGGCACATGCTGAGTGATAGATCAAGGAGTCAATGAATCCTGCAACTAAAAGGAAAAAACAGATGGATCAAGCCAGACGTGCCTCAAAGAAAACAGCTCCCAGAGAAAGAAAACACAAACCCTTCTGTCAGTGGAAAGGAATTCCAGCTCCCCCAGACAGAAAACAGCTGCTTCTGCTCAGAAGAATAAGGTCCTCATCACATTAGGACAGACAAGATAAAGCTTGCAGGGCAGAGGTGATCACGCTTCTCCAGAAAAAGATCTCTCTTACAGAAGTGAAACTGAGACAGGCTGAGTCACGTGTCTTTACTGATGAGCGAGAAGAGTTTGGGGAGGAAGCTGGTGCTGAGAGCTTTATGCCATGTCATTGCCCTGACCAAGCTTGCCAAGGGCATGTTTCCCATTTCTTGCTCGTTTCACAGTAACCTTGAAAGTAAGCTACTCCACCCGATGCTGCCCTTTATGGACGCCCTTTATAGGAGATGCAATGTTTACCCACCAAGGACACAAAGCAAACCAAACCTATGCCTTTAGTTCTTTCTGCAGTATTTTCCCCAAATCTCTCCAGCACCGAAGGAGCCTATTAATTCAGTGCTTATTTGTGATCACAGAAAAGGTCAGGAGGGGTCTCCTGCACCACAAAACCCGGACAACGCTGCATGCATCGAGGCAGCTTTCACAGGACAGGAACCCTGAGCTCCTGCCAGGGAGGGAACACAGGCTGCCAGTGAGCAAAGGTATTTTCAATGCCTTTATGAAGCTTCATGTTTTTCTTTTATTCAACACCTCAATCTAAGGAATAAGTAAGTGATTACTTGGCCCTACACAAAGACAGACATTTCGATACTATATAAAGAGTAGCAGCTAAAACAGGAACTGAGTCTTCTGTTTATTACAACAGAATATGGAATTATTGGCCTTACTACCTGGTCTTTGAGTAACGCTTCAGATGACTGTCTTTTGTAGTTGTTTTGCCCTGAAATTATCTCTACTTGTGGAATCAACTTGATGCCGTAACACAAGAACTGTTACACAGCTGATTTGATCTGTCCTCTAGAATATAGAGAATCTCAACATGGCATATGGCAGCAAACACTCCAAACTGGCTGTCAGACCTAATCAGTGCTAAAGGGCACTTGCATTTGTCATGAAAATAATTTTTGAAAGCCTTTCCCTGCATCAACCATAGAAATTAATATGATCAAATTTATTACAGACAGAAATCCTGTTTAACAGTATCAAGTTAGTTGAGCATTGTGACACCTCAGGTGATGGGAAAGCCTTGCAGATAAAGGTATTATGTGATACAGGTATATGATACAGGTGTTACGTGATACAGTAGCTGGCTTCTCAGGTCCAGTAAGATCTGCTGACCAGATCTCCACGCTGGCCCTTCACAGCCACGTGAGCATCTCTGCCTATGTTTCAGAGCACCCTGGGTTATTAACTGGAGTGCAAGGCTGGACCAAGGCTGGGCTCTGTCACATACATAGAGCTGACCAGATACTAATTAGCTATTCCAGAAGCCAGCACTGAGAATGAAGTCCAAGACACTCAAATGGCTCTGCAGGAACAGCCTCTCCTTACAGGACCCCGTCTAGCTGTGAGGGCTACTTTTAGTCCCTGCAGAGCACTCCCTGGAGCTCCAGTGTCTGGGAACACAGTTTGAGACCTCTGAGATGGCTATGCCCATGGTGACCTGGGTTCACTGATTTTACTGGCTTTGGTTCCACATGAAAGCAACTATCTGCTTACAGAGCCAACCTGGCCAAGAAAACAGTACAGATGCATTCATATGGTATGTGAAAGACCGCATTATTTGAAAACAAAACGTCCTGTAGAGCATCGAAATGAAATATTATGATAGGTCTACATCATCTACAGCATCTTGAAAGTCTGCAGTGCTGATTACAATCTGATGCCACCCCCATGGCTCTGCAGAACATGCTATACCACCTCCTGAAGGCCCAAGTCATCTCTCCCCATCAAACAGGGATTTATTACCAGCCATGCAGACTTCAGAAAGAGTAAGATGGCAAATGTTTACACTTTAGAAAGAAAAAAGATTGAAAGGTGCAATACCTGTAAATATGCCTCCAACGATGGCACAAACTCCCGTGAGAAAGTGTGTAAAGGACCTAGAACAAGGAAAGCAATTTGAACAACCAGCATGAGCTCAGATACCAGTATGTCAGGTAAGTAACCATTAACTAATAAAAATCTAATTACATAATGCATACATATGTGCTATAATGAACATTATGATAAATATTAATAGCTGACAATTAACAGATTTAACAATTAAATAACCCCTACTGGCTACAGAATGGAGTTTGTCACTGATACTTTTACTGAACAGCATTAGAACAGTGCACTCTAATGAGCTCAATGGCAACCCTAGGAGGCAAGTACTGAATTTATAAACCTGAAGGATGGACTTTTAATCCCCAACATTTTATCTGCTCCTACCCACACAGAATGCACAGCAGGCTGCTGTAACACAAAAACTAAATCCCTAAGCACATGTTAATACATTTTAAGGTATAGATATTCGCTGTCCCTCATTATGATCCTAAAAGATCGGACAGCTACAATCCCTTCGATTCCCCTGCAATTACACGCCTGTGATTAACAGGGGACCTGGAAAGAAGAAAGAGGTTTCACACTGACATGACATGCAGAAAAGCTATAGCAAATGCAGAGTAAGTAACCAGGTTGGATCAGTGTGGATGCTGCCGTAGGTGCTGGTAAGGTGGGTATGCTGTATAAATCTAGTCTTCCCATTAAAAAAGACTTTCGGGAAATTAGTCTGAACCAAGAACAATTATATCAGACTTCTGCTGGCTGCACCAATTTCCTTCTCCATCTTGACACTGGATTAAAATGCTTTAGGTAATATCAGAAAAACCCCAATCCCTTTCAGATGTTCACACTGAGAGGAAGGGCATCTGGGATTGCCTCTTCCTCTCCACTCACTGGGAAGGGGCTTGGATGGCTTTCAGGCATTTCCACTGCTGTGTCTAAGCGATGGAGTTTTAAGCTATGCAAAATAACAAAATCAATGCAGGGTGAATTAAATAAATTGAAATGTCTCTTACCTGTGTTTCTCTGTCAGCTTCACCATCATGGGCGAAAGTTCATATAGCACAAATACACCAGGCAGACCCTGGTCTCCTAGTAGCCCATTGGCTATCTTCTCATGTCGTGTAACGGAAAACTGGTTAGTCCTTACCACCTAGCAGGAAACAAACACAGCAAATGTTGTTTTGTTAACAGGGAATAGGGAAGGCTACTAAAACATGAGTTCAGTGAACCGTATCCGTGTAGCCCTGCCCATTCACTTGTGGGGGGGCCTGACAGTGGTTACAAAGGGTCATAAAGAACACCATCAGGATCAAGTCTATTTTTACTCCAGGCTATCAGTTAAAGCCGCAGCTAGCCCAAAGAATGAGTGATGCATCAGTCCCCAGGCTGGACAGTTTGGTCTCTGCTGGCAAGTAATGCTGTCCCTCTCGACCTCAACCCCAAGTCCACATCATCCTCTACCAAAATGTAGTCCACCTAAGCATACTTCAGGAGACAGCACCAATGTAAGAAAGCCATCTATATATATTAAAGAGTGAGAAAAAAGGAAATAATACATAAAGGCAGGAGAGCGCCAGGGCTGCAGGACACAGATTGCCCATCTTTATATAAATGAAGATCACCCTACAGCATTCTTCGGTGCCCTGCCATTCTTCTACACATTGTTCGTACCAGTCCTATTCTTAAAGCAAATAAATGGGGTTTCTGTAAAATGAAATTATGTTCTATCATCCCTAATAAGCTATCTGACACAAATTACGATCCAAACCGAGAAAGATAGCATCCGGTTTCTTTACCGAATTCCACATTTGGGGGTTCCAAGTACTGAATTATACACAGCCCCTGGTATACATCTGGCAGCACACTTGGATCCATAGTTACCCGAAGTATAAGCACCACGGTCTGCATGGATTCCTCTTCTGGTGACTAATAAAAAGCAATTATTTTGACAGGAGAAGTCCTTTGAAAACTGACCAACAGCTCTACACTAGAATGTGAGATTTCATTGAGAGAAACCGAAGCCATGGTATAATGGGAGGTGGCCAGAAGAATAGGGCTCTGATTAACTATCCTTTGTACTTTGGGAATTTCAATCATCCACAGAAACTGCAGAGGCATCCTGAATCCAAGCAGAATGAGCTTCAAACGTGGTCTGAAGGTTGTCCCAATATCAACTCATAGCGAGTAACTTCCACCCAACTTCCAGCAAAAAAACCAGATGGGTCCTTTTAAGCAGGGAATTGAAGAAAGAGTGGTCCACTTAAGGATTTATCACATGAAAACAGAGTCTTGCAAACAGTTTCAATCTTTAGGGCAGATGAAGAAATACAAACTATGTCTACCTTTCCAATGGATTCTCAGACTGCTCTGCCCACACTGCTCTAGGATAGCTTCACTTGAATGTCTGCATTGTATCTTCCATGGCCGTGTGGCTCCTCAGATTTGTGGTTCCTACGCAGCCTCTGACATTATTAATAACATGTCAGTGATTTACACTTCAGAGTGCCTAAAGCAACATGAAGGTTTTGTGGATGTGCAGTAGTATGTTGTTCTGAGTGCAAGGATATGTGGTACATGCCTGAGAGCAGCATGAGTTTGGGTGAAGAGCCTGAGGTGGTAAAGGTTCCCAATGTTGTGGAATTTGCACGGTTATAAAACTGTGTAGGACAAGGGAGTCAAATTCTGTCGTAGTTTCATCCACATGTATATCAGTCCTTGCACTGAATGAGCCCCAGAACCACATCTGGGTTTCACCTCAGAGGAAACGGGTTTGGTGTTAAAGAGAAGCTGAGTGTGGACCACCCATGCAGCGTAGAAGCTACAGAACCAAAACCTGGGAGACAGCTAGGGAGCTAAGCCATCTTGTAAGTGAATGTTCACAGAGGTACTGGGGCATGTGGCACCCACCTCTTCCTCAAAGGGTTAGATAAGTACACTGGGTAGCACTGGTGGTGAAGTCTGCATAACAGTAGAGCTGCTGCCTCTACTGGTGTTTTCTTTGCAGAAGAAACATAACAGCTTACATCATTCTGCTGCCCTAAGACTATGGGGGCCCAAATAATGATAACTGACAGATTTGTTTTGTTTTTTTAAAAAGAGGTTCTCCGTAGCTCTTGAGATCCCCTGCAGAATGACAGCAACCAAAATAAACACTTCCAAATGAATGAAAGAAATCACAGTTCTTTCTGCTCCTTCAGGCTGGCTTCAGAAGAGAGCACAAGTTTGTCTCTGTTCTCAGGATCTTCGTCTCACCCTGGTATCTCCTTGTTGTTTATCGTTCCTGGCCCAAAAGAAGGACACAGTCTGAAAGTAGGGCTGGAAATCTAGCCATGCACTTTTAGAGGCTAAAGGAGTTTTTAAATTGGAGACACGCTGATCTTGGGTTATTCCCCAAAGAATATTTTTTAGGATCTCTTTGCTGCTTTGAGTTCTCCTGAGCATGCACTATGAGGGATTCATGAGGAAACATGATGGAAATGGCACGGTCACTTGGATCTAGGTGGGATAGAGGAGGCTGAAATCTGCTTCATTACTGCTGCAACATTACAGATAACATGACGCCACAGATATTGTTATTCTTGCTGGGGTGGTTATATGAAGAAAGTCGAACAGACTGTGTTGCTTCCACCAGAGGTCAGACATGGTCAGCAACAGAATTTGAAGAGAAAGTCTGAAGGCTTTCACTTGCCAAAGCAATAGGGAAAAAAGGTACTTACTTCACCATCTACTTTCATATACACCGTGGGGACCACTTTGACAAAATACTGAAACATCATGGAAGCTGTAAGTAAAGACAGAGACACACAATTAATAACCAGCAAAGAGCTAGAAAGCTTAACAGGTTTGGCAGACACAAATTGCTTTTGTGCAACTTGTCAGGGAACACCTTTCTGCACAACAGCTACTGGAGGTTTTCAAGGACAGTGAAGTTAATGTCTGGCATGATTTTTCCTTTTGCCAAAGTGAATCTCATTCCTGTTCCAACCAAAATCAAAACTACTGGCATTTTGGCCTTGACTAAATGGAAAACTTTCTACAAACCAGTTATCTTGCTATAGTTTTACCAGTACAACTTCTTGAAAATTCTTATTCTAGCACCTGAAAACATTTATATTTAACAGCATAGCCCTAAGAAAACATACTCAACTCTCAGGGACTATCCTGTATCAACTTCAATTAACACTACAGTTTATTCCTGTAGAAACATGGTTTCTATCATATCAGGAGATGAAAAGGAAGATCTGGATCAGTGAAGAAAAAAAATAGGAGGAGAACTCCTTCTGCTGCCTCAGACTAGCCTGTTCCTTCAGTTCTCTTAAGGATGGAAGGCAGGAGTCGCTTTGAAAACCTATTTCTACGAAATTCCCTAGAGAAGATTATTCATCCATTTCTACAGAAGAAGTAATTCTCATATGTAGTATCTTTAGCTGGTCTGCAATAAACTTAAATTTGACCTGCAATCTACTTCTCCCACTTCTTTTCTGGAGCACATCTTCAGTCCTAATTCCTCAAGAATTTGCCAACTGGTTCTCTGAGGCCCAGTCTGGAAAGCTTCAGCCTACAGAAAAAATTTTACCAGCCAGCTACGGGCCCCCTCTCAGAGAGTTTGTTACTCCACAGAAAAAATACGGCACCACAATAGTATTGAGCATTGTGACACCTCTTCATTTTTCTGTAGTTTATTTTAAGCCCCACCCTTTGATTTGCATACAAGAATTAAAATCGATGGTGGAAAATTTAAAAGAATGGCTTCAGGTAGGATTAGCAATTCTACCACCACCTCAAAGCAAACGAATTCTTTCTCCACGCTTTATTATATAACAGCACCCCAAGTACCTGCAAAGACAAACTGTGCAGACTTCAGTGGATCTAAAAAAATAACTAATCTCTGTAGTGGCATGTAAAGTGGCACGGTCAGTATCTTTCATGGAAAATGCATACAAGCAGGCAGATTATAGTTGAGCAGCAGCAGCATGAGGAGAGAATTGCCTTTCCTTCTCAAGCCAGTAAACTGGAGTTAACTAGAAAAGATCAGCAATATTTCAACTTCACTGCAGCTTTTCAGCTGTTACTGTTGGGCAGATCAAGGTCAGGCAGATACCACAGCTCTCCAGCAGCTATCAATTAAGCCTTTTTTCTCTATCCTGCATCTTCTGGTTATCTCCTACTGCACGCAGTAGCTAGACAGGGCTCTCTCTGAACTACACCTGATGTAGGCATTTAATAATTGTGTATTACTGTGCATCCACGAACACTGAAAAGAGAGATCTTTCATAAAGGTCACAGAATCAAAACACGTTGGCAGATTTGTTCCAGATGAATGGAGGCAGCTGCTCCAGAAAGAGCACAAGGTGGAGGCGTTCACATTTTATGCAAAGATGTCATGGTTCTCGTTCACAGCTGGGAACTTTGCTCCTGTTCTCTTCTAACACTTATTAATACAGAGACTTAAAAAGAGATTTATCTCAGCTGGCTTTTACCTTGCTGTGCAGTGACGTCCGTCCCATCCAGAGGGTTCACAATGCCTGGGTAATCCCTTCCAAATGAGAGATGTTTGATATAGTGCGTCATATTGATCTGAAACGGAAATGCTAATAACTCAAACTGCACAGCATCCGAGGGGCAAGGTAAGGAGCCTAAAGTTAATTATTTGTATATTTGTCTGAGCGTGGCTCTGGAACAGGTCCTCCCTTACTCTGCATGTCCTAAAATAAACTCCAAAGCACTTGCTCTTCTTTTTTATTCATGGGAGATTCCAAGATGTGCAATTTCTCCTTTTCCTACTGGAAATCCCCAGATCCTGGTGACCTTCCCTCCCATCTACAGAGCAGGCTCTCCCACCCACTCCTCTCCCTGCCATAGGAGCACCATTGCTGTCAGCTGCCTTGGTGGAATAGGTATGGGTATCATCTGCTTTCCTCCCAGCACAAGGTAAATTCCAACAGATCCAGGAGCAGTTGTGAAAATGTCAACCTTGGAAAACTGGGAAGCACAGATTAAGGAGCAAGGCAGTCTCAGGAAGAGGGCAACAAGCTTGCCAAGCAACATGCAAATGTTCCAAAACATACTTCAGAGCCCTGTGTGAAAGCGGGTCCCAGGTTCTACTCAGACTCATAAAGCCAAATCTGTCTGGGATCAGTACACTAGGACCTCAATGTGGCAAAGGGAGGGAAATCCAGAAGGAAAATAGACCAAGAGAACTAGAACACTATCTTGGGAACACTTACATTATCAAGTCCGAAGCTCTGCAGATCGTGAACTGTAACAGAAAAATAGTTTAACAATACAGTTCAGACTGGGATAACAAGCACATCCATTTACCTTATTCTAGCTTATAAGGGAGCTCCTCTCATTTCCATCGTGATCTAAAATGGCAAGAAAATCGCCTGGGTTTCTCTCTTGCTTGCAGTAGGGCATGTGATACATAAAATGGCTGTAATTCCCCTCCTGACATAGACTAGCCACTGCTAGACTGAAGGAAAGTAACTTTAATTTGGGGTTAATTCAGATTAGATATTCCAGTCCTCACCTGAATGTTGTCTTAATCTAGAAAAAAAAAAAGATCCCAGGGGCAAGCAAGGAAAACTTCACTGTTATCTCAGTCACCACCTGATACACATAACTCCTCTAACGACTGTAAAACACAGAACACAACAGATCTAAACTAAGAACTGAGCAGAGTATGTGCCTTAATATCACATGCAAGTGCCCTAAAGAAATCATCATCATAGCAGCAACTCTCAGTGCTCTGCCTATCAGCCTTGTTACTGCTGCCTGGAGAACGAACAGGGAAAGGAAAAGTCTTTGCGGGGACAGCCTGAGCAGGGTATTTGCAAACCACTGGTGGGGCCGAGGTGACTGGCCCCAGTGCTAGGATTTGGAGAATTTGGCCTGCCCTCTCTCTGCCCTTCCTGCAAGCAGCAATATGACAATGCCGGCAGCACCACGCACCCCCAGAAGGGATCTGGCAAAGATAGGGGCAATGGGAGGCAATGGATGTCTTTTGGTTGGCTACTTAAATGACTTTATGCAATGCCAGAAGCATCAGTCTCAGGATGAAAACGTAACTTACAACTCGATTTCAGTATCGCTCCTACCAGGTTTATCCAAAGTCACACAATCACCTTAAAGTAGCCAGAGGCTTGTGGCACATTTTAACAGGCAAATTTCCATGCTCAGGAAGCCAGACCTCACCTTTCACCTTAGCAAAGAAAAACACACTTCAAAAATCGTGGGCTATTATTTTAAGAGCTGATGGAGTCAGATCACCAAGTGCTACTACATTATTAACAAAGATTAGGAATGCTGCTCCCTTGAAGGGTTTCTGATATACAGCCTAGCACAAGACAGGCTGCAAAGCTAAAGAACTGATTGAAACTAGTGTCTCCTTTAAAACATTTATTTAACATGAGTGCTGTGAATGAATTTTTTTCCATTAACATCTTTCAGTGAAACACCAGAAGTTTTACTTGTATTTATATAAAACCCTTAGTAAACTCAAAGCTATACACATGCAAAACAGAGAAGCTACAGTTAGAAAAGGAAATGTTAAGCCTAAACTATAGTTGTGCTAATGCTCTGATCTAGGGAGATGCCCTTGCATTTCACAGTTAAAATGTTCAATGCTTAGAAACTAAGGCTGCAGTCATTGGAATTAAGGCAATGCTTCTGCATTACAAAGAGCTCAGAGCTGCACTGGCTTCAGATATTTCTGTTGCTGTCTCTGATGGGTGTACAGACCTATCACTGCCACTAGCACAGTGGTTTGTGTGCCCGTGCTGGCAACTGGATCAAAGAACTCATTTGGCTTTCAAAAAGAAATTCCTACTAAAAATTTGGAAACAGATGTGAAATGGTGGGCAGGGAAAGGAAAGAAGGGAGAAGTGGCTTCGAGATTATGCTATGCTGTTTTTCTTAATGGTTACCAGCAACACCCCGTTTCATGTTGCAGTATTATTTACACTTAAGTCAAGAGTTAAGTGGCTTAGCTGTCAGTGAAGGGGTCAAGTTCCGCTGCCTTTTGTACAGACACCAGCAGGCTAACCTCCAGTTAATGACAAAGCCGTAGAGAGATCCTGGCTCTGGTGGATCTGCATTTAAACTGGACCTACGGCCAAAGGAATAAAACAGTCTTTGTCCCCCACCATCTTTCTTTTGGTGGCTCATTCCGGTCCCACCCTCCTTTCGGTCAAGTCACAGAACATAACAGGCTGAAATGTAAGCATTGCTTTATGTGAGGCTGTTCTTCCAGCCAGAGCAGCTCCAAAGTAAGGTTGAAGACACAGCTGCACAAATGCTTGTGCTGTCGCAGTGCAGGGATGCACAGGAGGGACAGGGATGCTCCTCCTGGGAGTTGTGCTCCTAAAACCCAGGATACACAGGATTATGGTGCTTATCAGCTTTAAAGCTTGCGTAGTCACATTCGTTAGCATGTGAAGTGGGAGCTGAGTACTGGTAAGGCTCAGCAATCTTACAGTAATAGCACAGTATCAGAGAAATTCAAGGGCAGCACTTGAGAAAGGCCAGTCATTTTAACTAACCTGGTATACTAGATTTATGTCATGTGTGACCCACGTTAACAGTTATGGCTATCCAAAACAAAATTTCCCCACAGCACTCTGCTATGCCTTCCACAGATAAAACACTGATTAATTAGTTTTTATAAAACTCCTCTCCAATAAACTATTTACAACTCTGTGAAAAAGCATGATTTATACGTTCAGTTTCCAAACCAGTCTTCCACCAGACCGCAGGTTTATTTATCTCTGATCACTGAGGATTACGCTAAGCACATGTGTATATACTCTAGGTTGCAGATAAATGTTTAGCTAGCCATAGTTTGCTTTACATAAAACAACAGGCTATTTAGCCTGCTTAGAGAAGAAACAGAAGGAGGAAACAGAACAGAAGATCTTAAGAGTCTGTCGGCCAGGACCAGAGACTGTTACTTCTGAAGAAACGTAAACACATTCCTTCCTTTCCGTAACTGCAGCTAAGTGCCTAGCTAGGCAAAATAAAAAGACCTGTAAAACATCTTAAGTTTGTCAAGAAGTCTGTCTGGTTTTATATAACCTAGTTTTCTTCACTGTTTTAGTATCGCGGTTTTAAGAACTGCAGTCTATCTGAAGAATTCTCCCCATGTTTGCATTTCTGACCTGAACAACCACAAAGCCTCCTTAAACTCTGAAATCCAGTCCTTTACCTGTAAAACAGGGTTAATAGCACTTACAGCCACTCAGGACTCTGTCAACAAACACATTAAGACTGCAAGAAACCCAAGACACAGCTACCCAAACACCTTGCTCCAAGGTGAGCTAGGACACCAGTTTTCAAACTGGGGATGAATTTTCTGGAGGAAAATGTCTTACAGGAGCACAGTGGCAGGAAGATGATGAGTGGCATAAGGATGCATCGTGAAGAGAGGATGAGGCAGGGAACAACACAGAAAATGTTGTGGCTAGGGGAGGGAGTGAGCAGAGCCGAGAGCCTGAGCCCTCAACAGATGTTACTGAGTCGAAACATCGCATCTCAACCTGTAATCATCACCATGATTACCCTTAAAAAAAAAATCCAATGGTTTACAAACCCTCGGAAAACCTCCTACCAAGTAGTCTGAGATTAGCAGGCTTGGTGCATGAATTCCCAGGAGAAATTCTCTAGCCTGTTGTACAAATGAGATTAAATGAGATAATTATCCCATCTGACTTCAAAAGGCAAAGTCTCTCCAAATTGTCACCATGTCCCCCTCAATTACATTATCTGCAGAGAGCAACTAAAAATCCGCCAACACGTTATCTCCAACACTGATATATCAAAATCATTTAAGACAAAGATTCTCAACCTTTTCCATCTGGTGACCTCGTTTACCACAGAAGAATGACCTGGGATGGCTCTCCTTTTAGCTTTCAGGAAATCTTCTCAAATTCCAGCCTAGATCAACAGCTCTTCCCAAAGGAGATTTATGGGCACAGCAAATAATAGAAATCACGTTTGTTCTGTAGGAAACGGGGGCTTGGGGGTGGGGGGGCAGGGGGAGGATACTGCAACACTTACTCTCAACAGCGTGCACTGCAAAAATGATCAGAATAGCAGAGAAAACAGAAATATTCAAATCCTTACAATGAAAAAATACAGAGATTCACATAGAGCAGCATTTAAAACTCGTACCAAAAAGGAGACGAGTAACAGCTTTGCCGGTGTGCTTTCTAGGCCATATAAAATTAATCCCTAGCTAGCTGAAGGCCTGATATACGGACAAGCAATCATTTAAAGAGTAACAGAGAAACAAAAAGGCAGGAATCAATCACTAAAAGGAAAATCACAGTGGGATGTCCATATACGTTAAGCGAGCTCTAAAGCAGCATGCCAGATAACAATGCTGGTGACATTTAGACTCTTTTTCAGTCTTAAGGTAAGAGAAAGGTCATTTTAGGAGCAACCAAAGCTATCCAGAAGTGCACTCAAGGTTTACATTCACAATATATTAACAGTCAAAGCTGGGTAACAAGTTTTTGTTCTTTATCAGTCCTGTGCTTCTTTCATCACATCTGATGCACAGAGAAGGCAGCAAACCATGAGGTTGGTTTTGTTCATCCTGTTGCAAGATCCCAACAGAGGTGAATACCTGGAAGGATGGGGTCAGGGGAAACATATGTTTGGATGCCATATCTCAAAGGAGGTTAAGTGGTTACTTACTCCTTTTCTGTTCGTTCCAAAAGACTGTTCACATATATTCAACACTGTGCATGACTAACCAATAACTGTCATAGTCTTCTACCTTCTCAGAGGTGGGCCTCTGAATCCTTCACACAGCAATTTCAATCCACTTTGCCAAATGCTACATCCCTGATGGTGCTTCTACAACAGCGTGGTTTTTGGTATGGAGAAGGTATGGAGAGCCTCCAGATGGCTGCCTGACAAACAGCAGGCATTCCCAACAACTGGTACGACTTGAGCTCTGACAGATTATAGTCCAGTGACAAATGGAAATGTCACATTTGTGGTCTCCAAAACAGACTTGATATAACTTGACAACAGTTTGTCCATCTGCGCAGAAATGGGTGAGACCTTGCGTCTTGCAGCACCAAGACAACCAAACTCTGACAGCAGTTTACCAGCATAAAAAGAAAAGTCCTTAGCAATGCTGAGGATGAAATAAGAACCTCCGCCTCCAGCATTCAGTTTGGGGATGAAAACGGTTAATTCCCTGGCAGACACTAATTTGGGACAGAAGTTAGAATGAGCTCACACAAACGCCCTCTATGGAAGGAATACCATACAGGGGATCAACCAGAGGATTTGGATCTCCTCCACACTGAAATGGTGTCCTCGACTGATGGAGATTGAGTCCCGCATTATTTTTTTTCAAGAATGTTGATGAGCAGAAGAAGAGCTCAGATGAGGGACTGGTATCTGTAGAAGGCCTGTGCTATAGGAACAGCCCCACAACTAGCAGGGCTCCAGGACAAGGACCAGAGAAAGAGGCTGCAGTCTCCGCAGGAAAACAAATGAGCGTCACTTGCTCTTGGTAGCCAGTGAGAAGATGCCAAGGGACCTGAAAAATGACAATGAGTCTTCAGTCAAAGATTTTATGTCCTTTTGCAATTCAGCACTCAAAACATTAAAAAGTATGTAAAATTAAGAGAGGCTATTAGGGGTCATCCGTAGTGTCTGAGGATGCCTTCAAATAGGTTCTGGCTGTCAAACAAATCTCTAGTAGAGAAAGGAATAAAGCCTCCTTTCAGGACATAGGCAGAAGATTAATGAAGACGTACAACTGACCAGTGAATTGGTGCTCTTAGAGAGCTAACAAAGCTTTGCACATTTCTAGGCAAAGCTCGGTGATTCTGAGTAGGCAGCTCCTCTTCCAAAACCATTGTCGTCTCAAAGAGAAGCTTACTTGGGTTCTTTCCTTCCACAGTCATCACCACAAACGAGGAGGAAAACAAATGGTAGTCACAAGAATAGTGTCTTCAAAGATAACGTTGTTCCTCCAGTTGACCGTGTAGGGTGTAAGAAAACCACAAAATTCGGACCACATACAGAACTGTTTCACCCACAGAAATCGTCACAGTCATTGAGAGTGTCTTTAGGACAGAGAATGTCCTGAACGTTGTCATCAGCGTCAGCTTCTTTTCTAGGGAATTGAAGGAATCTAATGATACATTTTAAGGAATCCTGAAAAGCTCTCTGGCTGTCAGTAAAGCATGATGGACAATGTCTTCCCTAAAAAATAGTGATGATGGCACCTCAGCAACAGAACGGTCCAAAGATAATCTAAAGGATGAATGAGAAGCCTCAGCTTCCCCTTGACTAGAAGAAATATGGCAAGGAAGAGGGAAGTCATATGGAGATCATCTCTCTCCTGAGGAACCTATCACTAAGGACTCTCCTGCATGCTGGAAACTCACTGCCAACCACCGCAGCTGAAGCAGGAGATGGCTGCTACTGTACAGGCACGGATAGAAAGGGCAGCAGTGCCTGAACCACAAACCTCAGGAGGTTAAAAAGCTAGATGAGATTAAATCATTCCTCTTTTCCCTGAGACAGGAAGGAAAGAGAGAAGGTGTGAACTGCTGCAAAGAAAACAGCTATGATGTCCCAAGCCCAATCTCAGCTAGCACCAAATGAATACGCAGGGACTGAAGCTGTGCTGCTTGGAACAGAAGACTGTAAATACCAGAAATGTTTCACTCTAGTTTTCCCTTGATGCAGGAAAGCGGGGACTACTAGTCCCAGTGCCAAAAAGTCTGCCTGGAAGTGCTTCAGTCCTCCTCACGACCTCCTTCAGTCCTCCTCCTAATGACCTGCAATTTCTCAGTGCAACTGGACCACAGATGAGCTGAGGAACAAGACAAGGCCATTTGCAGCCGGTATGACATTCAGGAGTTAGGGGTCATCTCTGACACTGAAGATGAAGCATTATGGTGCAGGCTTAAAGCAACCAGTTTTCAATGCTTCCAATAACTTGGGGTGAAAATCAGCATCACTGCTTGCTTCAAAAGCAAATTCCCAAAGTTTCAGGTTGGATTCTCCGGGAATACAGCACGTGAAGGACAGACAGAGCCCCTGTCCAAGAAGCACAAGCTACACACTAGCTAAAAGGTAATTAACCATTACAGGCGGCACAAAGGAATAAGATCAGCAGTGTGAATTCTCCTAGAGAGAACAATTTCAATGACCTGAGATCAGCAATGAATAGCAACACACACTGAAACATCTAGTAATGATGAAAACTAAGATAAAATATGAACAGAGTCTATGCTGCAGAAATACCTCTACTAATAAAGTGCTCAGCGTCCAATGCTCAGCTGAGGAGAACGTAGCATCTCCTTACTCATGAACCAGCCAATAAGGAAAGCACAGTAGAAGTCTGTCTTTTATAGATACAGTAGGGGTCAAACTTTATCAATTCTTGAGTCTTCCAGTTAGGTATACCGAAAATGTGAATATGGATGGATAAAAATTGCATTAACCCAGCAGAGCCGGACCTTTCTCTTCAGTTATCTAAAGACAGAAAACCAACCTCCCTCAATTTCCAAATTACCTTTCCTTCAGCAGGGCCTGGGGATTATGAGAAACCAAAAGGAATGCAAAGTTGTATTTAATGGCTGTGCAGAACAACTTTCACCTAGGTTGGGTACACATGTGTAAATACGGAACCAACATCAAAAGAACATGAGAACAAAGGTTACGCACAAGCATAGAAAAACATTTGTGCAAAGAACAATAAGGGAAGAGAAATCATCTCATCTGGATTTAACATTCATGCAGACAGAAACAAAAAAACTTTTTTCTTACAAGTGGACAAACTGGTTTGGTTTTTTTAACAGACTTTTAGCTTTGCAGCATTTCCAGTGTTTCTCGTTCCTTCAGACACATGAATATTGCATAAAGACAGTGAGGAGAATTTGTGTTAAAACAAAGAAACGTCAAACACTTACTTTGCAAAACAAAGGTTATCAGGCAACCATCAGAGGTCCTTGGGGCATAAAGATTACCATGGTATAAAGGCATTTAAGAAATAAGTCTGGGGTCACACAAGATTTGGGTAATGCATTTTTCTGAGAAAGCCTGAGATGGCAGGGGCTTGATTTTTTAATGAAAAACCCTCAGGACATTTAGAATGCCAAAGACAAGTGAAATATGGTTTGAACCTCCTTCAACAGATATTACCCTATGATGAGGTAACGCACTTGCACCTCTTAAGAGCATGAGAGTCAGAGGCTACCTACTTCAAAACTGACTCCTGTCAGTCAATCTACGTGTCTGCATTAAAGCACATACGCATACCACATTGTCAATAAATAACTCAGAATCGCCAAACATGATTGTAACTAATAAAACCTGATATTCAGTAAACTCTTAAGAACGGCAGCTTTCATGAGGCTTCCCCACTCATACGGTATTTAAAAATGAAAAAAATTAGAGAGCAATTGCTGATAATTTGATTTTGGTGGCTACTCATTAGTATTCTCCTGATTAGGACAGTAACTGAATTTAAGCTGCCCTATTTAGCTATTGTTAGCAAACCTGAATGTAATTTCAATCTTTTTTCCTAGTCTAAACAAGGATCTCTGATCATCTCTGACTTAATGGAAGGATTTCTGGCAAGCCAAAGCCAAAGAACCAAGGTTCACGGATGTGAGAAATGGGATGAACTCCTCCAGGCAAGGCCGCTCCCCGCCTTTTACCTCTGTTCTTCTCACATTCAGCTGGTGCTGTCAAACCTCACCTTGTGATGAATATTACAATCTATAAAGCAGTATTTCAAGCCAATGATTTCTGGGGACAAAATATGAGTATGCAAGAACAAAACACAGACAAGGAGAGCAAGCTGTGTATGGAAAAGGAAGCCCAAAGAAGAAATGAATAATCCCTGAAAAATAAGACTTCTGGATCACGTCTATCCGAGGGCAGCTACTCAACCAAACTAAAAGGACATAAAAGATTGAGCTACACACAATCATAGCTAACATAACTAAACAGAAATAAAATTGCACCTTACGCAGTGCTGGTTCTGGTCTGCCTCGGGTCTCCTCTTACTTCTTATTCTGCTTTCTGAAAAAAGCAATTTCAACTTGCTTCTACCCAGGAGAGAAGTACAGGTTTGAAGTTGCAGCATTGAAGATGTTAACACCAAGCACATGACAAAAGCTCAGAAGCTCAGATCAGAATTACATTTACAGTCAGATTTACAAAGTGCTTCTGAGTAGGACCCTTCGCACTGTCACGAGGATGCCTGTGCAGATTCCCTAGCTGGAGCTCTATTAAACAACAGTAACCCTCAGGAGAAGGGGAGCATAACAGCGCAAAAAACTGAAAAGCTGGTGTGCTAGCTTCAGTATTTGAATAGCACCAGAAAAGTATTGACTCAGGTCTTACCCATCAGCTGTACAAATGTAGTATAGCTACTGTGACATGAGGCCAGGAGAGTGAGGCAATGGAATGAACTTTCTGTAGTACTGACATTCTTGTTCACCCCCTTATTCTCTACTGATTCCAATCGGTAGGGAATAGAAGGCAGTAGCAACAATACTGTCAGTCATCACAGTTTTGTATCAAACAGGTCCAGTAAACATATTGTTTTGATTGGATTGTTAATGTGGGTTTTGACTGTAACAGTTTGGAATATTCAGACTTCTCTTAGACATTCAACTTCAGCCTACGTGACATTCTGTTAAGTGCATTAATAGGACTGAGCATTAACGCGGACCTTCTTAAATGGATCAAAAAAATCACACTCTCTTAAGTTCTTGTGTGGAATTACAATCCAAACGAGGTATTTCCAGAGGAGCTCTGGAAATATCTCACAGAGCTCTGTCCTCTGACTAATACTAGTCAAGTTCTTTATCTGTAATTAAAGGGGGAAAACCCTTCCTTCTTTCTGTAAAGTTTTAAAAAAACCCCCAAAGAACAGATTTTGAAGAAAGGTTATAGTGAGGCAGAAAACACTCTCAGCTTCATGTACAAGAAAAAGAGCATGCTCTGAGCTGTCCATTTCCCTCGGGGGGCAGGGAAAACTTCTTGGTTGTTGGTTGGTGCCATGAAAACATTGCCCAGGAAAAGGTTGGGGAAAAAGGGAAATCACATGTTACAAACAACTAGGAAAGCAAGAGAGAACAAAAGGAAGAAAATCATTACACCACTGCCTACCCCATGCTTAGCCTGGACCTTAATCCTGGATGCAATCTGGTACCTCCAGACACAGCTGAACTGAAAGAGGTTCAGAGAAATCCAGCAAGGAAGCTCAGAGGTTCAGTGGTTTCCACAAAGGACCATCTGCGTAAGCTGGGACTCTTCAGCGGGGGGGAAGACGTGGTCTGTAGGCTGCCACAGGAAAGGTCTACGACATCCTGAGAGGCAGCGGGCAGTGACCGTTTGCTCTTTTCCCACCGAGGAACCAGGGTCGTCAGATACAGCTAGTGGGAGCAAGCAAGTAAGGGGAGGTGGTTTTCTTTACAGCAGAGCAGACCTGCTGAGCGCCTTGCAACGGAGTGTTGTAAATGCAAAACATTTACATGGGTTCACGGTGAGATGGGAAAAGTACCTGAAAGAGCCACTGAGGACTCTCAAGAGACCGTAACAGACTCAGGAGATCCCAAGAGCTGAAAACAGTTGCACATGGAGAAAAGTATTAGGGGTCTTTTTTCCCAGAAAGCAGAAAGTTCATCTGCCCATCATCCCTCCATCCTTCATTGTCCTCAAAACCCCAATATTCCTAACCCTGCCTCCAAAAGGTTTGCACTAACTACACAGTCCTTTCTCATTTTCACCTGTATTTTCCCACTGAATTTTCAATTCAGTTGTGCAAGATTTCTGGGGAACATGCAGTCAGAGAGCTATCCTGACCTCACCCCCTCCTCTACACACACAAAGTACGTTCTCTCAGGACAGCCAGCTTGCATTCATGATTATTACAGAGAACAGACGCAATGCACAGATACTTCTCATTAACTTAGACACATGCTGTGAAGTTGTAAATACTGGCTGTAGTAAGGTTGTTGTTGTCATGCTAGTTTAAGCACACAAAGGAAGTTTTGCAGGAAGAAATGGAATATTTTATTATTAACAACAATTAGTATTGTGGGGGAAAAAGGGCATTTCTTTTTGCACAAACGTGCTTCTTCATCTGGAGAAACTGTGCTCAAAAGCTTGCTCGTTTTTCTCCAAAGACACCACAGCTACTCTCACAAAGCACATTCACACTCTCCCAACCTTCACCTCAGTGGTACAGGTTAAACTGGAGTGAGTGATAGGAAGGGGAAAAATCAGGCTGAAATTAAAGCTCTTTGCGAAACCTTTACTACAAATTTCACACTTCGAAAACTTGACCAAGGGAACTGCTAATATTACATTAAACCACAAAGATCTGTAATCAAGTTCCTGTTAAAGATATAAGGCAGGGACTGCGGAAGCAAAGTCCCTCCCACTGTAAGAGAAGATCAGGTTCGAGACCACCCGAGGAACCTGAACATACGTAAGTCTATGGAACCCGATAAGCCGCATCCCAGAGTCCTGAGGGAACTGGCTGATGTAGTCGCCTTACCGCTGAGCCTGGGAAGATCATGGAACGAATCCTCCTAGAAGTTATGTTAAGGCACATGGAAGACAGGGAGGTGATTAGAGACAGTCAGCATGCCTTCACCAAGGGCACGTCTTGCCTGACCAGCCCAGTGGCCTTCTACAATGGAGTGACTACATCAGTGGACAAGTGAGGAGCTACCGAGGTCATCTGTCCCCTGAGGGACACCACTCATCCGGAGACGAGAAGGCTCCGGGGAGACCTCACTGCGGCCTTTCAATACTTAAAGGGGACTTATAAGAAAGATGGGGACAGACTTTTTAATAGAGCCTGTAGCGATAGGACAAGGGGTAATGGTTTTACACTAAAAGAGGGGAGATTCAGACTACATTTAAGGAAGAAGCTGTTTTTTTACAATGAGGGTGGTGAAACACTGGAACAGGTTGCCCAGAGAGGTGGTAGATGCCCCATCCCTGGAAACATTCAAGGTCAGGTTGGATGGGGCTCTGAGCAACCTGATCTAGTGGAAGATGGCCCTGCTCATTGCAGCAGGGGGTTGGACTAGACGACCTTGAAAGGTCCCTTCCAACCCAAACCATTCTATGATTCTATAAACTACCACTATTATTCTGGCCACTGGGTATTTTTATATATACTTGAGGAAGTCCTTCACAACTTAAATTTTACTCTAAAAGTTCTGAACGGCTTTAAAATTCTCCTGAGATGCTTTCCAAAATATCCCTTCCAGAGATACTAATATTCAGGTCCCAGACTGAACACCCTACTTGAGGTTGTTTTACAGCAGAGCAGCAGAGATTTGTGGAGCAAGTGAGACTGAGAGACTGCCAAGAAACATTATCCTCCAAGTTCTTCCCCACCCATGTGGCAGCACCTCCAGAAAACACTTCTCTATTTGTTGATGATGGTTCTAAACCTCTGTAACAAAACTTCAACAACGTCCTCCCCACTGAAGCAGTGGTGCTGTTATTATGGATAGCAATGCAAAGATAGTCAGAAAAACAGTCAGAGACACTCGGAAGCTAAAGGTCACAATAAGCAGGAAAAGAAAATACTTTACCATGTACGTGAGACTGTTGGAAACTTTTTCCTGGTGCAAAGTGGAAATTTCCAGCTACCTGCAGGAGACAGTAATCTTTCATTAAAAGGTCTGGATCTGTATAAATAAAGCAGTCGTGCTGGTGCTTGGATTTTTAAATTTTTGTTTAAACAACATATACACCAAGCAACTCATTTTCATAGGTGACAATATCAGCAGATATGGTCCTAAAAGAAATACGAATTTACCCTCTTCCTCACAGGCAGTTATGTGGAAAGCCACAATTATGCACTGATGTTGATAACTGTTCTACGCAGATTATTTTAGTGGATGTGAAAATGGGAAGAAGAAGGAATTAAGTCTGTTGGGAGGGAACTGACTGCTGCTGCAGGAAATACAAAAAGGTATCGCACAAAAGGAGTGGAGAAAAGTAACTGAGAGGGAGACTGAGTAGGGTAAAAAACCTCTTAATACAATAAACAACAGTGATCCTATGTATGCATCCAGGAAAATAAGCTGCGTGCAAAAATAAAGCACTAAACCTACAAAGAAAAAAAAAAACCAAAACACCAAACCCCCCAAAAAACCAAAAGACAGAGGTTCTTAAAATTTCATCCTGGAATCTGAAAGGGATATGGATATTAGGTGCCAATCCTCACTGACACTTACTAGCAATCATACGCACTCTCCCCTGGAAGATCTCAATGTCCCAAGCTCACGTGCTACACAACACCTTCGATGTCTGTGCAAACCGATTGCTTATGTTAACTGCAGACCTGATGAGAATGGAGATGTGCAACATTCCAAGTGCGTAACAACGGCGCCCAGAAATCTCCCCAGTGACACCCCCCCTTAGACCCTTGCTACCTCCAGCATTCCCCTTTGAATCTTTCCTGATCATCACTCTTTATGATAGAGGGTCCCGTTAACGGTTCCGTACCCATGATGATGCTCAAATCACAATGTCTAGCTTCATGAGTAAAAGGTTTACTTTCCAGAAATAAAGAATGTGGTCTCCAGGAGGAGTACATAAAGACGTAAAATACCCCCAGAGTTTGAATTAAAAAAAAAAAATAAGCCGGGGCCTGACTTCCAGAATGCCCAAGTGCATATGCAAGTGTTCTGGGTTTGATAACCTGCCAAATGGCAGGGTAGTTACATAGTTACCTGGTGTATCTTGTACTACAATTTCATACACCAGTTGCAAAACCCACCTCTCTGAGCATTTTCAGCTTTGACAACCAACTCCAACAGTCTTGCTTCCATTGTTTTTCTAAAGAAGGTAACGTTTCACTCTCCCCAGCACCTCTGCCGGCAAGTCGTTGGTTACTGTTATCTCCAGCATCCACTGGTGGTCTCTGTTTTAAGACTAGAAGGGCAGGCGGGACAACCTAACCTCAAAGCAGCTGCCTCTCCTCCTCCAGAAACCTCAACAAAAAGACTCGCCAGCTAGATGGTAGGAAAAGCTAAGCTTCTCTGGCCGGCATGCTTCCTACCAGCCCGCACAACGAAACAGAGACAGGCCCTTCCCACCGCTTTTCCTGACTCTCCTACTGAACCCCTTCACAGGCGCAAGTACCTTGCTGAGCCCAGGGGTTATCATATTACAGTCCTGTGAACACCTAAAGCTGGAAAAGGAGAGGAACGTCCCGACTCTGCCTTTTCACAGTCATCACCACCATGCAGCAGGTTCACAGCAAAACCCGTCTCTCACCTTGTTGACCTCAAGGAAACCGTACACTTGGCAGCCCTCGTTCTTCTGCTCTTGCATTTTCTGGCTAAACCCTTCCCTCTTGCACTGCTCTATGGTATCTGGGTTCTTGAAGGCCCAGCCTCGTCGCCTGTATGCTTCTCTGACATCATCACAAGTATTACAACACCTGCAAAAGCACAAGCACCATCTTACCATCTTTATCGCTATGAAGAGATGCTCCAGCTCAGGACTTGAATCCTTGGTGGGTTTTTCTTCAACAAAGCAATAAAGCAAACATCAGGGACTGGACCTTGAAAGCTGGCCTAATGCTCCTGAAGGAGCTCGAGCTTCTTGATGTACTTTCTGAGATTCTGGCATGAGGATGCAAGCTGTTTTAAGGCAGTGCTTGAGTCTGAAGAGGGCTTTGCCTGTCCATTTAGACAGCCAAGTCACTCCTTGGCAATGACATTTGCTACAAAAACAACAGCAGTGTCCCACAGTTCTGAGCAATTTGGAACCTCCCCGTGTGAACAAAGCATCTGCCTGTTTCTACTCCTCCTTTCCTCTGTTTTTAGGGCAAGGCTGTCAACATTGGAGGGAGCGTTAATGGCAAACTTTCTTCCTTGCTTTTCTACCTCTGGGTAACATCTCGGTCACCAGAAAAAACAGTTTTCTTTCCTGGTTCCATGTTTTGCTTGGCCAAAGAAAAAGTTGAAGGCTGGAATCACAAATCCCTCAAGACAGAAACATCCCTGGGGAAGGACGCAACTTGACAGATGGGACAAACCAAGTTACTACAGAGACAATAATAGCAAAGGATAGTCCAGAACCAATGGACTATCACGGATCCATTCTTACAGGAATTTGCAGGTAGGAGGAATGAGAAACACCAAATGACACCTGTTGTTTGTGTGAGCGACAGATGTCTGGTCTTTGCTCCCGTAAGGACGCAAAGCCTGCAGCAGAAGTGAGAAGGCAAAGCCACAACCAGGTTTTATTCCAAGACAGCTCATGTAACAGTGAAATAATTTACACAGCTCCCCTCTGGACACCAAACAACCCCAGAAGGTTCTGTTCGCTGAGATACAATCTTTGTGCTACTGCAAAGGTAGTGCCATTTGCACTGCCCTTAAACGAGCATGTAGACCAACTAGACAACCCAACTCTGCACATTCTTAACAATCATGAGTGCAGCTTCCAAAGGCATACCAAAACCACCACAGTTCTCATCATCCTCTGAACATGTGCCCAGCAGGATTTCATTGCACAGAGTTTCACAGACATTTTGAAAAAAAAAACACGCATGCAACATAACTGTATTAATTCAAGTGCTAAGAAGATACGAAAAGGTGTAAAAGTTACCGAATGTCCTCTGACTCTGCCCCGTAACAGCTCTCGCAGCGATCGGCATCCAAAGAATTTGGATCAAACACTTTTTCCTCTTCTTTCCCCAGCTCTAAAACAAAAGAGGATTCAAAGTGATGAGGCATGTCTAGAAACGCTATCTTGTACTCTTGTTTCGGTCTATGCACAGTAACTGTTCTACTCATGAACGCAATGATTTTGTGTCGGAAGCTGCATGTCCTGCACCCAAAGCCCACCTGAAATGGCACGCATAGAGCCTGCTGAGGTGTGAAGTAAGACCAAGAAGCAGAGTGGCATTTGTCTTCTCAAGAACACCCCCCATAGAAAGAACTGGCTATCTGGAAGCCTTGCTGGAGCACTGATCAGGTGTTACCTGCATAAAGGCTTTGTTAAAACATTGTCTAAAGTAGACCCAATCAGTAAATTGCGACTGATACAGGACCTGTTACACAAACAAAATTTTAAATAGCAGTCAACAGTGTGCAATGCATAATCCTGTCCCAAAACATGTAGGAACAACAGCTATATATTGCTGTGAAACAAGATCAGAGTGGGAGTCTCTCGAGTGGAAAACTGACACCCAGTCCTCCTGGATGACAACGCTGGCAAGTCACACATGTTAACCACTGCTCACTAGAAATCTCCAAGGAACTTCTACCTTCTTCGTGACTTAACAATTCTGCCAATGTCTGTGCCACGCATGTGTTGAAAGTGCAGCCGCAGTACGGCTGGGGCACGAACTCATGGAGTTTTATGTTCTCACGTGGAGAAGGGTGAAGAGAGACTTGTAACAGAGGAGATCAGAGCTGGTGACAGCTGAAACGTGCCGAAGGGCAGGGGATGCCTACAGAAAACTCAAAACAGGACTATTTGTTTGTCAAGAACCAAAACAAGTATCAAAGGTCTGCAAATTTTGGAGTTAGGAATAAGCGAGCCAAGGAATTTTGTGTCTATAACTTTCAAAAACTTTGGCTCTTATAATAAGAGGCCCCCTTAAAAATCAGGCTGTTTCAACTCACAAATCCTGAAAGACAGGTCCAAGTCCTGGGTTACAAAAGCCCTCTAAGGCTCACTACCTAGGCACTGCTGCACTACTCTCTATAAGCCTTGAAAAGGTGGCTCCTTGGATAACTAGTGCCGGGGAAGGGGATAAGGTACATAGTCAGACACTGCTGAGGGACTAAACGTTATCAGGGCCTTGTTTGTTGAGAATGGGAGGTATAACACATGGACAGAAGTGAGTATTAAGGATGTCTGTATTTCATATTAGCCACAGAAAAAAGGAGACTCTAATTAGAAAGTATGAAATATGCATGAAAATCAATCGTTAACCTTATTTCTTTAATCAAATACTTCATGGCAGTTACAGTCAAGCAAATAAAAACTTTTAGGAAAATATACCCATTATTAAACAACTGTGCAAGACTTTCTTTCTAAAGCTTACAACATTCAAAGAAGTTGAAAGTGCACTTAAGAATTCACTGTTTAAAAAGTGGTATGGCTTTTAACCTTGTAATTACACTAAAAGATAGCATCAGGAAGAATACAGCTTAATAATTGCTACACTTTGTCAAAGCCATGATTCCCACCATTTGAACAAGAACACCTGTACAATGCATGGAGTCTCTCAAGATACAGCAACCAGGAACAGCTTTTTAAATGTAATCACTAGCTGCCTGTTGACTTGCCTCGGAGATAGGATCCAGAGGTAATGCACACAGTTTAGATGCTACAAAGAAACTGCAGTACATAAAACTCTACAAGCAGGGTTTCTTGCTGTTAACATGGTCCTCAACTTGCATGCAGATGTGATACGTGAAACTGGAAAACCCTGTCCACGTTAAAAGGAAGGAAACGATAAGAACCACCAATAAAGAATTCAATCATTTATTGTCATTCAATGGAAATGAGTAAGACAACATCCAAGCACAGAATGCAGCCTACCACAGAAATCATTAAGCTATTAACTATTTTAATGTAACTATGAATAGGAAAAGCCTACAGATACTACTCCATAAAACATGGGTATGCTTTACTAAATTTAAGGTCAATACTGCTATAGTTGCCATTTAAATAACTGACTGAATGTCAGTATTACTAATAGAAACTGATAATCCTAGAGTTTAATGAAGATGGGTGGATACTTCTGTTCTAACTTGCAACACGGGTGATGGAAACTGAACAAGCCGTGCGCTTTTTCCAGACAGCAGCAGCAATTGCTTGTTGCATGCAATGCATCTATCTGATCGCTTTTAAAATGCCTCTTCTATGTAAGATGGTTTGGTCCCTACAAGTTTCTCTTCCTCACCATTGATTATCTAAGGAGTCAGAGCAACCGCTTCAGATGGAGTAACCCCGATGGAGACTGGCAATACAAGTAAGGCAGGAGGCCCACGTGTGTTAACAGAGAATTCGATACAGAAAAGTTGGTTTCGTCCCCAGACATTAAATTTGTAATGCCACAACCTCTGAATACAGAAAGGCTGCTAAGTGACACAATAGTATGAACACTATCACCACATTCCTGTGACAATGGGAGAAACTCTCGTACCCACCGATTATTCGGCTCTTGGCTTAGTTGAGCCTTTCATCTTCAAGAACAGAAAAGGGAAAGCTGAGTGATACAAATCAACGAATTTAGTTCATGCTGATATGTAGAACTACATTATCTCCCAGAAAAGATAAGAAGGAGCTCATGTTTTGTAAAGGAAAAGTCAGGACAGTATTACTGTTAGATTGTAACACTTTGCCAGAATCATTTCTGGTTCATATCGAAGTACAACGATGAGTCCTAACATGTAAAAAATGTAGAGGAGAGGTTTATGTAGCCAACGACCACTTACCACAACTTGTAACCGATAAATCGACTAAAATCTATCTGTCAGGTATGCATTAACACACACAAAGTAAACGTAGTAAGGTGCAAGTTTAGGCTTAAGGGTCAAGTCACTGGAGCCTGCCCTGGAGAGAGGCTCTTTCCTCTAATCAGGTTGTCCCATTTGTCAGCCCACTGTAAAGATACAACCAAAGTCAAGTTTTGCCAGAATAGCTGCTTGATTTCGAGTTGTAAAAGACCGTTAACTCAGCAGCTTTGTTGCCAAAATGCATCCATGAGTCCCTGTTGTAATTTCAGAGGGACTAGGCAAAGACTTGCCTCACAAAAGTAGCAAGCCTAATAGGAGTTTGTCTGATCTGCCAGTTTAACGGATTTGCGTACTACAAACTCCTCAAGAGTTTATGGTGTTTAAACACTCTTCAGCTGTCACTTGTTCCCGTGAATCTCAAAACTGGCATACAGTGATGGAGAGACTACGAGAGCATCCATCCAAGAAAGGCAGAATAGCATCTTACCGTGTCTCTCAGCTTCTGGAGTCACACGATTGCCAGCTTTATCCAAACGTTGTTTAAACAGATTGTGCTCTACATCCAGCTGCTGCTCTCCTGCTACGTCCATCGCATCGATGCTCAAATCTGAAACCAGCGAGCAAGGAAAGTAATCTATAAAGGCACATCTGTTACGGCCTGCGGCAGGCTGCGCAAGCATTCAACCAGTGAAAATACAGACTCTTTCAGCGAGGCGGATAAGAACGTGTCAAACTGAAAGAGCGTGTACGGTTGGGCCCAGGTGACGTATTTCAGCTGGCCCAGGTGCACATTCCAGCACCCCAAATGACCCTTCCAAATACGGGGTTTGGTTTGGCGTACAAGAAAGACTGTTTCCAACTGCCACAGAAAGCGCTACCCTGAAAGGTAAATACACTTAAGGCAAGAGCCCAAAACCACACCCCTCAAAGCCCATCACCATTTTCAGGAGTTCAGGAATTAAGCTTTTAAGCCTGGTTGAAAGCTGCCTCCTACCTCTACCCCTTCCCCCGTCAACATCTGCACATTTCCTTGTGATCCCTTTTCACAAAGAAGACCAACAAGGTCTGTGCTGTCGGTCTGGTATCGAAGCACCTCGATGCACTTGCTGGCTACATGTGCTCCTACAAGACTGACAGCTTCTCTGCACAGAGCAGCGGAGGCTTCCAGCCTCTCTGGCCTTCCCGCGCCCTTTTAAATGTGAGGAAGGCAAAGACCAACAATATCTGGGGTTCCCAGAAGGAAGTCAGACTCCCTACATTCAGAGCCCAATGCGTTACCCAAAGAAATTACTACAACAGAACAAGAGGCAGGGAAGGTTAGCGGACAGCCGGGTAGCGTGAGCAGCAGTAATACCCAGTAAGACTTGCAAAGTTTTCATCACTCCATCCTGCAACCTTGTTTTGAATTTAGTCAAAAGGTAATTAGATTATTAACGCTCTTTCTGATTTTAAAAATTTTGGAGAAAGGTTATCACGTGGCATTGGCGTTAGAGTCAGAATTTGAGTACAAAAATCATGAAAAAGTTGTGCCTTATCAAGCAACTTCCAAAGGAGACTCTGAAGTTTTTCAACAACAATACAGTCAAATCTTGAGTCCCAAGTGAACTCTGTGCCAGCTTTTTCAGTATTACTCTGCTCTCCAACAAAATACAACACCACACAGACATGTAAGCGGGTTTACTCCTTAGCCTCGTTCCTAATCTAGAAAAAGAATACTGCCTGACTGGAAGCGCTGGTTTAAGCGCCCAGCGGGCCTGGCTGGAATCCCTATGTAACCGCAAGGCATCACCAATTCCTCCTGCCCGTGGCCCAAGCAGCGGCGCAGCACTCGGAAGCACCAGGCACACTGAGCCTGTCGGGGCCTCGGCCAATACGAAAATTATCCCCAGCATTCAGAAGTCTGACTCACAAGCACAAGGCATATGCGGAAAAATAACGTCTAGATTGATCTTCAGTTTATCTCCCCTTGATTTGTCGACGTACAATTCCGGATGAACCTAGGAACAAAGGAAAAACAGAGAGTCCTGTTTCACTTGGAAGCAAATCAAAAGGCCTCTTTCCCTCGACTGCTCTGGCTCAGGAGCCGATTTCTACGATGCGGGATTTGTGAGACATGCGAGCTGCTGCCTCCCACACCTTCCATGGCAGTTAAGTGCTTGCCATTTGTAAGACTTCTTAAAAAGATAATAATTTGGGAATCTCAGATTCTGGGGGGAGGGGCACGGGGGGTCCTGCGCTTGCCTTCTTTTCTTTGTAGGGCCTCTGCTTTTAGACAGCGGAGACAGCAAGAGATTTTGAGACGCTCTCCTGCGACAGCCTTACAGGCGGCCACATGCCAACCCTTGTGCCAAGCGGCTTTCGGGGGAGGGCAGCCCGCTCCCACCGCCAAGGCGACGGGCGGGGGGGGAAAGAAAAAGCCCCAAACACATCGGCGGCGGCTGAAGCTGCTGCCTGGGCAGCCCGGAGGAGGCGGTGGAGCTGGCGGGGGCTCGGCGGGGGTGCGGAGGCACGGCAGGCCGCCCCGGGCCGCAGGGCCGCCTCTCCGCCGAGGCACCGCGGGCAGGAGGCAGCACCGGGGGCCGGGCCCCCCCCCCCCCGACGCCGACACCGCTACTCACCTCCTTCGTGAGGTAGTACTGCAGCTCCGAGAAGAAAAGCAGCACCATGAGGAGCCCGCTGACAACCGTCACTGCCGGGAGACGACAACCGCCGTCAGCACCGCCGCGCGCGGCCGCCCGCCCGCCCCGCCTCAGCCCGCCCGCCGCCGAGCACCGGCCCGCAAGGTCCTCCCCGGCCGGCCGCCACCCCACAGCGAGCCCCGGGCCCGCCCGCCGGCCCCCGGCCGTCCTCACCCCGCCCGCTCACCCAGCGCGCCCCCGCACGTCTTGACCCGAAAGTCTTCCAGGGTCTTGGGGAAGGCATCGAACCGCTTCAGCCGCCACAGCGAGTCCATGGCGCCGCACGAACCGGAACCAAACCCGCCTTCCGGGGCAGGGCCGGCACCGCCCCCGGCACCGCCCCGGCACCGCCCTCGGCAGCGCTCCCGGCACCGCCCCTGTACCGCCCCCGGCACCGCCCCCGGCACCGCCCCGGCACCGCCCCCGACAGCGCTCCCGGCACCGCCCCTGTACCGCCCCCGGCACCGCCCCCCGCACCGCCCCGGCACCGCCCCCGGTAGCGCTCCCGGCACCGCCCCTGTACCGCCCCCGGCACCGCCCCCCGCACCGCCCCCGGCACCGCCCTCGGCAGCGCTCCCGGCACCGCCCCTGTACCGCCCCCGGCACCGCCCCCGGCACCGCCCCGGCACCGCCCCCGACAGCGCTCCCGGCACCGCCCCCCGCACCACCCCTGGCACCACCCCCGACACCGCCCCCGGCACCGCCCCCGACAGCGCTCCCGGCACCGCCCCGGCACCGCCCCCGGCACCGCCCCGGCACCGCCCCGGCACCGCCCCGGCACCGCCCCCGGCACCGCCCCGGCACCGCCCCCGGCACCGCCCCGGCACCGCCCCGGCACCGCCCCGGCACCGCCCCCGGCACCGCCCCCGGCACCGCCCCCGCCGGGCAGGGCGGCCCGAAGCCGGCCGAGGGGGCGGGGCTGTGGCTCCCGGTCTCCTCGGGGCGGGACGGTCCTCGCTGCCGCCTCGCCCTCTTCTGACCCGCCCTACCAGCGGCCCCCGGGCCTCTGAGGGTCGCCCGGGAGACGCTGACTGTGCCGAGATCGCTTAGCTGGAAAGGGCTCGACACCAAGGCGGAGCTGCTGGTAGTGAGCAGTGTCTGCTCGGTTTGACATCGTCCCCATCCCATCCCTTGCCTCCGCCTTTCAAAGGTCTGGAGTCTGTTACTAATGCCCTTTTGAGAACAACCGAGCTGTCCCTCAGGCTGCCTGTTGCAGCAACCAAGCTGAAAGCGAATCGTCTCAGGGAGCTGTGTGCTGAAGCATGGAAGGGAGGAAAAAAACCCCACTCTCTTGGCCCGCCTTCCATCCCTGGCATGTGTACTCTTCATCCCTTCATTTTGATAACACCTCATCTCCCTCTCTTGTCACGGGGAACGGACATGAACTCAAGAGGTTAAAACAGACAACACCTCGCAATCACTTAATTGTGCAAGTAAAAACCTAGTATAATCTTTTCCCAACACACATATTAACTACTGCTTGCTTTTTCCTGCTGAAATAGTGCAGTCCTGCACAATTGCTTTTATCAAAAAAAAATTAAAAATCACTGTCCCTAGGAGATGCTTCCAAATGCAAACAGCACAAATGCACCCCCATGCGCGGTGCTGAGTTAGAAGCCAGTAAGTGCCCACGGAAAGTAAGACGTCACAGGGACTTCACAGCAAACAATACCCGTAGGCTACCGGCCGTCAGGGAAGACGCACCCTCTAACTCCTGCCCTGACAGATGCTTTGTCCTTGCGGAATGGGAAGTAACAGGTTCCCAGAGTCACCCGCAGCTGAGCGCAGATTATCAACAATTGCACATTTCTTCCTGGCATACCGTTCACACGTACAACACTGAGACATTACGTGGATATTCAAGAGAGCGGTTCCTCCAGGAGTTAGTAACCCAACTCTTTTTTTTCAAAAGAGACAGATTTGGGCTACTGACACCTTAGTTCCACATGCTTTTTCCTCAGCACGAGGACTACTGGTTACACGAGGTAGGGAAGCACAGTTCTGTTATGATCTAGTTTAAAAACTTGACTGCTAGCACAGGAAAAGGGAGCAAACTCTCATTTTTCCTAACTTGAGAGCATTTCACAAATGAGCAGAGCATAATCTGATGAACAAAGCCCAGGGGGGAAATGAGCCTGAAAGGACTGCTGAGGCCTTGAAACTCCTCCATTCTACTCTTTCCTGACCACACGGAGTTGTGCCTGCTGGGCTTTTTGGTGGGAGAGACCAGCTGCTCTCCCCTTCTCTTAGGTTTGCAGTTTGCAGTGCAGCCCCAGCAGCTCTGGCCTGTTGCCCTCTGCCTGCTCTGGAGTGGCGGAGATGCGCACGGAAACTAAGACATCACAGGGACTTCACAGCAAACAATACCCGTAGGCTAGGGAACACCACCACTGAAGAGAGGGACAGCTCTGACCTCCTCTCTGAAAGAGTAAGGGCACCTTTGTGAAACTGGGCTTGGAAGCTGAAAAACCCTCCCGCACGCTGGTCGGTAACCCAGAGGTAGGAGGGGGAGCAGTGGCCATCTGCTGCCAAGAGCATCTCCCGGGAAGTGGGAGATCAAGTTCCAGTGCTGCTGTTGCCCAGACCCAGAGGAGTGCCCTAACTAGCCAGCTGAGGACCATTCCTTCAGCAGAGCACCTCCATTTTCCTGCTGAACTGCTGAACTAGGCCCACAGTGCAGGCAGACACAACAGGCACAAGGGGAAGGGTGTTCAGTTAGTTATCTGTAGCAACAGAACTTCAGACACTGAGGCTTCCTGGTGGAAACATCCTTAGGATACACCTTGATGGCTCCAGCAGTATTCTCGGCTCCCTTGCCAGAGCCAAGCATCGCGCACTTTACTGACATAAATATTTTACGCATTTTGCCCTCAACACCTGTGAGGATTCACCTGCTCAGGGAGACCAGGGTGTACCAGACCCATACAAGTACCCAGAAAAGAAGCCTGGCGACTGCTGCTACTGCCAATACCACTGTCCAAGGATGCAATAGGGTTCAGCAGCTGGAAGGTACATTCTTACACTGACAGAACAAATGGCCACACAGTGCTTAGGTCTCTGACTTGGTCCGATACTGGGATCAGGATTATCACGGAATAGCAATGTGAGACTTGCTAGATGTTTGACTATAGTAAGGGGTGGAGCGTGAGTGTTCGCTGAACTCCTGCTCAGCTTTTGGCTAACTCAGCTCATGCTAAGGCCTGGTGTATGCTGGGAGCAGCACCACTACATTGAAGCAAGAGCACCAGGTAGGCAGCACAGGCGGCCAGAAAGAGCTAAAGGGCCACGATGCAGCCGTTGTCACCTGCAGGTGGCTGTCTCCTGCAGCCATCATCTTTGTCTGGCAGTATTGTCAGAATCTGCTGAGTTTTGGAAATGGCATAGACCCAACTTCCAAGCTGGAAGGTATAAAACATCAGCTTACCCAAAAAGCCTTCAAAGTGGATCCAACAGCAGCTGGGCTGCTGAGGCTTTTGTGCTTCTAATGTGATACAGGGGACGCCTGCACTGTGATGGAGAGGAAGGATGAGCCCTCTCACTAGGGAACCAATTTTTTTTTTTTTTTGCATAAATTAAGTGTTGTAAGTTATGAAACCTCGTGACATGAGCGGTGAATAAGTGAATTCACAAAATAAAATAGTCTATGCAAAGGGGACTGAGCCCTGTTTGTTTCTTGTATTTCTTCATAAGCTCATGAAATAAAGCTTAATTCACAGTATACGTGGTCCTGTAAATTTCAAGTTTTTTCTCCCATACCAGTTTTTCTTTAACTGCTCGCGGTCTGTCCCGTTCCTGCCGCGGAGCGGGGAGCAAAAGGTTCAGTAACTCCACCTCTCTCCGCGCGGGTTTCGTGCTGGAGTGGAACTCCTGCTCCAGGGGCAGCCAAGGGCTGAAGCCCGAGCTCTCAGCAGAAAGCTGCAGCTTTCAGTCGGCTGCCCCGGGCGAGGGCCCTTTTCTGCTGTCACTGCGGTCCCACCCTTCTTGCCCCCGCGCCCCCAGAGCCCCCATCCGACACCGGGGCCGGGGACCGCCTCCTCCCGCTCGCGCTCGCCCGCAGTCTCCAGGGAGCGCGTTCTGCCCCCAACGTTCTCCGGGGCCGTTAACGGTCTCGGAGCAGAACTCGCTGCAGCAAAGCGCTGCCCGGGCGGCCTCTCCCCCGCGGCAGCACCGCAGCCCGGCGCGGCACCGTCAGCGCGGAGCGAGGAGGGAAGCGCTGCCGCAGCGCGGCCCCGAGCGAGCCCGGCACTCCCGCCCCGCGGCCCGGCTCCCGGTGGCGGCCGGCGGGCAGGGGGAGCCGCTCCGCCCGCCCCGGCAGGCGCCCGGCCGCGGCCCGGGGCCGCCTGAGCGCGGTCCGCCGGGGCAGGCCGCGGAGCAGCCCCCGCCGCGGGGCCCGGCAGGCGGCGGGCGGGGGCCTCTGCGGGGCGGAGCCGCACGGGTGGCGGGCCCGGTTGCCGAGCGGGGCATGGCGGCGGGAGCCGGGGAGGCGGCGCGGAGCCAGGCCTCCCTGCAGCGCCGGCTGCAGAGCTCGCAGGAGGCGCAGCAGCGGCAAGCGGTGCTGGTGCGGAAGCTGCAGGCGAAGGTGAGGGGCGGGGGCGCCTGCCCGAGGGGAGCTGCCCGGGGCCGGGCCGCGGCGGCGGGGCCGGGGGGGCCGGGCCGCCCGCGCCGCGCTGCGAGGGGCCTCGGCGGCGGAGAGCTGGGCGGGCGAAGGCTTGGCCCCGACGGGGCCCTCCCCGGGGCTGCCGCGGGCGGGATGGCGCCGAGCTCGGGGGAGGCGCCGGGAGCCGCCCTGCTCCGCCCGGCCCGGCCCGGCCCGGCCCGGCCCGGCCCGGCGTGCAGCCTCCTGCTCGCCGTCGCGGTCCCAGGCTGAGCAGGCAGCACTATGCGTGAGAGAAACCCTGTCTCGCTTTCTGTAATACCGGCTACAGGGAAGCTCCCCTGTATCGTAACGACTTCTGGGTGGCTGTATCAGCGGCACTGTGCCACGTACTGCGCCTGGGCTTAACGGCCTAGAGAAGAGCTCATGCAGGAGGAGCCGAGTCTGTCACAAGCTGCATTCGCTCATCTGCATTCCCTGTGTCCATCCAGGTACTGCAGTACCGGACTCGGTGTCGAGAGTTGGAGCAGCAACTGGAAGCAGGACGGGTGAGTGTGCAGGCTGCTGACTAAAGATAGTGCACGGAGCATTCGTTAGCGCAGACAAAAAAAGCGATGACAGAGGAAACCGAGATTTTGCTACCTGAGGGTTTAAAGAAGCGCTGTACGTTTGCCCGTCAGTGTTCTGTCCTGTTGCCGTTCTTAGAGCAGCCAGTAGTCCCAGAAGTGCCGCTCCGGCAAACCCGATCAAGAAGGATTTTGGTTTTGTGAAAGTGCTTTCTTGCTGGAGTAACATTTGTCCTGGGTCTCAGGAGGGGGCTGTACTGCCTGTTACATTATATGGCTGTCTCTGAGGAAGAATTGGCTGAAACATGGCAGTTTGGAAGGCAAGAATGC
The DNA here is from genome assembly GCF_030936135.1 of Gavia stellata. NCBI lineage: Eukaryota > Metazoa > Chordata > Aves > Gaviiformes > Gaviidae > Gavia > Gavia stellata. The sequence goes on from NC_082613.1 coordinate 17,836,348, forward strand.
TGGCGTTCAACGTACAGAGCTGGCTCTGTGCTTTTCTTTCTGCTTCACGGCTAAAGTAAACCTGGGAAATGAAGGGTAGGGGAGTAGGAGAGCATGCCCAGGCTTCAAGTCGAAGTGAGCACTCGCGGTCATGAGCTGAGGGTACCTAGCTGTGAGAGTGCGACAGTGGGAGACTGAGGAGAGCTACTCACATTGAGTAACGCCCTTCCCCTCCCCTCCTCTCCGTAATCACAATGGTGTTACCCCTGGAAGAAGCCACGAGCTCCTGAGATACCCAAAAAGAAGGAGGGGAAGGCGCTGGCTGCTCACAGTAGTGAAGGGAACAGAAGAATTGGACTAAACATTTCCTTTCTTCTTAAGGGATCCCTTCCAGGCAGGTGGGAAGCCACAGAAGACCACAGCCTGGAGAAAGCACTGCTTCGGGTGGAAGAGGAGCAGCAAAGGTACAAGGAAGAAGCGTTCCCTCATACTTGGTACCCTGGATGCTCACGGAAGTGAGGGAAAAGCTGTCAGTGCTATGTAGTCTCCCCAAGGGCAGCAGTTGGGCAAGCCACTCCGAAAGGAGAAAGGTCCACAGTCTGTTTTCTGTGGTGCAGTAAGAGTGTCGTGTGCTGAATGGCTCAGTTCTGAGCGGGGGTTATTCCAGGTGACCTCCAAAGGTCCCTTTGCAGCCTAAATGATTCTGTGGTTCGGCAGGTGAGCGACTCAGGACAATGCTAGAGAAAGGTGAGGCACCCGGTGATCAGACGGCACAGAGGGGAGGCAGGACGTTAACTGTGGGCAGCATCAAAGTTGAAGAGGAAGGGGAAACCAAAATTGTAGGTGGAAATTGAAGGCTTAAAGCAAGGAGAAGCAAATGAGTTTGCCATCACAGAGAGATCTTAGTTAACCCTGGAAAGCACTTTTACTGCCTCTCGGTTTGACAACAAAGTCAGTGTTGCGGGAGTTGGAAAATGACGGGGATGCTGCTGGTGGATGGCAGTCGTTCAGTGACCTCATTGCTGTTTCTCCCTTTCAAGGTGTGAGAGACTGGCAGAAGGGAACACTGTCCTGCGGGAGCAGCTCGATAAAGCGAATAAGTTTAATTCAGCCCTCAAAGAAGATGTTGGAAAAGTGACAGCGGATTGGATGAGGGCCCGTGAGGAGCTGGAATTGAAGGAGAGAGAACGGCGCAGTGAACGTGAGGTAAGGCTAGGCTACGGGAACGTCAGACGTGACGCCGGAGTGGAATGAGAATGCGTTTTATTTCTGGCATGGAGAGGTTGCTGTGTGAAAGTTGTGTCTCTGCTGAGGATGTGCTGGTGTTGATGAGCAGAAGCCAGGGGTGTGAGATGGAGGAGTGTCAGCAAATTGTGGTGATGGGAGATGCCCATCTGCTGTGACCGTACTGCTCTTTAAGGCAAAGACTGCTCGGTCTTAAAGGCAAATGCTTGTGGTTGCTGGAGGCTGTAGGGCGGTCACCCAGGAACGCTCGTCTTTTTATTGGTTCTTAAATGTCTGTCTAGAGCAGTGGAGACCAGGGAGGTCTGTGTGTTTTCAGATTCAGAGCAGGCAACGGAAGAACAAGGCAGGCCTCCCTTACCAATAGCCTGTTGTAAGCACATCTGACACAGGTCTTGGAGGGGCTTGTTTTTGTCTTCCTCCACCGAGACTGTTCGACACCTCTGCGAGGCGAGATGATGAATCCTGAGGGGTGTCCTTTGCTGATATCCACTGCGGCAGGAGAAGTGTGTCTCTTCCCTTCTTTGAAGTCAGGTGTCAGGTCTGCTGAGGATGCTTCTGTGGTGCCTCTTCAGTCCTTGATGCCCCTGCTGCCGTAGTTACTACAGGAGACCTGGGGCTGGTGGTTGTGCGCTCTCCTATCTGAGAGACTTGTACAGTGGCAGCGAAGGCTGAATTGGCATTTCTTTTTGTCTTTGCATGTTTAGCTTTATGACAGCTACTTGCGGGGTGGATGTAACAGTCTACTCAGCCTATGGTGTCAGGTGGTAACCTTCCGCCATCATTTCCTGGAAATGAAGACTGCCACTGAGCGGTGAGTAGAAGTTAAGGCTAGATCTGTGGCAGAAGAAATGTAGCTTCCCTTCACACCTGCTTTTTGAGCCTTGATGTTATGTTGGTTGTGGCTGAAGATAGGATTTCTCCTTTGGTAGTCTGAAGCAATGCCATTAAGCATGCTGTAGGCTATTTCCAGCATCCTTTGGTTTGATGCTGGTTTTCAGATAAAACGGAGGGGCTGGGGCTATGAGCGATGCAGAGGCCCTAAAGAGATGACTTGGCTGTGGTGATGTTTGGGCATATTAACACAGACCGAGGCATACGTGGACACATTGGAAGAGACCCACCAAGGCTACACATGCAGCATGTAGAGCAGCCCCTTTTATAGAATGATGAAAATGGGCCTTAAATCTCACCGGGTTTCTTTTCCCTCTGCTCCTGATGGAAAGTTCATTCATGAATATGGTAGGGTTTTTTTTTTTCTTCTCTTTTCCAGCCTACACTTATTCTGGTCAGTTTGTACCCGCGTATCCCTGTTGAGAGGAAGAATAGCTTCTCTACCCTCTTACTGCATTTACCCATTTATTTTGCTTGGTCTGATACCTCTTTTTATGATGGTTTTCTTGTTCTTGGGCTCTCTGAGGTTCCTTTCTCACGTTGCCTTCTACACAAACAAAAATAGTGTAGCCGTACTAGTACATTTTTCTGGTGTCAGCGTGCAATTTCAAACTCTGGGTTACTGTCAGCCATTTCTCTTATTGGATTGTAAGCCTTCCTTAAGGTGCGAGTATGCCTGAACTACTATTTAATTCTTGTGTTGTTTGTGCTTTTCTGTGACAACATTTTAGGCTTATTCTTACACCACCTTTGTGAAATGTTTATTACGTAGATATTGTCAGGAGCGTCCTGGCAGTCCAAGTGTTGATAAGAAGAGGTCGCTTAAGGCTGATCCCCTAGGTATAAAAGCTGTGGACCTGGGTAAAATTCCTTACATCTGTTAATGATAACTAGAGTATGTTAATAAGCTAGGGCGGGAGCAACAATTAATAAGAGTGATTAGAGGTCCTCGAAGCCTTCTGGCTGTGCCGTACAGTTCTTCTTATCTCTGAGGAGAAAACAGATTCATTCCTCAGGTATCCTGTAGACTCCTTGCTCAACTGTCAAGATGTGTCCTGATCCCAAAGTGTCAGATGAATGATTCGTCCGCAGCGAAGATGTCATCTTTCCTGCCAGCTTTTACTGTTGCGCAATTAGGTGCTTCAGAAGTGAGGCAGCTGATAAGGATGGTGGTGGGAACATTAGCTCTCTCTTTATTCTTCTTCAGAGATCTGCCCGAGCTGAAGGCAGAGCAAATGAGGCTTTCTGGATCGATACTTGCAAACTGCTCCCATCTAAACTCTGGCGTACAGCTCTGGGAGTCCGTCACTCTGGGTAGACCTGTCCTGAAGGATCAGGCACAGCAGCAAGCGGGACAGGAGATAAACCAGGAGGCTCAGGCAGTGATGTGCTTACAAGTCAAGGGGGACCTGGAGAAGAAGGAGCTTCAGGACAGGTAAAGGTGTTTTAAACTTTGCAATGACCAACATTATCTTTTGTGGCTGCTTCTTGGATTCATAGGTGGGCTGCGTTCACCTTTAAAACACACCCATTCCGCACAGCCTTGCTTCTGTCCCTAGTCAAACTATTGCCTTCAACAGAAAGGATAGAAAAAAATGTCTGACCAGCAGAATGTCTTCTGAGTAAGACAAGACTGGAAAAGAGATTGCATATTCCAGTGTTTTTGCTGTGAACTGGTTCTTGGTGACAAGTTGAGACCAGTGTAAAGAGAGCTCTGTCTCTTGTACAGCCCTTTTTCTGCCCAGGGCTGTGCTAAAGGAGGTGGGTCGAATTTGCCCAGGCCCATCGTAAGCAACGCAGCACCTCTATACTGACAGATCCTTGCAAGACTGAGTGCAGAAGGCCTTTGGGGCAAGAAGTGCTGTTTTGCAACATCAGGCATATTAACCTGTAGAGATGAACGCTGCCTCTGCGGTATTTTGTGGGTTGAACTTTCTCTGCTATGCTTCTGGGAGCTGCTTAGCTCTTTAACAGGTGATGGTGTGCAATGCTTTTGGAATGGCAGGTGGACCTTCTCTTTGCAGGGTGATGGAGCTCTCAGCCTTGCTTGTAGAGTCTCAGAAGCAGAACGAGGAGAAGGAGAAGACCATTAAAACACTTAACGACACTGTGGAGATTCTAGTAGGTTTTACCTTTACCTGGGAGATAGCCCAGTGTTTACTTGGTCTGAGTCATTTGTTTTCCAGCCTTAGCACAGAGAGGCATGGCTTCCTCAAGAGACAGAGTGGTGAAGATGCTAACTGTATGGGAACGTCAGGCACCTTGCCAAAACATTCCGTGTGTGTTTAGCACGTGCGGAGCCAGCCCAGGTGCAGGCAGAGGCAGGGGAGCTGCAGGCAACTCGGGTATCTTCCCCAGGGGGGTTGCACCAATGCTATCCTGCCTGTGACTTTAAGTCTCGAGGCATCAAAGTTCCTTGGAATTGACAGCTCCGTAGCAGTCTATACAGACTAGCTGTTGGTCCTTCTCTTCTTAGTTTTAGCAAAGAAGAAATGGAATAGATATGGGAAGGAATACGCTGGAGTCACTAGGGCTGAGGCTTTTTGGCATGACAGTGCTACTGAGGATGGGAATGCTACAGCGGGGAGCAGCTCTTCCCTGCCCACCCTTTCGTTCTTCTGTTCTCAGGAAGCAAGTCGGCTAGAGAAAGAATATGAAGCTTCATTGACTAGAAGTGCCAAGGAAGAGAATCGTTCCCTCCAAAAGCTGATCAAAGATATAACTGAGGTGAGTAGAGAGTTGGGACCACATCCCTGTAAATTTGATTTAAAAGTGCTTGAGGAAGGCAACAGCCCAGGGGATAGGTATATCCCCCATATATATAGGCCCTTACGTAGTCATTTTTATCCTCTTGTGCTCCTGCTCGGAGTAATTCTAGACATCAGCTTTTTCATTGCTGTTTTCCAGTATTCATCAGCTTCCTTCTTCCCTGGGCAGCATTAATGTTTCCTTTCATTGCTGTTTCTGGTGTTGATCTGGTGCTTGGGTATGTGGCTCTAAGAAGCTGCAGGAGACCAAAATCATTGCTGAGAGCTTTGAGAAACTGAGCGTTCAAGCAGCCTCCAGCCACCTCACACTTGTTTCTTCTTGTTTGTAGTAGCTGTAGTCAGAAACCCCTGGAGTGCTTGTGGCCACAGGGACACAACTTCTTTGTTGACTGAAGCAATGAGAGAATTGAGTTTTTAATGACTGTAGGGTGAAGTGCGGGGCAAAGGAGAAATAGATATCGACAACCAGGTAGAATGAGCAAAGAGTAACAGCTTGATGTGGGCTTCCAGGTGGTGTTAGATGACAGTGACAGCACGGTCAGCATTGTCTGCCCTGAGAGTTCCCAGCATGCAGAGCCTGGCAACATGCTCTCTTGTGTGAGCTCCGCTGATGCAGAGCATGCCTTTGCATTGGTTCAGGAAGCACTGGCAAGGAGGCGAGGAGCAACACAGGTGAGCATTTCTGCCTGTCTTCAGCACTGGCCGCAGGCTCAGCTGCTAATGCCTCACTTAGCTTCAACCCTTTCCATTTACTGAGGCAGTTTCTTTCTAGCCTTCCCAGTCTTGGTAGCGTCTTGCCTTGCCAGTCTCACCAGCTCTGTGTTCTACTGCTTTTCTCTCCTTGCTCTCCACCCCCTCATGACAGCTTTTGCCTTCAGGTGAGCTGTCTCTCTGCTTGCTTCTTCTCCCAGCTCTCTGGAGCCATCTTCCCTGCTCCTTATTGCTTGCTTGTGTTCTTTCCCTGCCCGTTCCTTGCAGGCCCTAAAAGAAGAGCTTTCTGCCAGGCAGGCCTCTATCGATTTCCTGCAGCACCAGCACAGACAGCAGGAAGAGCAGTGCAGGAAGCTGCAGCAAAGGCTTGAGCAACTGGAGGAGGAATGCAAGACATCCAGCAGCCACCGGCAGCACCTCCAGTCTCTGGTAGAAGCACTCAGAAGGTGAGTGTTTCCTCCTTCTCCTGCGTTGTAGAGGCAATGTGCTTCCAGTTCTGGGAGTTCAGAGGTGTTATGGGCAAAGAACTCGCCTGCCCTACCACGTGTATGCCTCTGTTTGGCACTTTAGCCTCCTCCTGTCACTGCTTTTCACGCTCGACTGCAAATCCTAAGGCTGTCTTGGAGATTGGGAGGGATGTTGGCATACAAGACGCCTCCCTCTCGACATGCTGCGTCTCTGAATTCTGTTCTTTGGGTACCCTTTCCCAGCCACTGCTTCTCGCTGAATGAAGGCAAAAGCCTGCCTTCCATTCTCTTTCAGTTACCTTGTGAGGGGAAGAGCAAGTTCTTCCTTACTGTGCTCCCCACAACTCCATCCTGGAATGATGCAAATGGGATCTGTGACTCTTCAGGCCTCTTCATGCTTCTAACTGAGCCTTGTCTCTGGGCAGGGGTGGGCGTTGCTGGACTTCAGGAGGCCCACTGTCAAAGAAGGAATTTCGCATGCTCATCATTTGTAGCGTAGAAGGGTGAAGGGAGCCCGTGGGCAGGTCTGGCTACCTCCTGACACGCTGAGGCATAGCTGCCTCCTTGTACTTTCTTCATGAGCCTTTAACAAAGTCATTCCGAACCTGAGCAGAGTAGTCGATGTCAGGCTTAAGCTGAAACAAGAGAGGTTCAGGCTGGATTTAAGGAGAACAACAACTTGAACCGTGAGGGCAATCATGCAGCAGAACAGGTTGCTCGGAGAGGTGGTGCAGATACCATCCCGGGACATTTGGAAGACCCAAGTGGAGGGAGCCTTGAGCAACGTGGCCTGATCCCATAGCTGACCCCAGCTGCTTTGAGCTGAAGGTTAGGCTAGAGGCCTCCTGGGGTCCCTGCCAGCCTGAATCATGCTGTGATCCTATGAATATTGGGTTGGGAATCGATACACATCTCTTTGCCAAATAGATGGCAGGCTCTTTCATCGTTTCACTGCTGAAGGCAAGAGTAATTGTGGGAATCTTAACTTGGACTTAAAAAGTCTGTGCTGCCCATAGAAGAACTTTGGAAAAATTTGTATCCAATGTCTCAAAAAGGAGAGAGAGAACAGGCAGGCAGGAAGCTGTTGAGAGTACCCGAACATTTTGGAAACATTCTGCGATTTCTGGAAGCTTCTTTTACTTTCTCCATGGCGAGTGTTTCACCTACATCACTGACAAAGAGTGATGCAGCTCTAGGCAGGAAATTCCAGCATTCTTTAGGTGTAAAGAGAAAGCTGCTGGGAATGATTTATACTGCCACATGTGGGACAGAGTATGTACTCTTGGCTGGGGAAATGAGAATGTTTTTGCATTAAAAACTTGTTTGTCTTTCCCCTCCTCGTAGACTGAAGGACTTAGCTGCACTTGAATGCAAACATTCCTCATTACAGAGTGAGCTGGTAGTCACAAAAGGGACACTGGAGGAATTGCACCTTCAGAGGGATCTGCTGAAGCAAGAGAAACAGGAGCTTACCATGGCACTGGAGAAGGTATGGTCACCTTATTCCAAGGTGCACTTGTGGGAGCGGGAGTTGTGGTCGCACAACCACCACAGATGCTGCTTCTGGCAGTAGAAGACAGGGAAAAGGTTGTTCTCCTTCTTGGAAAATGGTGATCAGACCCCATAGGCTCTTTGGGGTAGTTAGTCCGCAGGTGCTTATTGGGAGCAGAGACGCACAGGGGATGTGGAGTTGCTGCTTGAAGTCAGGGCTTTTCGTGCCTTTGTTGTCACGTTGTTCTTTTGTCTCTTCAGGCAGAGCAGTCAGCAGCAGAGTTGACAGGGGCTCAGAATAAGCTGAGTGCTGAAATAGCTGAGTTACGAGCTGCCACAGCAAACATGAGCAGTATCAATGAAGCTCTTGCATTGGATAAAGTGCAACTGAAGAAACATGTGCTGCAGGTGAGCAGAGTTGCCAAAGATCTTGCCAGGTGTTTGTCTCCAGCTGCTGCTCCTTCTCAGTCTTCTTGCCTTCCAACAGTACAACTGACTGAATATGGAAATGTTGTTCCTTTTTCTGTCCAGGCCAAACCTTCTTCATCGTAAATCTTACTGTAACTTACTGTATTTTCTTTCCTCTCTGCTTCTGGGATTGTAGCTGGAGCAAGAGAATGAAGTTCTGTCAGGCAAAGTGATTGCGATGGAGAGAGCAAGGCTCTCTGACCAGGAGAAGCTGAACTTGTGCGAAAGAACCAATGAAGAGCTCCGCGCAGAGAAAGCCCACCTGGAGCGGCTGCTGAAGAAAGCAGAGGAGCAAGAGGAGGGGCTGCGGGTAGAGCTGACGCTACTGGCAGAGGAGAAGGAAGAAACCCAAGAGAAACTCAGTCAGGTGAGACCAAAATCCTGGTGCTTCTGGGTGGGCATTTGGCTGCTTGGCTGAGTGAAGCTGCATCTGTTGGATTCTGCAGTGTGTTTGTCAAGGAGAGACTTGGTAGTGCTGGAGGTTGGAAGGCGGCATTTACTTCTTTTTGGCAATGTGTTGATGGTTTGCAGAGCTGTTCTGCAATTCTCTGAGTTGTCCTCTGCTTCGACAGATCCTTTTAATCCAGCCGTCTGTGTTGGCCTCGTTTTTGGCTTTTTGATAAGCTGCAAAGAGATGATTGTGCTGTCCATGAATGTGAGTGGGGCTACTGCTCTCACATGTGGCAAAAGAAACAAACTGCGTAACTCTGGGTGTCGGTCTCTTCTCCCAAGTGACAATTGATAGGACAAGAGGAAACAGCCTCAAGTTGTGCCAGGGGAGGTTTAGATTGGCTATTTGGAAATATTTCTTCACTGAAAGGCTTATCAAGTATTGGAACAGGCTGCCCAGGGAAGTGGTTGAGTCACTGTCCCTGGAGGTATTTAAAAGACGTGTAGATGTAGCACTTAGGGACATGGTTTAGTGGTGGACTTGGCAGTATTAGGTTTATGGTTGGACTTGATGACCTCAGAGGTCTTTTCCCCCCGCAATGATTCTATGATTCCATGAATTGTTAGAGCCTCTTTAGGCTTTGAGGAAGAAGATGAGAAATAGGTGATCACACAAGACTCTTGACTCTGGACTAACTGATTCCGGTAGCCCAGAACAAGAGCTTGGGAGAATCATGTCACTGGAGGAGACTAGGAAGCTTGTCATCATTTAAATGTCAGTTCCATAATGTACACTCTTGGGTATTATGGGATAACTTTGAGAGAATTATTTGTTCCTGATGGTCTGTTCTCTGTTAGATAGTCGTAGTTTTGGAGTACATGGTATGTTTGGCAAATACCCAGCAGAGGTGTTACACTGAAGAAAAAAGCTAAAAAATCATGGTTAGTCTTCGAGCCTGAACACAACAAGGTGTATTAGACACCTTCTTTGTGTAAGACAAGTAAACAGTATTGTTGACATGAACTAGTGTACAAACGGCGTCTACCATCTCTTTGGCCACATCAGCCAGACTTTCATAAAGCACTGAACGACGCTGCTCACCACAAGGGCTGTTTCCCTGCCAAGCATCACCTCATTGCAGCCAGCTGCTTTACACACTGAAGGAGGTGACAGGTGGATCTTTTTTTTTTTTTCCTAGCAGGAGAAACCATGTGTATTTTCACCTTCTTCAGCAAGCAAAGTTGCTTTTGCTCAACCTTTCCTGAAAACACCCAGCCCTGGAATAGATTCTGGTAGAACTTGAGTTTGCAAGCTGGCAGTTGTGGGAAATGCAGTATTTTTGCATGAAAACAGGTAGTCTGGGGTATGTATGTTTGTCGTGAAGGAGCTGCCTGGTCACGGGCAAGCCAGTATGGCCTTACACATCACTTTCAAGTTAACAGTGCCAGTGCCTTTTGGCAGCCCAGGGTATTAGTGCAGTATAGAGCAGATGCTCTTAACCTTTCAGCCCACAGTACAGGAGCTCTTTCTCCTCGAGCTGATTCAGAAGTGGCAGTGGCTGGCTCTGCACAGAACTCCCGAGAAAGGACTCTACCTGTATTTTGTCCCGCTTTCAGGTTTACCGCCAGCAAGAGTCGGCTAGCAGTGGTCTGGAGCAGTTGCGCCAGGAGTCCTCTCGCCAAGGGCAAGCACTGGCCAAGGTGGCCAAAGAGAAGGAACTGCTGGTGCACGAGAAGGCTGCCCTAGAGGTGCGACTGGCAGCCCTGGAGCGGGACCGACAAGGCCTTTCGGAGCAGCTGGCAGAGGCCAGGTAAAGGCAGGGAGCAGACCCTAGGCCAGGCATTATTTACTGTCTGCAATTCTAAAGGTGGTCATCATTACACGAGGATTTATTGCATCCTGTGTGCTTGTCAGATGTTTTCGCCTTCCATGGACAGAAAATAGAAGAATCTCGAGCAAAAAACCCACAAAGTATATCATGATTTGAATGTTATTTTTCTGACAGCTAAAGCTAGCAGAGCTCTGCTGACCCTTGGGCTCCTGTTTATGCCATCTTGCACCTTCCTGTGTGAAGTCCAAAGCAAGCCAACTTGGCTCTGAATTGAGTAGTAATTAACCCATGCAGCCGTTTACTGAAACCTGAAGTTTCTCCTTGGTTTTGGTTTCTTGTTCCGTGCATTTGAACACAGATCTTTCCTTATCAAGTAGTTTGACATGGGTGAAGCTAGAGGGTCATGCTGAAAATCTTGAGGGCCTTCTGTTTCTGAGCTAAGTCTCGGTAAGTACGGTGCAGGACCTAGAGTTGGTTACACCAGCAGCAGGGAAACCTCTTCTGAGTTCTCAACAGTCTCTGGGGATTCTTGCCCATCACTGATGTCTGGGTGCTGTACTCCTTCCCACATGCTCTTCAGAGACAGACGTCATGGAGAAGTTCTACAGGGAAGGGACAAGAATCTCTGCTTCTGCTGTATCAGGTTTCTAAGATTAAATGTGACAAGTTCTGATTTTTGAAAAAAAAAAGGGTAAAGAAAAAAAGAAAAAAAAAGTACCGAGATGTCTGTCCTCCTCTAAGGTGTTTTTTAGAAGACTCCTGAACCTGCAGAGCTGTACAAATGATGTTTTAGAGATTGTTTGTCATGCTTCTTGACTTTTACCTTTACCACCTCAGCATATGTTATTAGCAAGGCTGATAAACACCATTTTGAGTCAGTGTGTTTCTTGAGGGCTGCTGCTTCTTCTGAGCTCCAGCTTCTCTTATCTGATCCAGCTGAATTATGTTTGGTCAATTATTGGGCTGTTATTAAGTTATTAAATGTTCAGCTCCTTTTTCTTTTTTTAAAGGGATAAATAATTTTTTTCAAAAAGAGATAAATGAGTTATGAAGGGCTTTAGGCAGTAGATAATGAAAAATCAGCAACTCTTCTTGCCAGACGTTGTTCTCAAAAGCCTTTTGCTGTCACAGTTTTGGAGTCTATCTCTTCTGTTCTGTTTTAGATGACTGACTTGTATTTATCCTTAAAATGGAGCATATTTCCTTTGGACTACCAGAGGCTGGCGTCATCAGAAACGTGTGCTTGTTCTCCTTCTTGAAGATATATCCTCCATTGTCCATCAAAGTTGTGGGTTTTATTGTTGCACCACTCAGGTGCCCCTTTACCCTGAAGGATGTTATCCTGATGGCATCCCTGTACTAGTGAGGCAGTGCTGTGTACTGTGGGAAACTGGCACACAGGACGCTGTGTTTGGTCAGGGAGGTAACTGCAGCTCCTGGTTCCAGACTCCTGGGTGTCATACGCAGCAGCTGGTTGCAGTCTGTGGATGTAACCATGTGCACCTGCAGTACTACAGCTTCCCTTTTCCAGAGTGACAAGTCATTTGGGCTGCTGCCTACTTAGTTAGCAACCCTGAAATAAAGGGAGCAAGTTTTTCTCTTGAACTTCCAACAGTTTAAACTGAAGGATACCTGTCTGTCCTTTCAGATAGTTCTTGTTCAGATAAAACCTAGTTCTGATTTCTTACAAATGCTGCTAGGAGCATGAGATTCTACTGCATCACCTGATGTATTTCTTTAGTCCCTTTTAAATGTAGGGAGTCTGGAAAATTACCTCCCTAGGCCTACACTATGAACAGCTTTAAAAGTCACGAGTCAGCCAGGGAAATACTCTTATTCTGGCCCCCTGCAGAGCACCTTGGAAGTGCTGATGAGCTAAGGGCTGTGAGCAGAGGCTGGGCATTTGCTTGCTGCAGAGACTTGTGGGCACAGCTCCCTGTGTGTCACAGATGAGACAACAGCAGTGTAAGATTTGGCTGTTGAGATCAAATTTGGCTGGGCTTTCTGTGGTATGCTAGTTCATAAGGAAAGCCTGGACATGCCCTCGGAGGGGCCTGCGTTGCTATTTTAAACGGTAGAGCTATGTTTTCTGTACCGAAGTTTCCATGCAACCCATTTTCGGTAGTCAGGTGTAGGGGTCTTGAACGACTTCTTACTGGAATAACTCCCTGTGCGTGTCCGGAGCAAGAAACTCATTTCCCTCCGTATTCACAACTTGCAGGTCAGCGAAGGAGACCCTGGAATCCAGCCTGTTTGAGGCTCAGCAGCACTTATCCTGGCTGGAGATCGCCAGGAGTCAGCTTGAAATCCAACTTCAGGCAGCCACGCAGGCCAAGGAGGTGATACAAGGTGAGAGCCTCTGTGCTTTGTTTCTGGTGATCCCCCTGCCTAGGGAAGGTGGCGTAGAAATAGCTCTCTGTCCGTAGTGCTTCTGAGGAGTGAATGAGATGGAGGCAGATCCCTCTCCCAGTGAAATTCAAATGGCTTAAGGTCAGTAAAGTCAGAACCACTGTCTGTGCAGACTCTGAATCTTGCCGTTTGTGGACTTGGCAGGGGAAGTGAAGTGCCTTCAACGTGAGCTGGAAGCAGAGAGATCTCTCATGAAGCAGGAACGGGAAAACATGGTGCAAGAACTTTTGCGGACAGAACAGCAGTGTAACGATACCCTTAAACGCTGGGAAACTGATCGTGAAGTGGAAATAAAGAAGCTCCTGCAAGACCTGGTAGGAAACAATATGCTTCCAAATACTTCAAGCAAGCTTTGTGGGCTGGCTTTGGAAGAATAATAGCCCGAGTGTGTGAAATGGCAGCAATCATCTGCCATAGGCCACACATTGCGAGGCCAGGCAGCAGAGCCACTGGCTCGTACCTGCAGGCACGTGAAGGCCCCCAGGACTGTGCTGGGAGAGTAAATGCAGCCACAGATTCAGTGATGCAGAATGGGCGTAAGACAAGTTCAGCAGGAGGTTGGACAGTCGCAGGAGCTACGTTCCTTTCTTTCTGTCCTTCCACGGCTGACAGAGGTGTTCTCTTTGGCCTTGAAGCGTATGGAGCAGGCCCCTTGTTCCCGGTACTTCAGCTGGTGGCCTGTCTTGTGACCAGGGCATCAGGGTGCCGGTCTCGTTCTCACCCTGCAGTCCAGCTGCACCTTTTCATTGATGAAAAGGGAGGTGAGCTTTGAAAATAGAGACTCCGAGAAGAGAGAGAAATCCTGAGGGGAGGGGTGCTAGGAAACAGGCAGCCATCAGAGAGGGGAAGGTAACATGTCCTTTTCTTGCACCTGCTGACCTTCCTCTGAAGTTCCTTGGTAGGACATGATTTATGGAGGGCACAAAGCCGCTCCTGTGCACTGTTGAGGTGGGGCTTTGTGGGAAGGATGAAGCTTCACATTTTTTTGAGGAGCTTGGGTGGGACTTCATCTGGAAGTCTTTTCCTCCTCTCATCAGGCAAGCGAGCGGGAAAGGCACCATTCAGAGCTGCAGGAGATGCTGGAGCAATGGGAAGAGGAGAAGGCAGAGACAGAAGGGGAGCACGAGAAGCAGCTGTTTGATATGAAGCAGAAAGTTGCTACCATGCAAGCTCAACAAGAAGAGGAACGAACCAGAGTTGAAAATGCCAAGCAAGAGGTAAAGGCTGTGAAAGGAGAATTGGTGTGGTTTTTTGCAAGGCTAGAGCTGTGGGAGATGGCTGGATACTGGGCTGTGTGGAGCATGCCCTACCCGTTTTCTACATTGAATTTGGTGAGGTGAAAGGCATGCAGGACTATCTTTGGGACGTGTAATGAGACCTCTCATAGGAAGCCAGGCGGAAACGTCACCTTTTGGTTTAGATTTTTGTGCTGCTAGTGCATTCTGGTTTTTTTAGTATTTACCTCCGAGCATCCTCACTGTTCTCTTAATGGTGCTCTTTTGATGTTTACTGATAACGTGTTTATAGCCTTAACTCCATTAAAGACCAAACTGAGTTTGTAGGACTGAGTCCCCACGAGGGTGGGGTTTTTGTTTGGGGGGTACAGGGAGGGGGGCAGCAGAGTTGTTGACAAAAGAAAAATCTTTGTAAAGAGTCCTCTGAAATATTTCTGTGCAGTAAAACAGAGGTGTCTTCTGGGCTGTGTTTTGAGGCACTTGCTGGTAAGCTATTCTGTGCCCAGATCCCCTGTGCCAAAGCAACCCCGTCATCCGCTGAGAGTGCTCCTTGTGTCCTACCCAAAGTCCTCTTTATGCAGACTGCCTAGGGACAGCAGTGCCCCGAACTGTGTCTACAGGTAGTGAAATGACAGGGCAGCGCTCGGGCATGACAGTGTGTCCCTGGAATGCCAGCACTTTACCAAAGGCTGCTGCGTACCTTAAAGTGAAGTAATTTTCACCAAATGCCACTTGGAGTACAGGAGTTTTCTGAAGGAGTGCTAGCTTCAGCCCTCTGGCAGCCTTGCATTTTCTCTACTGGTAACTAGGTGCAAAAGTCGCTGTTGAAAGACAAAGAGGACACAGCAGAAGATGAGGGATACCCTCAGCAGCAAGGCGAGACACTGGAGAAATGCCACACCTTTTCCTGTTAGATGACTAAGGGTTTGTTGGAGATTCAGTCACAGATGGAGCGTGGACGGACCTTGTTTATACTGCCAGTCTCACTTGGGCAGCTGTGTCTCCAAGTGGTCATGAGCTCTCCAAGAGCCTGTGAGTCTTTGAGTCTTGCCACGCAGATTTTGTATGGGAAGTTTAAAGCTGTCTTCTCTTTATTTCTGTGCAGGTCCTGCTCGAAAAGGAGAGTGAGAAGAATGCTTTATTAGAGACGCTACTCCAAAGTCAGGGAGAGCTAAGAGAAGCCTGCCAGCAGCTAGAGCAGCTCAGGCAGGAGATGAAAGAGCAGCAAGAGAATGGGCAGGTAAGCCTGACTAGTAGGGTAGGCGGAAAGAACAGGCACTTGGCTACTGGACGTAAGCAGAGAGAGAGGCTGAAAGAGCCAGGTAACAACAGAGTGAAGGGCAGTACCAAGGAAGTAAAACCTAAGTCCTGGGACCGAGGAGGCAAGGACTGCTGCAGGCCCTGAAAGCACAGAGCCTGGTAAGCTCCAGAGATCAGCAACAGGAAGGAGGGGTTACAATGGAAGCAGAGCTGCATGGAAAAGCAGCAAGAAGTGGCAGAAGAAATGTGCTTTTGAGACAGAAAGAAGAAAAAGCTGAACCTCACGGCAGGTCCCAGTAACTTGCTCTCCATTTGTGTTTACAGAACATCACCGAGAAGCTGCGAGCAGAGCTGCAGGAAACTCGGAGTAAGATGAAGGCAGTGGAGAAGAGGCACAAGGAAGAAATGAAAACCATCAAAGAGGAAATGAATATCCTTCTTCAGCAGAGGGATGCTCTGCAAAAACAGGTGACTAAACCAGCAATAGCTACTCCAGGCATCAAACAGGTGGCCTTCCCCCTTCCTGCCTTCCCACTGCAGAGCAGGCTGCTGGGGTCACCCCTCTGACTGCCATCGTACTGTGGTCTCCATCTCAGCTGGTCTGAAGGAGACTTCCTGGTCAGCTGAATCTCAGCTGCTGCCCTGGACAGACAGGCTAGGCCTTTTGCCTCTTTGCCAGCAATCATCGGAATGGATTTCTGCTGGCCTGTTACTGCCAGCCTTGTTTTGGAAGGTGGTTTTTCAGGTGAACATGGTGACCCACTTCGATTTTTGAACAAGTTGGCTGCATCCATTGTGAATCTGGTACTCTCATGATAGGGTGAAACCTGCAGTTGTTCTTTCCCTGTCCTCACAGTATATGACATGGCTGACAGTGACAAGCTGTAGTCTTTGACTGCTTTGTTATGTTTTCCTTGAGGGGGAAGAGTTGACCTCTCAGCTAGCAGCCTCCAAAGAGTTTTGGGTTTTGGTTTAACTTTTCCAATTGCATTCTTCTGCATAAGTAGGAAAAGATGCGGTAGTCATCTAAAACTCTGTGAGGATTCAGGGTGCTTATTTTCCTCAGTTCTGAAGGTTTCTGCCCTTGAAGCTTTAGTCCAAGTAATTTTCAAACCTGTCTCTCTGTACATTGCATGGTTTGGGCAATTCTTTGTGTCCAAATCCATATTTAGATTTCTAAATATCTGGATCTGGAAAAAGGGGTGAGAAGACCAAGTTTGCTAGTAACAGAAAGCTGTTCAGCATTGCCCATCAGCAAGCAGACAATGGGGAGAAAATAGAGACTTTTGAGAAATAAAAGCGCTGATCCAGCTAAATAAGTATGGCTGCAAGGGGAAAACTAGTCCTGATTTGAAATACAGAAAGACAGCCTGTGCTCTGACCATTGCTCCTTCAAGAGGGGACCGTGGGGTTCTAGAGGACGGTACCATGAAAATTCTACACAGTAGAGGTCCAAAAAAAAAAAAAAGGTAAATGAAATGTTGCTTAGTCTGGACTTGAAATCCTGGCTGCAGTTCTGGCAGCTCCTCCCCAAAAGAACACCCTAGAGCCAGAAGAGGTTCGGAGGAGGGCAAAAAGGACGATGGGACTGGCTGAGTAAGCTGGGAAAGACGGAACCGAGAGAGTGGTGCAGGAAAGGTGTAGAACATGCCGGGAGGCAGGGAGAGAGGGGGCAGCGGTCGTTCACTCTTTTCCAAGAGATGAACAAGAGCCATCTGATGAAGGTAGTGAGAGCCACGCTGCAAGCAAATGACAGGAGGTGGTACGCTTACAGCAGAGCAGACCTGTTGAACTCCTTGACAAAGGGTGTTGTAAATACAGCAGGTCTACATGGGGTCAGGAGGAGGCTGTGAAAGTTCTCACAAGCTGGAACAGTGCTGGGGTTGGGAAGGGGAGGTATCACTTAAGTCTACCCCACTCCTAGGCTTTCTTCCCTGGCTGTGCACTTACAGGCACCGTTTCGATACAGGACAGTAGCCTAGACATTTGAGCCAGTGCAGCTGTTCTTATATGATCAATATTTTCCCACTTCTCCATTTACAATGACTCCAAAAATCAGTTATGGACAGAGTTTGATAAATACGGTACAGCTCTCAAATCTTTTTTGAGTGGCAGTAGAAAATTCACATCAAACAGGGAAACCAACTGAATAGTTCAAATTTTCTATGAAAAGCTCAAACTTCAGCCCTTGACTGCCACTAGAGCAGGAGTTCCAATCCAGTATGAAACCCAAACATACAGAGATGGAATTACTGAATCTTTTCCTCCCTCTTTTTGCAGCATGAACGGGACAGACTGCAAGCACTTAAAGAAAAACTGGTATGGGAGGTAAAACTTCTTCAGGAATCGGTCACAGCCTCTGAAACCCGAGCAAATACAGCAACAGATAGGAATCACTCCCTTGAACAAGAACTCCAAACTACGCTGTCTATCTTAAAAATTAAAAGTGAGGGAGTGGAAACACAGTGGGAGAAAATCCAGATGCTACAGAAAGAGGCAGCAGAGGTAAAAGCTTTGCAGGAGAATCTCGCTCATATGACTGCCATCCTGTCAGAGCGGGAGGGAGAAATGAAGTTATACCAGGAACGGATGAGAATGCTGGAAAAGCAGAACGAAATGCATAAAACTACTCTCCATCAGGTTACTAAGGACATAGCAGAGGAAAAACAGAAGACAAAATTGCAGCAAGAACACATTCAGGAGCTGGAGAAGCAGCAAGAAAAACAAAGGGTTGCAGTAAGCAAAATGAATAAAGACATGGAAGAGAGAGGCCGGGAGATCAGATCCCAGCAAGAAGAGATACGGGAGCTGGAGAAGCAGCGAGAAATGCAGAGGACTGCGGTGAGCAAGATGAGCAAAGAGCTGGAGGAGAGGGACCAGGTGATCAAATTCCTGGAGCGGAAAATAATGATTCTGGAGCAACACGGTACGTCACAAGTGAGAAATCTGCTTGTGGACCTTGATGATATGAAAGAAAACTTGAAAGAGAAAACCGTAGAGCTTATGTCTCTGACTGAGCAGATCCAGCAACTGGAAAAGGAGAGAGAACAGGTGACATCTCTGCACGCAAGCCTTGAACACCTGAGGGCAGTTCTCAAGGACAGAGAGAGTGAGTGTGATTCTCAAAGGGATCAGTTAAGACTCTTCCAGCAGTCCAAGGAACAGCAAGAGGGTCTCCTGCAAGAGCTTCATGGTAAAGTAGAAAAGATGACACTTTCTTTATCTAAAAAAGATCAAGAGCTTGAGTCACAACAAAAGCAAATCCAGGAAGCTGCAGAAGTCATGGAAATGCAGTTAAGGACTGTCCGTGACCAACTGGAGCAGACCTTAGAAACCTTAAAAGAAAAGGACAGACTCATAGACATCCAAAAGCAACAAATACGGAACTATGAGGAAAAAACAGAAGAACGGATGAACGTCTTACATAGAGACCTAGAGTGCACTAAGGCAATACTGAAAGAAAAGGATTTCATGCTTGAATCTCAGAAGGAAGTGATTGAGAGCTTCCAAAAACAAGAACAAGACTCTGAACAGCAGAAGGAAATTCTGCAGCATCTTCAAGTGGCACTAAAGGAACAAGAGCAAGAAATTTTATCCCTTAGAAAGCAATGTGAGGCATGCAAGGAAAAGGAGGAAAAGCATGAAGCTGAGCAAACGCATCTTCAAGCAACAAAACTGACTCTGAAAGAAAGGGAAGAAAAGATAGAGGTTCTGGAGGAGGCTCTCTCTAAGCTTCAGCAGCAAAAGGAGGAGGCAGCGATGCAGACTAAAGCCATACTGCAAAAACTACAGTATGCTGAGTCTTCTCTAGAAGCTAGAGATCAAGAGATAGGGTCTTTGCAAGAGCATGTCCAGAGCCTTCAAGAGCAGAAGGAGTTAGAAGGCAAGCAGGCCAAGAGTCTACAGCAGGATCTAGACAAAATGAGCCAAATAGTGAAGCAGAACCGTTTGGAGTTCCTCAGGCAGACAGAGCAAATGAACATGTTCCAGCTTCGTGAAGAAAGCATGAAAGTAGCACTAACATCATGCCAGAAAAAAGTCAATCTGCTTGAGGAAGTGGTGAGGAAGAGAGATGAAGACAACAAAACTCTTATGCAAAAACTCCAGCACCAAGAAGAAGAACTGAAGACCTTGCAGAACCTGCAGCTTCGGCTAACCGAGAGGAATGAAGAGGTTAGTCATCACAGAGAGCGAGAGAAGCTGCTGGAAGAAGCCTTGCCTGAGAGGGAACAGGAGACCAAGGCTCAAGGTGAGCAAAGAGAGTTAGAAGAGGAAATAAGAGGTCTTCGGGAAGATCTTCAGCACGTTTGGCAGACTCTGACAAAGAAGGATGAAGAGATCAAGCACAAGAGAGACAGAGTCAGGTATTTAGAGAAGACTCTGACAGGGAGAGAAGAAGAGCTCAGGAGGCAGAGTGAACTCCTGAAACAATTAACATCAGCTTTGCGATGGGAAGATGAAGGGGAGACCCTAAAGAAACAAATCCAGAAACTCCAAAAATGGGAGGAAGAGGAAGCAGAGAACAGGAAAGTTCTCCAGGAGAGAGACCGTCTCTTGCAAAGGGAGAGGGAACTAACCCAACAACTGGAAGATGAGCGGAAAGCAAAGGGGGAAGAATTGGAGCGTGTGATTGCTATTCTGAAGCAGACTGAAAGCAGAGAAATTGAATGGAAAGAGAAGGCACAAGCACTGACTCTTGCCCTTACCAAGAGTGAAACGGCCAGTGGGACTTTGAGAGAAGAAATAGCCATCCTGCAGAGTATGGTTTCAGAGAGGGACAAGGACCGGTTTCACCTTCAGGTAGGTGAATTCATGATCAGTGAACTAAAATGTCTATACAGGATTCTAAAGATGTTTTCCCCCAAAGGTATGGGAATATATATTGCCATAAAGCTATGACGTGCTTGGTCAAAGAAAGCATGATTGCAGCCAGCAAGCTTGCCTGTCTGAATAGCTCCAGCCAGAGACCATTCACCTGCTGGAATGTTTTCTGTCAAGCCCAAGGCTACTGAAAGATCTACAGAGCTTGCTGTTAAAATGAAAGCAAGTCCAAAAGTTGGGGGTGGGTAATTGATTCTCTCCTCTCTAGGCAAGCTTAGCCAACGGGTTGTGGTTAGGATTTGGCCTGGAAAGGAAAGGGCACAGTTCACCAGACTAATGTGATGAACTTAGTCAAATTTTATAAGGATGGCTACACTGATGGTGCTTAGAGGATACTTTCAGAAACGTAGCTTTCTGAGGTGCAGCTTTTCCGGTGTAGTAAAAAGAATAGAATTTGTACAGTTGCCTGATCAGGTTAAAGGCTTCAATGCACGTTCAGGCTGTACTTGTGCCGCAGTCCAAAAAGCGCAAAGGCAAATTTGTGTGGATCTCTCCAAGGTGATCTGGAGGAGGGGCCCTAGGAAAAGCGTGTGTTGTTTTGGGCTGTGGACCAGGCGGAGGAGAAGGGGCTTAGCACTGGCCATTGCTGAGTCCGGTCACTCTCCCTGACGTGTTGATTCTGGCCCTCCTAACCTTTCTGTAGCACCAGGTCACATAATCTCCTCTCTGAATACCCAGCAGGCTATTGCAGGAGGGGAGCAGCGATCATGGCTCTCAGAGAAGAGACTCCTGTCGCAGCAGCTGGAATGTCTGCAGCGAGCAATTGCAAGTCTGGAAAATGAGAAGATGGAGCTGAAGCAATTCAATGCTGAGCTCAGGAGGACTCTGGAGCAGGTAAAACAGGCTTTCCCTGCCTCTGCCAAGCCTCACGGTCCTCTGGAACACAACACGTTTCCACAGACAGCACTGTGGAGTCTGCTGCTTCTTTCCTTCCCTCTCCCACTTCCCGCTGTGGACAGACGCTTTTGTATTTTCCCTCTCTTCTGGCACCCCAGTGCCTTCACAAATGCACATTGGCTCCGGTACCACCCTTCTTGCCCCAGTGTCCCCATGCACACACATTTGACTCTCTTGTGTCAGGAACTGTTGTTTCCTCTTGCTCTTTCTCTTCCGTAGTCTGCGTCGAATCTTTTTTGCCCCCAACCTTCTCTGGTGCAGTTAAGGGTCTCTGAGCAGACATCTCCTTGCCACGATGTCCAGAGGCCCTTTTGCTCCGTGTTTGGTGGCAGGTTTCTGTGACCCTTTCTCCTATGCAACGTGCAGGTGGAACGTGAACAGAGGAGACTGAAGAGAAATTATGGTGGTCGGTCGGTGCCAGATGCACGTGGATTTTCTCTCTCCGAGTCTGACCAGCCCAAGATGCCTGCTTCTAGACAGGTGAGAACAGAATCTTACTTGGTGGGAGGATGCTCTGGCCATACGGAGGAACAATGGCGAATCCCAGTGGCAGCAGCCCCCCAGTAGAGACCTAACAGAAGTTGAATACAGACCCTGGCCCTGACCAAACTGGAGACTAAAAAGAAATCCTTGCGGTTTCTTCACAGGAGGAGTCTTGTGCTCGCTGCAGTCGATTAGCTGAGTTACAGAACCAGGTGAGGAGTAGTTAAGCTCTCATCAAAAGCTGCTGTGGCTGTACTGATGGGCACAACTTTGCATGACACTACAATCCGGGATTTGTTTGGCTGTCGGGAAGTGAGTACGCCAGGCCGTGTCAGTCAGACACACCGGCTGGCCACGGCCAAACACCATCCTTCACCTCGGTCTAGTCTCTGACTTGCCTAAAGGTCCGGCAGGGTGGGAGAGGGCTTGGAGGAAATTCACAAAACTGGAACTCGCCTGAAAACAGCGAATAGTCTAAGGATGTTCTCCTTGAGTCTTACTCATCTTGTTGGCTGTTTCTGTTTTCCCTTGACTCCGCTAACAGTGGAGCTTGCATCGTATCAGAGCCCCAGGGATCTGAGGCAGTGCCAGAGCTTATAGCCTTCAGGCAACCGATAGTCTCCTATTGCTGTGCTGTGCTAATCATGATCCCAGTATTGGACCAAGTCAGAGACCTAAGCACTGTGTGGCCATTTGTTCTGTCAGTGTAAGAATGTACCTTCCAGCTGCTGAACCCTATTGCATCCTTGGACAGTGGTATTGGCAGTAGCAGCAGTCGCCAGGCTTCTTTTCTGGGTACTTGTATGGGTCTGGTACACCCTGGTCTCCCTGAGCAGGTGAATCCTCACAGGTGTTGAGGGCAAAATGCGTAAAATATTTATGTCAGTAAAGTGCGCGATGCTTGGCTCTGGCAAGGGAGCCGAGAATACTGCTGGAGCCATCAAGGTGTATCTTAAGGATGTTTCCACCAGGAAGCCTCAGTGTCTGAAGTTCTGTTGCTACAGATAACTAACTGAACACCCTTCCCCTTGTGCCTGTTGTGTCTGCCTGCACTGTGGGCCTAGTTCAGCAGTTCAGCAGGAAAATGGAGGTGCTCTGCTGAAGGAATAGTCCTCAGCTGGCTAGTTAGGGCACTCCTCTGGGTCTGGGCAACAGCGGCACTGGAACTTGATCTCCCACTTCCCGGGAGATGCTCTTGGCAGCAGATGGCCACTGCTCCCCCTCCTACCTCTGGGTTACCGACCAGCGCGCGGGAGGGTTTTTCAGCTTCCAAGCCCAGGTTCACAAAGGTGCCCTTACTCTTCCAGAGAGGAGGTCAGAGCTGTCCCTCTCTTCAGCGGTGGTGTTCCCTAGCCTAGGGGTATTGTTTGCTGTGAAGTCCCTGTGATGTCTTAGTTTCCGTGTGCGTCTCCGCCACTCCAGAGCAGGCAGAGGGCAACAGGCCGGAGCTGCTGGGGCTGCACTGCAAACTGCAAACCTAAGAGGAGGGGAGAGCAGCTGGTCTCTCCCACCAAGAAGCCCAGCAGGCACAACTCCGTGTGGTCAGGAAAGAGTAGAATGGAGGAGTTTCAAGGCCTCAGCAGTCCTTTCAGGCTCATTTTCCCCCTGGGCTTTGTTCATCAGATTATGCTCTGCTCATCTGTGAAATGCTCTCAAGTTAGGAAAAATGAGAGTTTGCTCCCTTTTCCTGTGCTAGCAGTCAAGTTTTTAAACTAGATCATAACAGAACTGTGCTTCCCTACCTCGTGTAACCAGTAGTCCTCCTGCTGAGGAAAAAGCATGTGGAACTAAGGTGTCAGTAGCCCAAATCTGTCTCTTTTGAAAAAAAAGAGTTGGGTTACTAACTCCTGGAGGAATCGCTCTCTTGAATATCCACGTAATGTCTCAGTGTTGTACGTGTGAACGGTATGCCAGGAAGAAATGTGCAATTGTTGATAATCTGCGCTCAGCTGCGGGTGACTCTGGGAACCTGTTACTTCCCATTCCGCAAGGACAAAGCGTCTGTCAGGGCAGGAGTTAGAGGGTGCGTCTTCCCTGACGGCCGGTAGCACGGAGCGACGTGCGGTCCTAACAGCGTGGGCTTGTCTGAGCTCGGCCTTTTGCTTCTTTCAGGTGTCCCTTCTGCAGACGCAGCTGGCACAAGAACGGAAATACAAGCAGGACTATATTGAGTGCTGTGCAAAGACGAGCCAGGAGCTGTCAGACCTTCACCAAGAGCTGTCTTACTCCTTAGCAGCTGTGGTCAGGGAGCCCAGAGCCGCTGTTCTGGAGGCAGAGACTCGGAAGCTGTTCAACAGCCAGACCTGCCGGAAGCGATGACCTGAATTGACAAGAGCAGTGTACAGCAAAAGGCCTTAGGAGGAGCCAAGATGGGGACCTGCTGTAGCAGGTGAACTGTGGCAGGGAGCTTGGTTCAAGGCAAGATAAAAGTTCAGGGCACAGTGTTCACTGCAGGTTCCCCAGCAGAAGCAGTGGTGGGACAAAACTGGTGCTGGCATGTGTGGATGTGGTCAGTCGTGGGCCTGGACAAGCAGGATGAACCTGAGGAGCACATAAAAGTTCTTCCTTTTCCAAAGCAGTCTCGTCAGCCTCCACACAGCCCCCCACATTTGGTTGTTCCTGTCAGTTTCTGTGCTGTACACAAAGACTTTCTGTCTGGTTTTATTTTTCAATACACTTACTTCTCCAAAACACGGCACAGGCTCTGAGCAGCAATCTCTTGCAGTGGTGTCCTGTTGCTTCTCTGCTTTCTTCAGCAGCTGCTCCAGGTGGGCTTTCTCTGCACAGAGCTCTTCATTTGTTCTTCTACACAAGTGCAGCTTCTCCTGGTCAGAGATCCTTGCTCTCTCCATCTCGTCCAAGGTACCTGACAGAACTTCATTCAGCCTCCAATGGTCAGCTGAGAAGAACGTAGCATCTCCTTACACATGAACTAGCCAAGAGGGAAAGCACAGTAGAAGTCTTGTCTTTTCTAGATACAGTAGGGGTTAAACTTTATCAGTTCTTGAGTCTGCCAGTGATGTATACTAGAGATGTGAAGATGGATGGATGGATGGATGGATGGATAAAAATTGCATTAACCCAGCAGAGGCTGACCTTTCTCTACAGTTATCTAAAGACAGAAAAACACCCTCCCTCAATTTCCAAATTAGGTTTCCTCCGGGGCCTGGGGATTATGAGAAAGCAAAAGGAATGCAAAGTTGTATTTAATGACTGTTCAGAACAACTTTCATCTAGGTTGGGTATACATGTGTAAATACGGATCCAACATCAAAGGAACATGAGACCAAGGGTTACATACAAGCATAGAAAAGCATCCAGGCAAACACCAGTAAGTGAGGCGAAATAATCTCACTGGGATTTAACATTCATGCAGGCAGGAACAAAACAAAGGACAAAGGACAAAATGACTTTTTTCTTACAAGTGTACAAACTGTTTTGGTTTTTTTAACAGAGTTTTAGCTTTTCAGCATTTCCAGTGTTGCTTGTTCCTTCAGACACATGCGTATTGCATAAAGACAGGGAGGAGAAGCTGTGTTAAAACAAGTGAAATGTCCAACACTTGCTCTGCAAAAAAAAGATTATCAGGAGCCCATCAGAGGTCCTTGGGGCATAAAGATTACCATGGTATAAGGATATTTAAGAAATAATTCCGGAGTCAAATAAGATGTGGGCAACGCATTTTTTCGGAGAAAAATCTTGTTACAAATCTGTAATATAAAAATTCATCTACAGAGTGTATGCAGGTGAGCAGGCACTTCTTTATTGCAGCGCTGGACGCACAGTGGATCACTCCACCTAGTGTGCATGCTTAGTTTATCTGCTACAAAAGTTATATAGAATCAAATTATACATATTCATCGTATTTCCAAGAAACAATTACCATATTCATACAATTTCCGAGAACTCATTAATATATGTAAATGCTCGTGACGCATGCGTCTCCAGGTACACAGGTGGTCATCTAAGTTCCTCTGGTGGTCGTCCATAGTCTTCCTCATGGTGTCCTCTAGTTGAACCCAATTTTTGCGCATGCTCAGCTTAGTTGCAAAATTCCATTCTTGGAATCTTCCTAAGTTTTCCTCGGTTTACTGACCAGGCCTACAACTTATCATTCTCTTGACAAGCAAACCCTACCTATTCACAATGCTACATTGCTCAGCAGTTAGTTTATGATTAAATCATGGATAAATCATACCTAGTTACCATCACACAAAATACATAATTTCATTTTTCATTAATCGCTCTCTGGATTATACTATTCTATCAATATCCAAACTTAAAATAATCAATGGTTATTTCTATTACTATCTATTGATTGGCATTCTTGATATTCGAATCAAGATGGGAAAGGTAAGGAATTTTCCAAGCAGCATCACTGGTGCATATCAGGTCACATTGCTATGGGACTCAAACAAAACTTCTCTATTCGATTCTTCATCGTTCTATCTCGTTACGATTAGTTCCTCAATACGGAACAGTGACTACCTGGTAAGGTTCCTATGGTTATTGTTTCAAACTTAACAATCCTAACTTATGCATTTGTATTTTATTATTTTATTTATTAATCAAACTTAACCTTTCTGTCTGATCAAATCTTGATTATTTTTAAAATCAGAGTATTTGCAACAGTTCCCCCCTTTGAAAGTTTTGAAAATTATTTCAATACTTTCATTTTAACAAGTTTCTTTTTTTTTAAATCTTTTGGTTTACACTACTAATTGCTATATTAATTATAATTACTATTATAATCAGTTAAGCAGATTATGTGCATCAAGTATAGGTGTCAAGCGGGTTAATCGATTTATCATCCTCCAATTTACGATATATAGTATTACTGATAAGACTGATCAAAATCAATATCAGGAGAACAACGATGTGGTGGCATAACTTATTTAGGATGCCTGTAGCAGTAGGTGACCATCCGAAAAGAGTGTCCCACCATTTATGTTCCACATCCTTGTCCACCCTCTCTAAAACATGGTGTATTTTTCCCACATTGTGATGAATAGTTATTAAAGTTCTTTGTCCGTTTTTCCTGACCTTTTTCAAAATTCGGATTAAATCCTGGTGGTGTATCAATTGTTTCACTAAAGTGAGATTCATTCCAATGGGAGCAGGCAGCAGTTCTTGTATCAGTGTATAATTAGATTGCAAGAGCTGGTGAGATGTGACTGGAGCTAAAGGAAAAAATCACATCCGTGATTTCAGTAAAATTACAAACACAAAAATCTGAGGGATTCCTAGTATCTATAGATATATCATTTACGGATATAAAATCACAAGCTGGTCTCAAATATACACAGCCCTTACCAATATATGTAAGCACTGTTTCAGGGTTTTCATCAGGGCAAATCTCAAAATGACAAACATTTTGTTCAGTATCTAAACAGATATCCTGACCTCTGATTGTATTACCTTCACAGATGAACCTTTGTTGTTCTTGCACAATATAAGATTCCAAATCCACAGTTTGCCATGTCTGTCCCACCTTTTGGGCCCATACTCTATGCTCAAGTGGATAGAGTATAGTTCCATTGTGATTCAATCCTAATGCAATTACAGGGTAAATCAAATATATTGAAGCATTACGTACAGTTAATACAAAAGTTGTGGCTGTACTTGTGACGGGATTGTAAGTACAGTTTACTAAATTCCACCAGGACTGGAGTTTTCTCTCAAGTCAGTGGCACTGTCTCAAATTATTTTTCGAATCTCGGTGGGGACAGGTAATTTCCAGAATTTTACTAATATTTTGTACTACTTCTGCAACAAAATATGGGCCTCTATCAGAAGATATTCCAATAGGTACTCCAAATCTTGGAATTATTTCTTGTAACAACCATTTAATGACTTCCTTTGTTTGATTGGTCCGACAAGGAAAAACTTCAGGCTATCCCGTGAAAGTATCAACCCCCACCAAAATGTATCGATACCCTTTCTGTCTGGGTAATTCTGAAAAATCAAGTTGCCAATAATCTCCAGGTTGTACTCCCGATTTCAAGGTTCCCTTTGGAACTTTCCTTTTTACCACTGGATTGTTTTGCAAACAAATCTCACACTTGGCAGAAATCATTTTAGCTATTTCTAACATTCTTATAGACACCACATATCTCTTTAAAAAGGTGACTAATGCTTCTGGACCCCGATGGCACTCTTTATGTTGTGTTTGTAGTATTTCTCTCATCAGAATTGGGGGAATTACTACCCGTCCCTGAACTGTGACCCACCATCCTGCTAAATTCCTTTTTGCGTCTAATAACTTCCCTAGTTTCTCATCTTCCTCCGAATATTTAGGTTTCTCTTTTGGTAATGTAATGTTCTTTGTAGGAATTAATGCCATTTGTAAGGCATTCTTTTTTGCTATTCCTTTAGCTGTTCTATCAGCTAATCTGTTCCCTATAGCTTCTTTCATATTTCCTGATTGATGTGCTTTACAGTGCATGATTGCCACTTTGGTCGGTTTCTGGACTGCTTGTAACAATTTCAGTATTTCTTCTTTGTATTTGTTGTTTGCCCCTTGAGAGGATAATAGTCCTCTTTCTTTCCATAATACCCCATGGACATGTACTACACCAAAAGCATACTTTGAATCAGTCCAAATATTTACTTTCTTTCCTTCGCTCAGTTAAATCCGGAAGTCCCAAAGCAGGAGCCGTCATCAGAGCCTGTTTCATATCTTTAAAGGCCCTTCGCTGTTCTGGGCCCCATTCAAAGGGAGGTGTCCCTTCCTGGGCCTCATACAAGGGCTTAGCTATTAGACCATAGTTCATGATCCATAGCCTGCACCAGTCAGTCATTCCCAAAAAGGGCCTCAGTTCATGAACATTTTTTGGTTCTGGTATATTACAAATGGCTTCTTTTCGGTTTGTTCCCGACTGTCGTTTGCCTTTTGAAACCTCAAAGCTCAGATATTTTACAACTCGACTTGCTACTTGTGCCTTGTTTGTGGATACTTTGTACCCATGAAGTCCCAGAAAGTTTAAAAGGTCTATCGTTACCTTTATGCAGGTTGCTCTTTCCTCAGTGGTGATCCATGTATCATCCACGTATTGCAAAAGTAGATGACCCGGTAGCTCTGGATTACTTTGTTTCCACATCTCGAGCTCTTTTGCCAGTTGACTGCCGAAGATGGTCGGGCTATTCTTAAATCCTTGTGGTAGTCTTGTCCATGTTAATTGTGTTCTTCGTCCTGTTTGTGGATTCTCCCACTCAAAGGCAAACAATTTCCTACTTTCCTTTTCCAGAGGTATGCCAAAAAAAGCATCTTTTAAATCAAGCACTGTAAACCACTGATGACTTTCCCTTAAAGTTGTCAAAAGGGTATATGGATTCGCAACTACAGGATGAATGTCTTTTACTATCTGATTTATTGCCCTTAAATCCTGAACTAATCCGTATTCACCTGAAGGCTTTCTAACCGGTAAGATTGGAGTATTATATTCAGATTCACATTCTTCCAAAATGCCACATTCCAAAAATTTATCAATTAATTTCTTAATTCCTTGTCTAGCTTCTGATTTTATTGGGTATTGTTTTATTCTTATTGGTTTGGTATGTTCCTTTAATTCAACCTTTACAGGCTGGTCTACCTTCGGTCTTCCAGGTATTTCTGTGTTCCAGACCATAGGTATCACAGCCTCATCTACCTCTTGTGGCATTTCTTGCATTTTTGCTTTTTCTTGTATCATTAATATATCCCCTGTCTTTGATTCAGGTATTTTAAAATAAATGTCCCCTTTTTCAAAAATTATTTGTGCGTTTAGTTTAGAAAGTAAATCTCGTCCCAACAAGGGCATCGGACATTCTGGCATATATAGAAATTCATGTGTAATTACCTTACTTCCAAATTTCAGATTAAGGGGTTTTAGGAACGGCCTTTCTTCTTGTTTCCCAGTCGCTCCAATTACATTTGCAGTTTTATTTCCCAATTTCCTTTTACAGGTGTTCAAAACAGAATACATTGCCCCGATATCTCCTAAAAATTCAACTGCAGAGTCTCCCAGCTTAATTGTAACCCGAGGCTCAGCTGGGTTCCCCTCCGGTCCCCTTCATTCATCCAAAGTCATCATTCTCACAGCTTCCTGCTGACTTGCTTTCAATTTGGGGCAATCTCTCCTCCAATGCCCCTCTTCCCAACAGTATGCACACTGATTGATCCCTAATGACTTATTAAATCCTTTTCCCCCTAAATTTCTAAAACCTCCTCTTCCCCTGGCTTGTCCTCTTCCTCTGCCTCTTATCAAATTTCCTGTTAAAACAGCCAGCAGCCTATTTTCCCTAACTTTTCTTTCTTTCTCCTTTTTCTGTTCTTCTTCTTTCTCCCGATTATTATAGACTCTCCATACCACTTTGAGCATTTTATTCAGATCCCTCGAATCTTCCCCCTCCAATTTCTGAAGTTTCTTTCTTATATCCAGGGCTGATTGCCCCATAAAGATAGAAGCCAATTGAACGGCCTCTTCTGGTTTTTCAGGGTCCTGATTAGTGTATTTCCTGGCAGCAGTTTTTAATCTTTCCAGGAATAATGAGGGGGATTCATTTTTATCTTGTTTCACTTCATATAATTTTGACCAATTCGTAGCTTTTGGGAGTGCATGCTTAACTCCATCCAGTATCCATCCTTGGTAACGAGTCAATTTCTGTCTGTGATCCACAACATTCGGATCCCATTGGGGATTCCCCAAAGAGTAATTGTGTTCTGTGGTTCCAGTAAGTATACCACTTACACTTGCTGCCTCTGCCTGTGTCTTTGCTGTCTTTAACATCATCTGTTTCACAGTGCTATCTAATAAATTACCCAATATCACTTGCAAATCATTCCAGTCGGGATCCTGAGTCCTAATAATTGTTTCAACAACGCGAGTTACCCTTTCCGGATCTTCTCTATATACTCCTGTGGCCTGTTTCCATGCCATTAAATCAACAACAGAAAATGGAACTTCCACATATCTTTTCAGCAGCTAAAGCCATCACTAAATGATCTCGACTTATCAATTTACACTCCTTTTGCCAATCAGTTCGCTGCCTTAAATAAAAGAACAAATCTACATAAGGTATTTCTTTCCATTTACTTCTCCCCCAGCTTTGTCCTGCAGAAGACAGCCTTGGAGCCGGGCAGCAGAGGGATCTTGACCCCAAGTGGGAGGTCCAGCAGCCCAGTACCTCCTTCTGCCAGTGGCTGTCTCCTGTTCCCCTGTGCCAACGAGGATAAAAGGAGTTCCCGGGGCATAGAGAAAGGCAGAGGGAGGGCTCTGGGTGGCACCCAAGGGCACACGGAGGGCCATGCTGGGTACCCAGAGGCATGCAAAGGGCTCGGGCTGGGCGCCAAAAGGCACACGGAGGGCTCGGGCCACACCAAAGGGCAAACGGAGGGCCCTAGGAAGCACAAGAAGAGAAATGGAGGGCCCTGGGAGGCACTAAAAGGCCATTTGGCGGCCCCTCGGTTGCCCCAAAGGGCTCCACACCGGTCCCTAGGGGACAGGGAAAGGCAAACAGAGACGCCTTGAGGAGACAAGAGGAGGAGTCCTCTGGGAAAGATGAAAAGCTGAAGGCCGGTCCCTTGGCAGGACCCCGAATGGCCCACCGAGGGCCCTGGGTGGGAACCCAAAGGCCCATCAGGAGGTCTTGAGGGAACGAGAGAATAAATGCAGAGAACAAGGCACAGCCTTCAACAGCACCTACGCACGGGACTCTCATAAGGCACGAGTATGGCTTTACAGAGCTGGACCAGCCCCTCCAATAGCCCTGCCGCAAAGCTTTCTAAACAAGGCAAAAACGTTGGCTACTTTTCTCTTTGCTACGTAAGATTCCCTGTAAAACTGGGTCTGAGCCTGACCGAGGCCATAGGAGGGAGGAAAACGAGGGAAAACATTGCCGGGAAAATGCCCGGACACAGTGTGGTCTGGCATGAATAAATGGAGGCACAAGCAAGCCGTTGGGAGCAAACTCTTTATTCTCTGCCTGGGGGAGCTGCCTGGGGGCTCTGCAGCCCTGGAGCCACGCACCTCCTCAGGACACCCTCCACAAGGCTCCCAGCTACCGCCCTCTTCAATGACTCGGGCTGCATGGGCTCCTCCAGGAAAAGCTTTAAACGCACTGGTCTGCGCCGTGCTCCTGCCTGGGCAGGGGGCTTTGGACCCGCCGGAGGCATGGGCTGTCTTGGAAACTGCGGGCCCTTGGAGGGGAGGGTGCCTGCAGTGCTCCCTGGCCTGAGAACAGGCAGAGTTTCCCACGCGGGCACTGAAGACCTTGCTGTGGCTCTGGAGGTGTAATCCCGGCACTTCTGAAGGCCGCCTGTTGGCCGGCGAGCATCATGCTCAGAGCCTCGGTGGAGAGATGGGAGGAGAGTAGGCGAGCTCTCCCCTTTGAATTGTCCTGCGTCCTCTGAAGGCGTGACTATTGCAGGGAGGCTGGGAGGTGGCAAGACCTTTCTTGGTTGAAGCTTCTCGGATTTTTGCTTGCACTTCCTTTCTTCCTCTATCTTCTTCTTCACGGTTTCCAGAACTTCAAGGACAATGGTTTTGGCACACCCGATCAATTCTGCATCCAGCTGCTGAACTCTCAAGATGGCCTTTTGGATGCTCTCCTTGGCAATCTCGCAACTCACTCGTGAGACATCAGCAGCGTTTTGCAGTGGTTGCAACACGGGCAACTTTGCTCTCTTGCTTGCCTCCGGGATCTGCCGTTCCGATGCTCTGAGTGATCCTTGTCCTTCTGTCTCGCCCTGAAGCTTCAGGATCTCAGAAAACTGGCAGCAAAAGTCCTGCTCAAACTGAGAAGCTTCAAAGGATGATAAGGTGGACCTAACACTTTCAACAGCCCCTTTGGTCATGTTGTCAACAGAAGACTGCGAAGATGCTCTGTCCAAAGCTGCTAGTTCCACCTCCCTCCATCTCTCTTCTCCGGATTTGCCCTCTCGGGTGGCTCTTCTGGCACCACGCTCTGACAGCTTCTGCCTGGCTGCCGGCCCTAGCTCAGCTGCATCGGGCGTGCTGGATACCAAACGCTCCCCAAAGCTCTCCAGCACGATCGCCACAATCTCTCGAGCCAGCAGCCTCATTTCCTCCCGGCGATTTGCATGAGAAGTGTCCAAAGGCTCTGCCCCTCTGGCACTGGCAAACAAATTTCCGCTGACCTCATGGGGAGCCCTCCTTAAGATGTGGATGGACTGATCCGGCACCTTCACCTGCTCCAGCACTTCCAGGACCACGGTCTCAGCCATCTCTTGAAGCTCCTTGTCTTCTGCCAGCGTAGCCTGCAGCAGCGTAGGCTGTATGCTGTTAGGCGCTTCTTCTCCGGCACACTTTGGAGACTAAAATGAGGAGCAGTTGATGAGTGAATGTGTTCCTTCACCTCGGTTTGCTTTCCTCTTCCTCCCCACATGAGTCCCTAGCAGTCAAGCTTGAAAAACTCTGGTTTCTCTGTAGGCCACCTGGCACACGGAGGTTTCTGGTCTCCCGTGGCCAGGAGCCAAGTGTTGTGGGCACAAAATCAAGCAGGTGCCATTTTGCTTAGAGCAAAGGGCACTGTAGCCTCCCCAGGCCTCAGCACAGTGAACCAGGTGCTGCGGGCCCTGAACTGGAAGCTAGCGGCTGCCTGGGTACCGCCGGAGGACAGGCTCCAGGGCACAGCGGGCCCCCACAGGGACTGCTACTTCCAACGGGGTTGTTGGCTCCGGCCGCGGGAGGCGCTGGGCAGAGTTGAATGACGGAGGCAAAGCTGTGGAAGGTACTGGAGCAGGCTCTTTGCTCCAGTCTCTTCTGCCACAGGTCCCAGCCGCTCTCGGGCCACTGCTGCCCTGTATCAGGGTGGCCCCTTTGCCCCTTTTCGAGGCCAAATAACAAGAATGGTTGTTTCGAGAGCAGAAAAGGAAACAATCTTTTTTCTGGTGGCACCTGGCTGTTGTCTGCCAGCCCAAGGAAATGTCCTTGGGACAGGAGGCAATCTGAAAGTCCTCTGCGGGCTGCCAGCCTCGTGCAAAGTGGGGAAGAAGTCACGAGACAAGAGCAGAGCCAGGCAGCAGCCTGAAATTGTCCTCTGCCACCGTTTGCTCTTTTGCAGCTTGACAGCCTGACTGCCACGGCAGAAGGAGCCTAACCCTTCACCCTGGCACAGATACCACCCCACACTATACGAAACGCTTCCCGAGAGGTCGTTGCAGGGGATGGAGCCCGGCAAAGTTTAACGGGCCCCCCGCTAATGAGAATTGGGCAACAGCAGGCTCTCCACTAAGCTAATCGAAGACCTCCTTGAAGAGAAAACCAACCACGAATGGCCAGGCATCAGCACTGTCAGGCTCAGGGACGCTGCACCTTTGGATGCAGAGGTCTTTGGATGAAAAGTAGTTTTTTTCAACCAGACGCGAAACCAGCACCACAGGCCGTGTGGCCGTTTAGCGCAGCTCACAGGTTCGTGCTAAACGTGCGAGTCCGTGCGCAGAAGAGGCCACTGAGAGTGCCCAGGCACACTTTGGCGTCAGAAAGGGCCAGTGCCTTGTGTCCGAGAGACACAGGAAGGAAAGCACCCGCTTCTTGGTCTGTGACAGCCACCCTCAAACGAGGACACGTCGCACACCAGCCAGGCACCACCTCCTCACCAACCAAGCACCGCTCGCGAGCCCCGAGCGGCTGTGTGTGTGGCAGCACCTTCTTCGGAGGCCTGGGTGCCAACGGGCTGCCGCACAGCAGAGGCGGCCCCCAGCATCCAACCCGGCTCCTACTCACCAGCCTCCCTTTGAGAGCAGACTTCTCGGAGCTGCTCTGGGTGTCTGGCTGTCTCCTCTTTCGCAGCTGCTGCTGCTGCTGGCACTTGGCCTGCTGGAGGAGGCGTTGCTCTTTTTCAAGAGCCTCCAGTCTTTCAATCCGCTTCTTGATCACGGTGAGATGCCTGTCAAGAAAGAAAGGCAGCTGAGAAGGAGCCGCTCTGTCCATCTTGCCCAGGCCATTTTCCGCTCAGCCACTCCCATCATCCTGCTCCGGGTTGCTTTGCTCCAGTAGTCCCCGCAGCAGCTTCCAGCTGCCTGTGCAAGGCTCCAAGCGCAGACTGCGCCAACGTGTTCGCAGCTGGCACCGGCTCCTTCCACTGCTGGGCTTTGTTTGTTTACTGGAACGTGAGGCTCCAGGACTTCGCTCCAGGACCACGGGCCCCCTTTAAGTAGCAAGCGCTACTTGGCCTTTTCTTACCTCTGCCTCCTCTTCTTCTCTCCACCCGGCAAACTCTTTCTTTGCTCCTGCAGCAGCCACTCGCGCAGGCGAGAAACGTCAATCCCTCCAGGCAGTTCGGAGGCATCTTCTAATTTGGCCAGGTCTTGCCGGAGCTTTTTCTGAAAGGGGACACCAGATTGTGGCTTGCTGTTGCCTGCACAAGCGCTCACACCCCTGTGTGCTGAGGTGTCCTGTGGGCCCAGGACAGCGCTCTGCTTCATCAGCCACGCGACAAGGTCCGAAGACAAATGCTTCCCTCAGGACTCCGCGTGCTTGCACATGACTTTCCTGTCCATGCCCACGCCTGCACCCTGCACCAGCCCAGCTCGCAGCCCCGTAGTCCTTTCCCTGCCACGACACCTGGCCCAGCAGCACAGCCCTCACCTCTTCTGCATTGACCGCCTCCCCTCTCCGAGATGACGCAAGTAAAGCTCCAGCCCTCAGCACCGTGCTGCTGACAGGTGCCCATGAACACTCCGCTTTGCCTACCTCCTCTCGCGCGAACATTTTCTCTGCATCCAGCTTGAGCTTTGTCAGATACTGCCTGTACTCGTTGAACTCCTTCAGAGTGCAAACCACCTATGTGGAGGCAAGGGGAGAAATCCCACAAGAACTGTCAAGCCAGCTACGTAGACTGCCTTCCCCAAAACAACCCAAACCCAGCGGGAGGGGAGCTGCTCCTCTGCACACCCTCCCCTCCCCAGTGGCGGGGCCCCTGACTGCCCCCCAGCCAGGGCTGAGCGGTGCTCCTCGCCCCGGCTCCAGGCCTCGCACCGGCTGCCTCCTCAACACTCAGGCAGTGCTGGGCAGCCTCAGAAGAGCAGGAGTGGGAGCTGCCCGAGGGACGCTGGCGCTACTTCTGCTCCCAGGGAAAAGAGCCCCGCAGCCCTGTGCCCTCTGCCAGCAAGAGGCAGCTGCAGCAGGCGCTCTGGGAACCCCGCTTGGAGAGGGCTGGTTTGATCAGCCCGACGTCCAAACCTACTTTGCCGTCACTGGTGACGTAACCCTCTCTCTTCAGCCTCCGCAGGTTGTCCTTGCGTTTGTGGTAGGCCCGCAGGTGCGGGTCATGCAGGCTGTTGTATTCTGTGCTCAGTAGGCGGCAGTGGGGATCTCCCAGATTGAAATAACCAGAGGGCTGGTGGAGCTGCAAGAGAGATTTTCCAGGGTATGAAGAAGGCAGGAGAGAGCAGCAAAGAGGTGCCAAGCAGTACTTGTGAAAAGGTAAAGGCAGTTTGAAGACCAACACTCTTCTCCATCCTTCTGAAGGCACAGAGAACACCACCGCCAGACTGCAGGGCCAGGCTGGACTGGGCTGGGCTGGGCTGGGCTGGGCTGGGCCGAGCTGGGGGAGAGAAGACAAACCCCACCAGCAAAGCAGGCATCTTAGGCCACCGCGAAGAACTGCAGACCTTGCCACAACAGAAAGGAACCTTTGGAGGGAGAAGTTCAAGCCCGGCGGTTCAAACGCAGCACATGGATAATGCACTGAAAACAGTCTCCTCGGGCTTAGGCAGGCCAAGGGGTGTGTCAACTAACTCCACCTCAAGGAAGGCCGCTGCCTGCATTCCCCAAGCAGAGAAGACCGAGCTTTTCCAGGCACGCCAACGAGGCAAACAGGAGAAGGTTTGACTCTCCCTCAAGAGTGCCCCAGAGCCTGGCTTGACATTGCTGGATGAGACAGAAGGGCACATTGCCCCGGCCATCAGACACACTGCCGCCTGCTGCAGGCAGGGCCCTGGCCGCATGCTTGCACGGTGCCAGAAACCAGTCCAGAAAACTGACAAGTCCTGCTTTTTGTCTCTGCGCCAGCAGCTTCCCTCTCCTCCCCAGTGCTGCCAGATTGAAGGGCTGCAGCGCCCACTGTAATGCCGGTGGCCACAAGGACTTCTTTGAATGCCGGGGACCCCGTAGAAGAGGAGAGCTTTTCTACCCCTTTCCACTTCCTTTACCTTTTCTCCCAGCTTTGTCCTGCAGAAGACAGCCTTGGAGCCGGGCAGCAGAGGGATCTTGACCCCAAGTGGGAGGTCCAGCAGCCCAGTACCTCCTTCTGCCAGTGGCTGTCTCCTGTTCCCGAGCTAGAAAGAGGGAGACACTCATGGGCACTCAGGCACTATCTCCGTAAGCCTCCCGCACAGCAGTTGCTGGAAAGGCTCTTGGAAGACTCCAACCCAAGGGGAGCGCCGAGAGCGGCCCAGTCAAAAGCTGCTCTCTGCTTCCCCGACCCTGTCCCCACAACTCGCGCCCCTTCCTCAACCCACATCCGCGTCCTTTTGCAGCAACCCCTCCCACCCGCTTAGCCGTAAGCCAGGCTGGGCAGAGAGGCAGGACTCCCTGCAAACTCTCCGCGGCCTGAGCACCTTGGGATCCCTCCCTGCTCCCCAGGCATGTCCCGAGGCCCCAGAGCAGCCCTGCATGTCCCAGGCTCCCGGGCTGAGCCCTCTCCGTCGGCCCATTGCTCACCTCTCCCCTCTTCCACACTGCGCTCAGCAGTGCGTCCACGTTTCGGACGCCAGCAGTGAGACGGTGCTCCATGGCTCCTTCCACGAGCTCTCCTGGAGCTGCAACCCTGCGCTGGCACCTCTTGCTCCAGAGGCACCCAGCTGGGGCCACCACAGCCCGTCTCCTAGCGAGCGGCTATATAGAGCAGTCGCACATTGTTGCATCATCACGTTGCCGCGCCACCGCACTGTTGCATCGTCACGTTGCCGCGCTGTGGCCCGGCCGCCACAGGGCCCGCCTGGAGGCCTGTCTGGACGCACATGTGGGCCACCCGCTCTCGCTGACCCTGCCTTGAGCAGGTGGCCTCGACGAGGTGCTGACCTGCTGCCCCTTCTTCCTCCTCGTACCTCTTTTTCCCAGCTTTGGCCTTCAGAGGGCAGGGCTGGGGCTGGCTCGCCCGTGGGCTGCTGCTGCTGCACTGGCTTTGGTAGACCATTTTTAGACCATTGCCCTGTGATGGGCAAAGCAGCCTCAGCTTGGGGAATTGCACTGACCAGTCCTCTGATAGATTGCACCTCTGGTGCCATGAGCTCCTCCGATTGGCCACAGCTCTGGCACGTAGTGTCCCTTGCTGAGCCAGCTGGAACTGGGTGTGACTGGCCTGGGGCGGCTCCTAGGCCGACCCCCAAAGGCGGCCCCCCCCCCACCCAAACCACCATTTGTTCCCCGTACATCCCCCAGCTTTCTCCTGTAGAGGACAGGGTGGAGGCCCCTCCAGCCAGTCTTGAGGGGAAAAGAGGATAAAAGGAGTTCCCGGGGCATAGAGAAAGGCAGAGGGAGGGCTCTGGGTGGCACCCAAGGGCACACGGAGGGCCATGCTGGGTACCCAGAGGCATGCAAAGGGCTCGGGCTGGGCGCCAAAAGGCACACGGAGGGCTCGGGCCACACCAAAGGGCAAACGGAGGGCCCTAGGAAGCACAAGAAGAGAAATGGAGGGCCCTGGGAGGCACTAAAAGGCCATTTGGCGGCCCCTCGGTTGCCCCAAAGGGCTCCACACCGGTCCCTAGGGGACAGGGAAAGGCAAACAGAGACGCCTTGAGGAGACAAGAGGAGGAGTCCTCTGGGAAAGATGAAAAGCTGAAGGCCGGTCCCTTGGCAGGACCCCGAATGGCCCACCGAGGGCCCTGGGTGGGAACCCAAAGGCCCATCAGGAGGTCTTGAGGGGACGAGAGAATAAATGCAGAGAACAAGGCGCAGCCTTCAACAGCACCTACGCACGGGACTCTCATAAGGCACGAGTATGGCTTTACAGAGCTGGACCAGCCCCTCCAATAGCCCTGCCGCAAAGCTTTCTAAACAAGGCAAAAACGTTGGCTACTTTTCTCTTTGCTACGTCAGATTCCCTGTAAAACTGGGTCTGAGCCTGACCGAGGCCATAGGAGGGAGGAAAACGAGGGAAAACATTGCCGGGAAAATGCCCGGACACAGTGTGGTCTGGCATGAATAAATGGAGGCACAAGCAAGCCGTTGGGAGCAAACTCTTTATTCTCTGCCTGGGGGAGCTGCCTGGGGGCTCTGCAGCCCTGGAGCCACGCACCTCCTCAGGACACCCTCCACAAGGCTCCCAGCTACCGCCCTCTTCAATGACTCGGGCTGCATGGGCTCCTCCAGGAAAAGCTTTAAACGCACTGGTCTGCGCCGTGCTCCTGCCTGGGCAGGGGGCTTTGGACCCGCCGGAGGCATGGGCTGTCTTGGAAACTGCGGGCCCTTGGAGGGGAGGGTGCCTGCAGTGCTCCCTGGCCTGAGAACAGGCAGAGTTTCCCACGCGGGCACTGAAGACCTTGCTGTGGCTCTGGAGGTGTAATCCCGGCACTTCTGAAGGCCGCCTGTTGGCCGGCGAGCATCATGCTCAGAGCCTCGGTGGAGAGATGGGAGGAGAGTAGGCGAGCTCTCCCCTTTGAATTGTCCTGCGTCCTCTGAAGGCGTGACTATTGCAGGGAGGCTGGGAGGTGGCAAGACCTTTCTTGGTTGAAGCTTCTCGGATTTTTGCTTGCACTTCCTTTCTTCCTCTATCTTCTTCTTCACGGTTTCCAGAACTTCAAGGACAATGGTTTTGGCACACCCGATCAATTCTGCATCCAGCTGCTGAACTCTCAAGATGGCCTTTTGGATGCTCTCCTTGGCAATCTCGCAACTCACTCGTGAGACATCAGCAGCGTTTTGCAGTGGTTGCAACACGGGCAACTTTGCTCTCTTGCTTGCCTCCGGGATCTGCCGTTCCGATGCTCTGAGTGATCCTTGTCCTTCTGTCTCGCCCTGAAGCTTCAGGATCTCAGAAAACTGGCAGCAAAAGTCCTGCTCAAACTGAGAAGCTTCAAAGGATGATAAGGTGGACCTAACACTTTCAACAGCCCCTTTGGTCATGTTGTCAACAGAAGACTGCGAAGATGCTCTGTCCAAAGCTGCTAGTTCCACCTCCCTCCATCTCTCTTCTCCGGATTTGCCCTCTCGGGTGGCTCTTCTGGCACCACGCTCTGACAGCTTCTGCCTGGCTGCCGGCCCTAGCTCAGCTGCATCGGGCGTGCTGGATACCAAACGCTCCCCAAAGCTCTCCAGCACGATCGCCACAATCTCTCGAGCCAGCAGCCTCATTTCCTCCCGGCGATTTGCATGAGAAGTGTCCAAAGGCTCTGCCCCTCTGGCACTGGCAAACAAATTTCCGCTGACCTCATGGGGAGCCCTCCTTAAGATGTGGATGGACTGATCCGGCACCTTCACCTGCTCCAGCACTTCCAGGACCACGGTCTCAGCCATCTCTTGAAGCTCCTTGTCTTCTGCCAGCGTAGCCTGCAGCAGCGTAGGCTGTATGCTGTTAGGCGCTTCTTCTCCGGCACACTTTGGAGACTAAAATGAGGAGCAGTTGATGA
This sequence comes from Gavia stellata, assembly GCF_030936135.1. Lineage (NCBI taxonomy): Eukaryota > Metazoa > Chordata > Aves > Gaviiformes > Gaviidae > Gavia > Gavia stellata. The sequence goes on from NC_082613.1 coordinate 17,876,326, forward strand.
GTGAATGTGTTCCTTCACCTCGGTTTGCTTTCCTCTTCCTCCCCACATGAGTCCCTAGCAGTCAAGCTTGAAAAACTCTGGTTTCTCTGTAGGCCACCTGGCACACGGAGGTTTCTGGTCTCCCGTGGCCAGGAGCCAAGTGTTGTGGGCACAAAATCAAGCAGGTGCCATTTTGCTTAGAGCAAAGGGCACTGTAGCCTCCCCAGGCCTCAGCACAGTGAACCAGGTGCTGCGGGCCCTGAACTGGAAGCTAGCGGCTGCCTGGGTACCGCCGGAGGACAGGCTCCAGGGCACAGCGGGCCCCCACAGGGACTGCTACTTCCAACGGGGTTGTTGGCTCCGGCCGCGGGAGGCGCTGGGCAGAGTTGAATGACGGAGGCAAAGCTGTGGAAGGTACTGGAGCAGGCTCTTTGCTCCAGTCTCTTCTGCCACAGGTCCCAGCCGCTCTCGGGCCACTGCTGCCCTGTATCAGGGTGGCCCCTTTGCCCCTTTTCGAGGCCAAATAACAAGAATGGTTGTTTCGAGAGCAGAAAAGGAAACAATCTTTTTTCTGGTGGCACCTGGCTGTTGTCTGCCAGCCCAAGGAAATGTCCTTGGGACAGGAGGCAATCTGAAAGTCCTCTGCGGGCTGCCAGCCTCGTGCAAAGTGGGGAAGAAGTCACGAGACAAGAGCAGAGCCAGGCAGCAGCCTGAAATTGTCCTCTGCCACCGTTTGCTCTTTTGCAGCTTGACAGCCTGACTGCCACGGCAGAAGGAGCCTAACCCTTCACCCTGGCACAGATACCACCCCACACTATACGAAACGCTTCCCGAGAGGTCGTTGCAGGGGATGGAGCCCGGCAAAGTTTAACGGGCCCCCCGCTAATGAGAATTGGGCAACAGCAGGCTCTCCACTAAGCTAATCGAAGACCTCCTTGAAGAGAAAACCAACCACGAATGGCCAGGCATCAGCACTGTCAGGCTCAGGGACGCTGCACCTTTGGATGCAGAGGTCTTTGGATGAAAAGTAGTTTTTTTCAACCAGACGCGAAACCAGCACCACAGGCCGTGTGGCCGTTTAGCGCAGCTCACAGGTTCGTGCTAAACGTGCGAGTCCGTGCGCAGAAGAGGCCACTGAGAGTGCCCAGGCACACTTTGGCGTCAGAAAGGGCCAGTGCCTTGTGTCCGAGAGACACAGGAAGGAAAGCACCCGCTTCTTGGTCTGTGACAGCCACCCTCAAACGAGGACACGTCGCACACCAGCCAGGCACCACCTCCTCACCAACCAAGCACCGCTCGCGAGCCCCGAGCGGCTGTGTGTGTGGCAGCACCTTCTTCGGAGGCCTGGGTGCCAACGGGCTGCCGCACAGCAGAGGCAGCCCCCAGCATCCAACCCGGCTCCTACTCACCAGCCTCCCTTTGAGAGCAGACTTCTCGGAGCTGCTCTGGGTGTCTGGCTGTCTCCTCTTTCGCAGCTGCTGCTGCTGCTGGCACTTGGCCTGCTGGAGGAGGCGTTGCTCTTTTTCAAGAGCCTCCAGTCTTTCAATCCGCTTCTTGATCACGGTGAGATGCCTGTCAAGAAAGAAAGGCAGCTGAGAAGGAGCCGCTCTGTCCATCTTGCCCAGGCCATTTTCCGCTCAGCCACTCCCATCATCCTGCTCCGGGTTGCTTTGCTCCAGTAGTCCCCGCAGCAGCTTCCAGCTGCCTGTGCAAGGCTCCAAGCGCAGACTGCGCCAACGTGTTCGCAGCTGGCACCGGCTCCTTCCACTGCTGGGCTTTGTTTGTTTACTGGAACGTGAGGCTCCAGGACTTCGCTCCAGGACCACGGGCCCCCTTTAAGTAGCAAGCGCTACTTGGCCTTTTCTTACCTCTGCCTCCTCTTCTTCTCTCCACCCGGCAAACTCTTTCTTTGCTCCTGCAGCAGCCACTCGCGCAGGCGAGAAACGTCAATCCCTCCAGGCAGTTCGGAGGCATCTTCTAATTTGGCCAGGTCTTGCCGGAGCTTTTTCTGAAAGGGGACACCAGATTGTGGCTTGCTGTTGCCTGCACAAGCGCTCACACCCCTGTGTGCTGAGGTGTCCTGTGGGCCCAGGACAGCGCTCTGCTTCATCAGCCACGCGACAAGGTCCGAAGACAAATGCTTCCCTCAGGACTCCGCGTGCTTGCACATGACTTTCCTGTCCATGCCCACGCCTGCACCCTGCACCAGCCCAGCTCGCAGCCCCGTAGTCCTTTCCCTGCCACGACACCTGGCCCAGCAGCACAGCCCTCACCTCTTCTGCATTGACCGCCTCCCCTCTCCGAGATGACGCAAGTAAAGCTCCAGCCCTCAGCACCGTGCTGCTGACAGGTGCCCATGAACACTCCGCTTTGCCTACCTCCTCTCGCGCGAACATTTTCTCTGCATCCAGCTTGAGCTTTGTCAGATACTGCCTGTACTCGTTGAACTCCTTCAGAGTGCAAACCACCTATGTGGAGGCAAGGGGAGAAATCCCACAAGAACTGTCAAGCCAGCTACGTAGACTGCCTTCCCCAAAACAACCCAAACCCAGCGGGAGGGGAGCTGCTCCTCTGCACACCCTCCCCTCCCCAGTGGCGGGGCCCCTGACTGCCCCCCAGCCAGGGCTGAGCGGTGCTCCTCGCCCCGGCTCCAGGCCTCGCACCGGCTGCCTCCTCAACACTCAGGCAGTGCTGGGCAGCCTCAGAAGAGCAGGAGTGGGAGCTGCCCGAGGGACGCTGGCGCTACTTCTGCTCCCAGGGAAAAGAGCCCCGCAGCCCTGTGCCCTCTGCCAGCAAGAGGCAGCTGCAGCAGGCGCTCTGGGAACCCCGCTTGGAGAGGGCTGGTTTGATCAGCCCGACGTCCAAACCTACTTTGCCGTCACTGGTGACGTAACCCTCTCTCTTCAGCCTCCGCAGGTTGTCCTTGCGTTTGTGGTAGGCCCGCAGGTGCGGGTCATGCAGGCTGTTGTATTCTGTGCTCAGTAGGCGGCAGTGGGGATCTCCCAGATTGAAATAACCAGAGGGCTGGTGGAGCTGCAAGAGAGATTTTCCAGGGTATGAAGAAGGCAGGAGAGAGCAGCAAAGAGGTGCCAAGCAGTACTTGTGAAAAGGTAAAGGCAGTTTGAAGACCAACACTCTTCTCCATCCTTCTGAAGGCACAGAGAACACCACCGCCAGACTGCAGGGCCAGGCTGGACTGGGCTGGGCTGGGCTGGGCTGGGCTGGGCCGAGCTGGGGGAGAGAAGACAAACCCCACCAGCAAAGCAGGCATCTTAGGCCACCGCGAAGAACTGCAGACCTTGCCACAACAGAAAGGAACCTTTGGAGGGAGAAGTTCAAGCCCGGCGGTTCAAACGCAGCACATGGATAATGCACTGAAAACAGTCTCCTCGGGCTTAGGCAGGCCAAGGGGTGTGTCAACTAACTCCACCTCAAGGAAGGCCGCTGCCTGCATTCCCCAAGCAGAGAAGACCGAGCTTTTCCAGGCACGCCAACGAGGCAAACAGGAGAAGGTTTGACTCTCCCTCAAGAGTGCCCCAGAGCCTGGCTTGACATTGCTGGATGAGACAGAAGGGCACATTGCCCCGGCCATCAGACACACTGCCGCCTGCTGCAGGCAGGGCCCTGGCCGCATGCTTGCACGGTGCCAGAAACCAGTCCAGAAAACTGACAAGTCCTGCTTTTTGTCTCTGCGCCAGCAGCTTCCCTCTCCTCCCCAGTGCTGCCAGATTGAAGGGCTGCAGCGCCCACTGTAATGCCGGTGGCCACAAGGACTTCTTTGAATGCCGGGGACCCCGTAGAAGAGGAGAGCTTTTCTACCCCTTTCCACTTCCTTTACCTTTTCTCCCAGCTTTGTCCTGCAGAAGACAGCCTTGGAGCCGGGCAGCAGAGGGATCTTGACCCCAAGTGGGAGGTCCAGCAGCCCAGTACCTCCTTCTGCCAGTGGCTGTCTCCTGTTCCCGAGCTAGAAAGAGGGAGACACTCATGGGCACTCAGGCACTATCTCCGTAAGCCTCCCGCACAGCAGTTGCTGGAAAGGCTCTTGGAAGACTCCAACCCAAGGGGAGCGCCGAGAGCGGCCCAGTCAAAAGCTGCTCTCTGCTTCCCCGACCCTGTCCCCACAACTCGCGCCCCTTCCTCAACCCACATCCGCGTCCTTTTGCAGCAACCCCTCCCACCCGCTTAGCCGTAAGCCAGGCTGGGCAGAGAGGCAGGACTCCCTGCAAACTCTCCGCGGCCTGAGCACCTTGGGATCCCTCCCTGCTCCCCAGGCATGTCCCGAGGCCCCAGAGCAGCCCTGCATGTCCCAGGCTCCCGGGCTGAGCCCTCTCCGTCGGCCCATTGCTCACCTCTCCCCTCTTCCACACTGCGCTCAGCAGTGCGTCCACGTTTCGGACGCCAGCAGTGAGACGGTGCTCCATGGCTCCTTCCACGAGCTCTCCTGGAGCTGCAACCCTGCGCTGGCACCTCTTGCTCCAGAGGCACCCAGCTGGGGCCACCACAGCCCGTCTCCTAGCGAGCGGCTATATAGAGCAGTCGCACATTGTTGCATCATCACGTTGCCGCGCCACCGCACTGTTGCATCGTCACGTTGCCGCGCTGTGGCCCGGCCGCCACAGGGCCCGCCTGGAGGCCTGTCTGGACGCACATGTGGGCCACCCGCTCTCGCTGACCCTGCCTTGAGCAGGTGGCCTCGACGAGGTGCTGACCTGCTGCCCCTTCTTCCTCCTCGTACCTCTTTTTCCCAGCTTTGGCCTTCAGAGGGCAGGGCTGGGGCTGGCTCGCCCGTGGGCTGCTGCTGCTGCACTGGCTTTGGTAGACCATTTTTAGACCATTGCCCTGTGATGGGCAAAGCAGCCTCAGCTTGGGGAATTGCACTGACCAGTCCTCTGATAGATTGCACCTCTGGTGCCATGAGCTCCTCCGATTGGCCACAGCTCTGGCACGTAGTGTCCCTTGCTGAGCCAGCTGGAACTGGGTGTGACTGGCCTGGGGCGGCTCCTAGGCCGACCCCCAAAGGCGGCCCCCCCCCCACCCAAACCACCATTTGTTCCCCGTACATCCCCCAGCTTTCTCCTGTAGAGGACAGGGTGGAGGCCCCTCCAGCCAGTCTTGAGGGGAAAAGAGGATAAAAGGAGTTCCCGGGGCATAGAGAAAGGCAGAGGGAGGGCTCTGGGTGGCACCCAAGGGCACACGGAGGGCCATGCTGGGTACCCAGAGGCATGCAAAGGGCTCGGGCTGGGCGCCAAAAGGCACACGGAGGGCTCGGGCCACACCAAAGGGCAAACGGAGGGCCCTAGGAAGCACAAGAAGAGAAATGGAGGGCCCTGGGAGGCACTAAAAGGCCATTTGGCGGCCCCTCGGTTGCCCCAAAGGGCTCCACACCGGTCCCTAGGGGACAGGGAAAGGCAAACAGAGACGCCTTGAGGAGACAAGAGGAGGAGTCCTCTGGGAAAGATGAAAAGCTGAAGGCCGGTCCCTTGGCAGGACCCCGAATGGCCCACCGAGGGCCCTGGGTGGGAACCCAAAGGCCCATCAGGAGGTCTTGAGGGAACGAGAGAATAAATGCAGAGAACAAGGCGCAGCCTTCAACAGCACCTACGCACGGGACTCTCATAAGGCACGAGTATGGCTTTACAGAGCTGGACCAGCCCCTCCAATAGCCCTGCCGCAAAGCTTTCTAAACAAGGCAAAAACGTTGGCTACTTTTCTCTTTGCTACGTAAGATTCCCTGTAAAACTGGGTCTGAGCCTGACCGAGGCCATAGGAGGGAGGAAAACGAGGGAAAACATTGCCGGGAAAATGCCCGGACACAGTGTGGCCTGGCATGAATAAATGGAGGCACAAGCAAGCCGTTGGGAGCAAACTCTTTATTCTCTGCCTGGGGGAGCTGCCTGGGGGCTCTGCAGCCCTGGAGCCACGCACCTCCTCAGGACACCCTCCACAAGGCTCCCAGCTACCGCCCTCTTCAATGACTCGGGCTGCATGGGCTCCTCCAGGAAAAGCTTTAAACGCACTGGTCTGCGCCGTGCTCCTGCCTGGGCAGGGGGCTTTGGACCCGCCGGAGGCATGGGCTGTCTTGGAAACTGCGGGCCCTTGGAGGGGAGGGTGCCTGCAGTGCTCCCTGGCCTGAGAACAGGCAGAGTTTCCCACGCGGGCACTGAAGACCTTGCTGTGGCTCTGGAGGTGTAATCCCGGCACTTCTGAAGGCCGCCTGTTGGCCGGCGAGCATCATGCTCAGAGCCTCGGTGGAGAGATGGGAGGAGAGTAGGCGAGCTCTCCCCTTTGAATTGTCCTGCGTCCTCTGAAGGCGTGACTATTGCAGGGAGGCTGGGAGGTGGCAAGACCTTTCTTGGTTGAAGCTTCTCGGATTTTTGCTTGCACTTCCTTTCTTCCTCTATCTTCTTCTTCACGGTTTCCAGAACTTCAAGGACAATGGTTTTGGCACACCCGATCAATTCTGCATCCAGCTGCTGAACTCTCAAGATGGCCTTTTGGATGCTCTCCTTGGCAATCTCGCAACTCACTCGTGAGACATCAGCAGCGTTTTGCAGTGGTTGCAACACGGGCAACTTTGCTCTCTTGCTTGCCTCCGGGATCTGCCGTTCCGATGCTCTGAGTGATCCTTGTCCTTCTGTCTCGCCCTGAAGCTTCAGGATCTCAGAAAACTGGCAGCAAAAGTCCTGCTCAAACTGAGAAGCTTCAAAGGATGATAAGGTGGACCTAACACTTTCAACAGCCCCTTTGGTCATGTTGTCAACAGAAGACTGCGAAGATGCTCTGTCCAAAGCTGCTAGTTCCACCTCCCTCCATCTCTCTTCTCCGGATTTGCCCTCTCGGGTGGCTCTTCTGGCACCACGCTCTGACAGCTTCTGCCTGGCTGCCGGCCCTAGCTCAGCTGCATCGGGCGTGCTGGATACCAAACGCTCCCCAAAGCTCTCCAGCACGATCGCCACAATCTCTCGAGCCAGCAGCCTCATTTCCTCCCGGCGATTTGCATGAGAAGTGTCCAAAGGCTCTGCCCCTCTGGCACTGGCAAACAAATTTCCGCTGACCTCATGGGGAGCCCTCCTTAAGATGTGGATGGACTGATCCGGCACCTTCACCTGCTCCAGCACTTCCAGGACCACGGTCTCAGCCATCTCTTGAAGCTCCTTGTCTTCTGCCAGCGTAGCCTGCAGCAGCGTAGGCTGTATGCTGTTAGGCGCTTCTTCTCCGGCACACTTTGGAGACTAAAATGAGGAGCAGTTGATGAGTGAATGTGTTCCTTCACCTCGGTTTGCTTTCCTCTTCCTCCCCACATGAGTCCCTAGCAGTCAAGCTTGAAAAACTCTGGTTTCTCTGTAGGCCACCTGGCACACGGAGGTTTCTGGTCTCCCGTGGCCAGGAGCCAAGTGTTGTGGGCACAAAATCAAGCAGGTGCCATTTTGCTTAGAGCAAAGGGCACTGTAGCCTCCCCAGGCCTCAGCACAGTGAACCAGGTGCTGCGGGCCCTGAACTGGAAGCTAGCGGCTGCCTGGGTACCGCCGGAGGACAGGCTCCAGGGCACAGCGGGCCCCCACAGGGACTGCTACTTCCAACGGGGTTGTTGGCTCCGGCCGCGGGAGGCGCTGGGCAGAGTTGAATGACGGAGGCAAAGCTGTGGAAGGTACTGGAGCAGGCTCTTTGCTCCAGTCTCTTCTGCCACAGGTCCCAGCCGCTCTCGGGCCACTGCTGCCCTGTATCAGGGTGGCCCCTTTGCCCCTTTTCGAGGCCAAATAACAAGAATGGTTGTTTCGAGAGCAGAAAAGGAAACAATCCTTTTTCTGGTGGCACCTGGCTGTTGTCTGCCAGCCCAAGGAAATGTCCTTGGGACAGGAGGCAATCTGAAAGTCCTCTGCGGGCTGCCAGCCTCGTGCAAAGTGGGGAAGAAGTCACGAGACAAGAGCAGAGCCAGGCAGCAGCCTGAAATTGTCCTCTGCCACCGTTTGCTCTTTTGCAGCTTGACAGCCTGACTGCCACGGCAGAAGGAGCCTAACCCTTCACCCTGGCACAGATACCACCCCACACTATACGAAACGCTTCCCGAGAGGTCGTTGCAGGGGATGGAGCCCGGCAAAGTTTAACGGGCCCCCCGCTAATGAGAATTGGGCAACAGCAGGCTCTCCACTAAGCTAATCGAAGACCTCCTTGAAGAGAAAACCAACCACGAATGGCCAGGCATCAGCACTGTCAGGCTCAGGGACGCTGCACCTTTGGATGCAGAGGTCTTTGGATGAAAAGTAGTTTTTTTCAACCAGACGCGAAACCAGCACCACAGGCCGTGTGGCCGTTTAGCGCAGCTCACAGGTTCATGCTAAACGTGCGAGTCCGTGCGCAGAAGAGGCCACTGAGAGTGCCCAGGCACACTTTGGCGTCAGAAAGGGCCAGTGCCTTGTGTCCGAGAGACACAGGAAGGAAAGCACCCGCTTCTTGGTCTGTGACAGCCACCCTCAAACGAGGACAAGTCGCACACCAGCCAGGCACCACCTCCTCACCAACCAAGCACCGCTCGCGAGCCCCGAGCGGCTGTGTGTGTGGCAGCACCTTCTTCGGAGGCCTGGGTGCCAACGGGCTGCCGCACAGCAGAGGCGGCCCCCAGCATCCAACCCGGCTCCTACTCACCAGCCTCCCTTTGAGAGCAGACTTCTCGGAGCTGCTCTGGGTGTCTGGCTGTCTCCTCTTTCGCAGCTGCTGCTGCTGTTGGCACTCGGCCTGCTGGAGGAGGCGTTGCTCTTTTTCAAGAGCCTCCAGTCTTTCAATCCGCTTCTTGATCACGGTGAGATGCCTGTCAAGAAAGAAAGGCAGCTGAGAAGGAGCCGCTCTGTCCATCTTGCCCAGGCCATTTTCCGCTCAGCCACTCCCATCATCCTGCTCCGGGTTGCTTTGCTCCAGTAGTCCCCGCAGCAGCTTCCAGCTGCCTGTGCAAGGCTCCAAGCGCAGACTGCGCCAACGTGTTCGCAGCTGGCACCGGCTCCTTCCACTGCTGGGCTTTGTTTGTTTACTGGAACGTGAGGCTCCAGGACTTCGCTCCAGGACCACGGGCCCCCTTTAAGTAGCAAGCGCTACTTGGCCTTTTCTTACCTCTGCCTCCTCTTCTTCTCTCCACCCGGCAAACTCTTTCTTTGCTCCTGCAGCAGCCACTCGCGCAGGCGAGAAACGTCAATCCCTCCAGGCAGTTCGGAGGCATCTTCTAATTTGGCCAGGTCTTGCCGGAGCTTTTTCTGAAAGGGGACACCAGATTGTGGCTTGCTGTTGCCTGCACAAGCGCTCACACCCCTGTGTGCTGAGGTGTCCTGTGGGCCCAGGACAGCGCTCTGCTTCATCAGCCACGCGACAAGGTCCGAAGACAAATGCTTCCCTCAGGACTCCGCGTGCTTGCACATGACTTTCCTGTCCATGCCCACGCCTGCACCCTGCACCAGCCCAGCTCGCAGCCCCGTAGTCCTTTCCCTGCCACGACACCTGGCCCAGCAGCACAGCCCTCACCTCTTCTGCATTGACCGCCTCCCCTCTCCGAGATGACGCAAGTAAAGCTCCAGCCCTCAGCACCGTGCTGCTGACAGCTGCCCATGAACACTCCGCTTTGCCTACCTCCTCTCGCGCGAACATTTTCTCTGCATCCAGCTTGAGCTTTGTCAGATACTGCCTGTACTCGTTGAACTCCTTCAGAGTGCAAACCACCTATGTGGAGGCAAGGGGAGAAATCCCACAAGAACTGTCAAGCCAGCTACGTAGACTGCCTTCCCCAAAACAACCCAAACCCAGCGGGAGGGGAGCTGCTCCTCTGCACACCCTCCCCTCCCCAGTGGCGGGGCCCCTGACTGCCCCCCAGCCAGGGCTGAGCGGTGCTCCTCGCCCCGGCTCCAGGCCTCGCACCGGCTGCCTCCTCAACACTCAGGCAGTGCTGGGCAGCCTCAGAAGAGCAGGAGTGGGAGCTGCCCGAGGGACGCTGGCGCTACTTCTGCTCCCAGGGAAAAGAGCCCCGCAGCCCTGTGCCCTCTGCCAGCAAGAGGCAGCTGCAGCAGGCGCTCTGGGAACCCCGCTTGGAGAGGGCTGGTTTGATCAGCCCGACGTCCAAACCTACTTTGCCGTCACTGGTGACGTAACCCTCTCTCTTCAGCCTCCGCAGGTTGTCCTTGCGTTTGTGGTAGGCCCGCAGGTGCGGGTCATGCAGGCTGTTGTATTCTGTGCTCAGTAGGCGGCAGTGGGGATCTCCCAGATTGAAATAACCAGAGGGCTGGTGGAGCTGCAAGAGAGATTTTCCAGGGTATGAAGAAGGCAGGAGAGAGCAGCAAAGAGGTGCCAAGCGGTACTTGTGAAAAGGTAAAGGCAGTTTGAAGACCAACACTCTTCTCCATCCTTCTGAAGGCACAGAGAACACCACCGCCAGACTGCAGGGCCAGGCTGGACTGGGCTGGGCTGGGCTGGGCTGGGCTGGGCTGAGCTGGGGGAGAGAAGACAAACCCCACCAGCAAAGCAGGCATCTTAGGCCACCGCGAAGAACTGCAGACCTTGCCACAACAGAAAGGAACCTTTGGAGGGAGAAGTTCAAGCCCGGCGGTTCAAACGCAGCACATGGATAATGCACTGAAAACAGTCTCCTCGGGCTTAGGCAGGCCAAGGGGTGTGTCAACTAACTCCACCTCAAGGAAGGCCGCTGCCTGCATTCCCCAAGCAGAGAAGACCGAGCTTTTCCAGGCACGCCAACGAGGCAAACAGGAGAAGGTTTGAGTCTCCCTCAAGAGTGCCCCAGAGCCTGGCTCGACATTGCTGGATGAGACAGAAGGGCACATTGCCCCGGCCATCAGACACACTGCCGCCTGCTGCAGGCAGGGCCCTGGCCGCATGCTTGCACGGTGCCAGAAACCAGTCCAGAAAACTGACAAGTCCTGCTTTTTGTCTCTGCGCCAGCAGCTTCCCTCTCCTCCCCAGTGCTGCCAGATTGAAGGGCTGCAGCGCCCACTGTAATGCCGGTGGCCACAAGGACTTCTTTGAATGCCGGGGACCCCGTAGAAGAGGAGAGCTTTTCTACCCCTTTCCACTTCCTTTACCTTTTCTCCCAGCTTTGTCCTGCAGAAGACAGCCTTGGAGCCGGGCAGCAGAGGGATCTTGACCCCAAGTGGGAGGTCCAGCAGCCCAGTACCTCCTTCTGCCAGTGGCTGTCTCCTGTTCCCGAGCTAGAAAGAGGGAGACACTCATGGGCACTCAGGCACTATCTCCGTAAGCCTCCCGCACAGCCGTTGCTGGAAAGGCTCTTGGAAGACTCCAACCCAAGGGGAGCGCCGAGAGCGGCCCAGTCAAAAGCTGCTCTCTGCTTCCCCGACCCTGTCCCCACAACTCGCGCCCCTTCCTCAACCCACATCTGCGTCCTTTTGCAGCAACCCCTCCCACCCGCTTAGCCGTAAGCCAGGCTGGGCAGAGAGGCAGGACTCCCTGCAAACTCTCCGCGGCCTGAGCACCTTGGGATCCCTCCCTGCTCCCCAGGCATGTCCCGAGGCCCCAGAGCAGCCCTGCATGTCCCAGGCTCCCGGGCTGAGCCCTCTCCGTCGGCCCATTGCTCACCTCTCCCCTCTTCCACACTGCGCTCAGCAGTGCGTCCACGTTTCGGACGCCAGCAGTGAGACGGTGCTCCATGGCTCCTTCCACGAGCTCTCCTGGAGCTGCAACCCTGCGCTGGCACCTCTTGCTCCAGAGGCACCCAGCTGGGGCCACCACAGCCCGTCTCCTAGCGAGCGGCTATATAGAGCAGTCGCACATTGTTGCATCATCACGTTGCCGCGCCACCGCACTGTTGCATCGTCACGTTGCCGCGCTGTGGCCCGGCCGCCACAGGGCCCGCCTGGAGGCCTGTCTGGACGCACATGTGGGCCACCCGCTCTCGCTGACCCTGCCTTGAGCAGGTGGCCTCGACGAGGTGCTGACCTGCTGCCCCTTCTTCCTCCTCGTACCTCTTTTTCCCAGCTTTGGCCTTCAGAGGGCAGGGCTGGGGCTGGCTCGCCCGTGGGCTGCTGCTGCTGCACTGGCTTTGGTAGACCATTTTTAGACCATTGCCCTGTGATGGGCAAAGCAGCCTCAGCTTGGGGAATTGCACTGACCAGTCCTCTGATAGATTGCACCTCTGGTGCCATGAGCTCCTCCGATTGGCCACAGCTCTGGCACGTAGTGTCCCTTGCTGAGCCAGCTGGAACTGGGTGTGACTGGCCTGGGGCGGCTCCTAGGCCGACCCCCAAAGGCGGCCCCCCCCCACCCAAACCACCATTTGTTCCCCGTACATCCCCCAGCTTTCTCCTGTAGAGGACAGGGTGGAGGCCCCTCCAGCCAGTCTTGAGGGGAAAAGAGGATAAAAGGAGTTCCCGGGGCATAGAGAAAGGCAGAGGGAGGGCTCTGGGTGGCACCCAAGGGCACACGGAGGGCCATGCTGGGTACCCAGAGGCATGCAAAGGGCTCGGGCTGGGCGCCAAAAGGCACACGGAGGGCTCGGGCCACACCAAAGGGCAAACGGAGGGCCCTAGGAAGCACAAGAAGAGAAATGGAGGGCCCTGGGAGGCACTAAAAGGCCATTTGGCGGCCCCTCGGTTGCCCCAAAGGGCTCCACACCGGTCCCTAGGGGACAGGGAAAGGCAAACAGAGACGCCTTGAGGAGACAAGAGGAGGAGTCCTCTGGGAAAGATGAAAAGCTGAAGGCCGGTCCCTTGGCAGGACCCCGAATGGCCCACCGAGGGCCCTGGGTGGGAACCCAAAGGCCCATCAGGAGGTCTTGAGGGGACGAGAGAATAAATGCAGAGAACAAGGCGCAGCCTTCAACAGCACCTACGCACGGGACTCTCATAAGGCACGAGTATGGCTTTACAGAGCTGGACCAGCCCCTCCAATAGCCCTGCCGCAAAGCTTTCTAAACAAGGCAAAAACGTTGGCTACTTTTCTCTTTGCTACATCAGATTCCCTGTAAAACTGGGTCTGAGCCTGACCGAGGCCATAGGAGGGAGGAAAACGAGGGAAAACATTGCCGGGAAAATGCCCGGACACAGTGTGGTCTGGCATGAATAAATGGAGGCACAAGCAAGCCGTTGGGAGCAAACTCTTTATTCTCTGCCTGGGGGAGCTGCCTGGGGGCTCTGCAGCCCTGGAGCCACGCACCTCCTCAGGACACCCTCCACAAGGCTCCCAGCTACCGCCCTCTTCAATGACTCGGGCTGCATGGGCTCCTCCAGGAAAAGCTTTAAACGCACTGGTCTGCGCCGTGCTCCTGCCTGGGCAGGGGGCTTTGGACCCGCCGGAGGCATGGGCTGTCTTGGAAACTGCGGGCCCTTGGAGGGGAGGGTGCCTGCAGTGCTCCCTGGCCTGAGAACAGGCAGAGTTTCCCACGCGGGCACTGAAGACCTTGCTGTGGCTCTGGAGGTGTAATCCCGGCACTTCTGAAGGCCGCCTGTTGGCCGGCGAGCATCATGCTCAGAGCCTCGGTGGAGAGATGGGAGGAGAGTAGGCGAGCTCTCCCCTTTGAATTGTCCTGCGTCCTCTGAAGGCGTGACTATTGCAGGGAGGCTGGGAGGTGGCAAGACCTTTCTTGGTTGAAGCTTCTCGGATTTTTGCTTGCACTTCCTTTCTTCCTCTATCTTCTTCTTCACGGTTTCCAGAACTTCAAGGACAATGGTTTTGGCACACCCGATCAATTCTGCATCCAGCTGCTGAACTCTCAAGATGGCCTTTTGGATGCTCTCCTTGGCAATCTCGCAACTCACTCGTGAGACATCAGCAGCGTTTTGCAGTGGTTGCAACACGGGCAACTTTGCTCTCTTGCTTGCCTCCGGGATCTGCCGTTCCGATGCTCTGAGTGATCCTTGTCCTTCTGTCTCGCCCTGAAGCTTCAGGATCTCAGAAAACTGGCAGCAAAAGTCCTGCTCAAACTGAGAAGCTTCAAAGGATGATAAGGTGGACCTAACACTTTCAACAGCCCCTTTGGTCATGTTGTCAACAGAAGACTGCGAAGATGCTCTGTCCAAAGCTGCTAGTTCCACCTCCCTCCATCTCTCTTCTCCGGATTTGCCCTCTCGGGTGGCTCTTCTGGCACCACGCTCTGACAGCTTCTGCCTGGCTGCCGGCCCTAGCTCAGCTGCATCGGGCGTGCTGGATACCAAACGCTCCCCAAAGCTCTCCAGCACGATCGCCACAATCTCTCGAGCCAGCAGCCTCATTTCCTCCCGGCGATTTGCATGAGAAGTGTCCAAAGGCTCTGCCCCTCTGGCACTGGCAAACAAATTTCCGCTGACCTCATGGGGAGCCCTCCTTAAGATGTGGATGGACTGATCCGGCACCTTCACCTGCTCCAGCACTTCCAGGACCACGGTCTCAGCCATCTCTTGAAGCTCCTTGTCTTCTGCCAGCGTAGCCTGCAGCAGCGTAGGCTGTATGCTGTTAGGCGCTTCTTCTCCGGCACACTTTGGAGACTAAAATGAGGAGCAGTTGATGAGTGAATGTGTTCCTTCACCTCGGTTTGCTTTCCTCTTCCTCCCCACATGAGTCCCTAGCAGTCAAGCTTGAAAAACTCTGGTTTCTCTGTAGGCCACCTGGCACACGGAGGTTTCTGGTCTCCCGTGGCCAGGAGCCAAGTGTTGTGGGCACAAAATCAAGCAGGTGCCATTTTGCATAGAGCAAAGGGCACTGTAGCCTCCCCAGGCCTCAGCACAGTGAACCAGGTGCTGCGGGCCCTGAACTGGAAGCTAGCGGCTGCCTGGGTACCACCGGAGGACAGGCTCCAGGGCACAGCGGGCCCTCACAGGGACTGCTACTTCCAACGGGCTTGTTGGCTCCGGCCGCGGGAGGCGCTGGGCAGAGTTGAATGGCGGAGGCAAAGCCGTGGAAGGTACTGGAGCAGGCTCTTTGCTCCAGTCTCTTCTGCCACAGGTCCCAGCCGCTCTCGGGCCACTGCTGCCCTGTATCAGGGTGGCCCCTTTGCCCCTTTTCGAGGCCAAATAACAAGAATGGTTGTTTCGAGAGCAGAAAAGGAAACAATCCTTTTTCTGGTGGCACCTGGCTGTTGTCTGCCAGCCCAAGGAAATGTCCTTGGGACAGGAGGCAATCTGAAAGTCCTCTGCGGGCTGCCAGCCTCGTGCAAAGTGGGGAAGAAGTCACGAGACAAGAGCAGAGCCAGGCAGCAGCCTGAAATTGTCCTCTGCCACCGTTTGCTCTTTTGCAGCTTGACAGCCTGACTGCCACGGCAGAAGGAGCCTAACCCTTCACCCTGGCACAGATACCACCCCACACTATACGAAACGCTTCCCGAGAGGTCGTTGCAGGGGATGGAGCCCGGCAAAGTTTAACGGGCCCCCCGCTAATGAGAATTGGGCAACAGCAGGCTCTCCACTAAGCTAATCGAAGACCTCCTTGAAGAGAAAACCAACCACGAATGGCCAGGCATCAGCACTGTCAGGCTCAGGGACGCTGCACCTTTGGATGCAGAGGTCTTTGGATGAAAAGTAGTTTTTTTCAACCAGACGCGAAACCAGCACCACAGGCCGTGTGGCCGTTTAGCGCAGCTCACAGGTTCGTGCTAAACGTGCGAGTCCGTGCGCAGAAGAGGCCACTGAGAGTGCCCAGGCACACTTTGGCGTCAGAAAGGGCCAGTGCCTTGTGTCCGAGAGACACAGGAAGGAAAGCACCCGCTTCTTGGTCTGTGACAGCCACCCTCAAACGAGGACAAGTCGCACACCAGCCAGGCACCACCTCCTCACCAACCAAGCACCGCTCGCGAGCCCCGAGCGGCTGTGTGTGTGGCAGCACCTTCTTCGGAGGCCTGGGTGCCAACGGGCTGCCGCACAGCAGAGGCGGCCCCCAGCATCCAACCCGGCTCCTACTCACCAGCCTCCCTTTGAGAGCAGACTTCTCGGAGCTGCTCTGGGTGTCTGGCTGTCTCCTCTTTCGCAGCTGCTGCTGCTGTTGGCACTCGGCCTGCTGGAGGAGGCGTTGCTCTTTTTCAAGAGCCTCCAGTCTTTCAATCCGCTTCTTGATCACGGTGAGATGCCTGTCAAGAAAGAAAGGCAGCTGAGAAGGAGCCGCTCTGTCCATCTTGCCCAGGCCATTTTCCGCTCAGCCACTCCCATCATCCTGCTCCGGGTTGCTTTGCTCCAGTAGTCCCCGCAGCAGCTTCCAGCTGCCTGTGCAAGGCTCCAAGCGCAGACTGCGCCAACGTGTTCGCAGCTGGCACCGGCTCCTTCCACTGCTGGGCTTTGTTTGTTTACTGGAACGTGAGGCTCCAGGACTTCGCTCCAGGACCACGGGCCCCCTTTAAGTAGCAAGCGCTACTTGGCCTTTTCTTACCTCTGCCTCCTCTTCTTCTCTCCACCCGGCAAACTCTTTCTTTGCTCCTGCAGCAGCCACTCGCGCAGGCGAGAAACGTCAATCCCTCCAGGCAGTTCGGAGGCATCTTCTAATTTGGCCAGGTCTTGCCGGAGCTTTTTCTGAAAGGGGACACCAGATTGTGGCTTGCTGTTGCCTGCACAAGCGCTCACACCCCTGTGTGCTGAGGTGTCCTGTGGGCCCAGGACAGCGCTCTGCTTCATCAGCCACGCGACAAGGTCCGAAGACAAATGCTTCCCTCAGGACTCCGCGTGCTTGCACATGACTTTCCTGTCCATGCCCACGCCTGCACCCTGCACCAGCCCAGCTCGCAGCCCCGTAGTCCTTTCCCTGCCACGACACCTGGCCCAGCAGCACAGCCCTCACCTCTTCTGCATTGACCGCCTCCCCTCTCCGAGATGACGCAAGTAAAGCTCCAGCCCTCAGCACCGTGCTGCTGACAGCTGCCCATGAACACTCCGCTTTGCCTACCTCCTCTCGCGCGAACATTTTCTCTGCATCCAGCTTGAGCTTTGTCAGATACTGCCTGTACTCGTTGAACTCCTTCAGAGTGCAAACCACCTATGTGGAGGCAAGGGGAGAAATCCCACAAGAACTGTCAAGCCAGCTACGTAGACTGCCTTCCCCAAAACAACCCAAACCCAGCGGGAGGGGAGCTGCTCCTCTGCACACCCTCCCCTCCCCAGTGGCGGGGCCCCTGACTGCCCCCCAGCCAGGGCTGAGCGGTGCTCCTCGCCCCGGCTCCAGGCCTCGCACCGGCTGCCTCCTCAACACTCAGGCAGTGCTGGGCAGCCTCAGAAGAGCAGGAGTGGGAGCTGCCCGAGGGACGCTGGCGCTACTTCTGCTCCCAGGGAAAAGAGCCCCGCAGCCCTGTGCCCTCTGCCAGCAAGAGGCAGCTGCAGCAGGCGCTCTGGGAACCCCGCTTGGAGAGGGCTGGTTTGATCAGCCCGACGTCCAAACCTACTTTGCCGTCACTGGTGACGTAACCCTCTCTCTTCAGCCTCCGCAGGTTGTCCTTGCGTTTGTGGTAGGCCCGCAGGTGCGGGTCATGCAGGCTGTTGTATTCTGTGCTCAGTAGGCGGCAGTGGGGATCTCCCAGATTGAAATAACCAGAGGGCTGGTGGAGCTGCAAGAGAGATTTTCCAGGGTATGAAGAAGGCAGGAGAGAGCAGCAAAGAGGTGCCAAGCGGTACTTGTGAAAAGGTAAAGGCAGTTTGAAGACCAACACTCTTCTCCATCCTTCTGAAGGCACAGAGAACACCACCGCCAGACTGCAGGGCCAGGCTGGACTGGGCTGGGCTGGGCTGGGCTGGGCTGGGCTGAGCTGGGGGAGAGAAGACAAACCCCACCAGCAAAGCAGGCATCTTAGGCCACCGCGAAGAACTGCAGACCTTGCCACAACAGAAAGGAACCTTTGGGGGGAGAAGTTCAAGCCTGGCGGTTCAAACGCAGCACATGGATAATGCACTGAAAACAGTCTCCTCGGGCTTAGGCAGGCCAAGGGGTGTGTCAACTAACTCCACCTCAAGGAAGGCCGCTGCCTGCATTCCCCAAGCAGAGAAGACCGAGCTTTTCCAGGCACGCCAACGAGGCAAACAGGAGAAGGTTTGAGTCTCCCTCAAGAGTGCCCCAGAGCCTGGCTCGACATTGCTGGATGAGACAGAAGGGCACATTGCCCCGGCCATCAGACACACTGCCGCCTGCTGCAGGCAGGGCCCTGGCCGCATGCTTGCACGGTGCCAGAAACCAGTCCAGAAAACTGACAAGTCCTGCTTTTTGTCTCTGCGCCAGCAGCTTCCCTCTCCTCCCCAGTGCTGCCAGATTGAAGGGCTGCAGCGCCCACTGTAATGCCGGTGGCCACAAGGACTTCTTTGAATGCCGGGGACCCCGTAGAAGAGGAGAGCTTTTCTACCCCTTTCCACTTCCTTTACCTTTTCTCCCAGCTTTGTCCTGCAGAAGACAGCCTTGGAGCCGGGCAGCAGAGGGATCTTGACCCCAAGTGGGAGGTCCAGCAGCCCAGTACCTCCTTCTGCCAGTGGCTGTCTCCTGTTCCCGAGCTAGAAAGAGGGAGACACTCATGGGCACTCAGGCACTATCTCCGTAAGCCTCCCGCACAGCCGTTGCTGGAAAGGCTCTTGGAAGACTCCAACCCAAGGGGAGCGCCGAGAGCGGCCCAGTCAAAAGCTGCTCTCTGCTTCCCCGACCCTGTCCCCACAACTCGCGCCCCTTCCTCAACCCACATCCGCGTCCTTTTGCAGCAACCCCTCCCACCCGCTTAGCCGTAAGCCAGGCTGGGCAGAGAGGCAGGACTCCCTGCAAACTCTCCGCGGCCTGAGCACCTTGGGATCCCTCCCTGCTCCCCAGGCATGTCCCGAGGCCCCAGAGCAGCCCTGCATGTCCCAGGCTCCCGGGCTGAGCCCTCTCCGTCGGCCCATTGCTCACCTCTCCCCTCTTCCACACTGCGCTCAGCAGTGCGTCCACGTTTCGGACGCCAGCAGTGAGACGGTGCTCCATGGCTCCTTCCACGAGCTCTCCTGGAGCTGCAACCCTGCGCTGGCACCTCTTGCTCCAGAGGCACCCAGCTGGGGCCACCACAGCCCGTCTCCTAGCGAGCGGCTATATAGAGCAGTCGCACATTGTTGCATCATCACGTTGCCGCGCCACCGCACTGTTGCATCGTCACGTTGCCGCGCTGTGGCCCGGCCGCCACAGGGCCCGCCTGGAGGCCTGTCTGGACGCACATGTGGGCCACCCGCTCTCGCTGACCCTGCCTTGAGCAGGTGGCCTCGACGAGGTGCTGACCTGCTGCCCCTTCTTCCTCCTCGTACCTCTTTTTCCCAGCTTTGGCCTTCAGAGGGCAGGGCTGGGGCTGGCTCGCCCGTGGGCTGCTGCTGCTGCACTGGCTTTGGTAGACCATTTTTAGACCATTGCCCTGTGATGGGCAAAGCAGCCTCAGCTTGGGGAATTGCACTGACCAGTCCTCTGATAGATTGCACCTCTGGTGCCATGAGCTCCTCCGATTGGCCACAGCTCTGGCACGTAGTGTCCCTTGCTGAGCCAGCTGGAACTGGGTGTGACTGGCCTGGGGCGGCTCCTAGGCCGACCCCCAAAGGCGGCCCCCCCCCCACCCAAACCACCATTTGTTCCCCGTACATCCCCCAGCTTTCTCCTGTAGAGGACAGGGTGGAGGCCCCTCCAGCCAGTCTTGAGGGGAAAAGAGGATAAAAGGAGTTCCCGGGGCATAGAGAAAGGCAGAGGGAGGGCTCTGGGTGGCACCCAAGGGCACACGGAGGGCCATGCTGGGTACCCAGAGGCATGCAAAGGGCTCGGGCTGGGCGCCAAAAGGCACACGGAGGGCTCGGGCCACACCAAAGGGCAAACGGAGGGCCCTAGGAAGCACAAGAAGAGAAATGGAGGGCCCTGGGAGGCACTAAAAGGCCATTTGGCGGCCCCTCGGTTGCCCCAAAGGGCTCCACACCGGTCCCTAGGGGACAGGGAAAGGCAAACAGAGACGCCTTGAGGAGACAAGAGGAGGAGTCCTCTGGGAAAGATGAAAAGCTGAAGGCCGGTCCCTTGGCAGGACCCCGAATGGCCCACCGAGGGCCCTGGGTGGGAACCCAAAGGCCCATCAGGAGGTCTTGAGGGGACGAGAGAATAAATGCAGAGAACAAGGCGCAGCCTTCAACAGCACCTACGCACGGGACTCTCATAAGGCACGAGTATGGCTTTACAGAGCTGGACCAGCCCCTCCAATAGCCCTGCCGCAAAGCTTTCTAAACAAGGCAAAAACGTTGGCTACTTTTCTCTTTGCTACGTCAGATTCCCTGTAAAACTGGGTCTGAGCCTGACCGAGGCCATAGGAGGGAGGAAAACGAGGGAAAACATTGCCGGGAAAATGCCCGGACACAGTGTGGTCTGGCATGAATAAATGGAGGCACAAGCAAGCCGTTGGGAGCAAACTCTTTATTCTCTGCCTGGGGGAGCTGCCTGGGGGCTCTGCAGCCCTGGAGCCACGCACCTCCTCAGGACACCCTCCACAAGGCTCCCAGCTACCGCCCTCTTCAATGACTCGGGCTGCATGGGCTCCTCCAGGAAAAGCTTTAAACGCACTGGTCTGCGCCGTGCTCCTGCCTGGGCAGGGGGCTTTGGACCCGCCGGAGGCATGGGCTGTCTTGGAAACTGCGGGCCCTTGGAGGGGAGGGTGCCTGCAGTGCTCCCTGGCCTGAGAACAGGCAGAGTTTCCCACGCGGGCACTGAAGACCTTGCTGTGGCTCTGGAGGTGTAATCCCGGCACTTCTGAAGGCCGCCTGTTGGCCGGCGAGCATCATGCTCAGAGCCTCGGTGGAGAGATGGGAGGAGAGTAGGCGAGCTCTCCCCTTTGAATTGTCCTGCGTCCTCTGAAGGCGTGACTATTGCAGGGAGGCTGGGAGGTGGCAAGACCTTTCTTGGTTGAAGCTTCTCGGATTTTTGCTTGCACTTCCTTTCTTCCTCTATCTTCTTCTTCACGGTTTCCAGAACTTCAAGGACAATGGTTTTGGCACACCCGATCAATTCTGCATCCAGCTGCTGAACTCTCAAGATGGCCTTTTGGATGCTCTCCTTGGCAATCTCGCAACTCACTCGTGAGACATCAGCAGCGTTTTGCAGTGGTTGCAACACGGGCAACTTTGCTCTCTTGCTTGCCTCCGGGATCTGCCGTTCCGATGCTCTGAGTGATCCTTGTCCTTCTGTCTCGCCCTGAAGCTTCAGGATCTCAGAAAACTGGCAGCAAAAGTCCTGCTCAAACTGAGAAGCTTCAAAGGATGATAAGGTGGACCTAACACTTTCAACAGCCCCTTTGGTCATGTTGTCAACAGAAGACTGCGAAGATGCTCTGTCCAAAGCTGCTAGTTCCACCTCCCTCCATCTCTCTTCTCCGGATTTGCCCTCTCGGGTGGCTCTTCTGGCACCACGCTCTGACAGCTTCTGCCTGGCTGCCGGCCCTAGCTCAGCTGCATCGGGCGTGCTGGATACCAAACGCTCCCCAAAGCTCTCCAGCACGATCGCCACAATCTCTCGAGCCAGCAGCCTCATTTCCTCCCGGCGATTTGCATGAGAAGTGTCCAAAGGCTCTGCCCCTCTGGCACTGGCAAACAAATTTCCGCTGACCTCATGGGGAGCCCTCCTTAAGATGTGGATGGACTGATCCGGCACCTTCACCTGCTCCAGCACTTCCAGGACCACGGTCTCAGCCATCTCTTGAAGCTCCTTGTCTTCTGCCAGCGTAGCCTGCAGCAGCGTAGGCTGTATGCTGTTAGGCGCTTCTTCTCCGGCACACTTTGGAGACTAAAATGAGGAGCAGTTGATGAGTGAATGTGTTCCTTCACCTCGGTTTGCTTTCCTCTTCCTCCCCACATGAGTCCCTAGCAGTCAAGCTTGAAAAACTCTGGTTTCTCTGTAGGCCACCTGGCACACGGAGGTTTCTGGTCTCCCGTGGCCAGGAGCCAAGTGTTGTGGGCACAAAATCAAGCAGGTGCCATTTTGCTTAGAGCAAAGGGCACTGTAGCCTCCCCAGGCCTCAGCACAGTGAACCAGGTGCTGCGGGCCCTGAACTGGAAGCTAGCGGCTGCCTGGGTACCACCGGAGGACAGGCTCCAGGGCACAGCGGGCCCTCACAGGGACTGCTACTTCCAACGGGCTTGTTGGCTCCGGCCGCGGGAGGCGCTGGGCAGAGTTGAATGGCGGAGGCAAAGCCGTGGAAGGTACTGGAGCAGGCTCTTTGCTCCAGTCTCTTCTGCCACAGGTCCCAGCCGCTCTCGGGCCACTGCTGCCCTGTATCAGGGTGGCCCCTTTGCCCCTTTTCGAGGCCAAATAACAAGAATGGTTGTTTCGAGAGCAGAAAAGGAAACAATCCTTTTTCTGGTGGCACCTGGCTGTTGTCTGCCAGCCCAAGGAAATGTCCTTGGGACAGGAGGCAATCTGAAAGTCCTCTGCGGGCTGCCAGCCTCGTGCAAAGTGGGGAAGAAGTCACGAGACAAGAGCAGAGCCAGGCAGCAGCCTGAAATTGTCCTCTGCCACCGTTTGCTCTTTTGCAGCTTGACAGCCTGACTGCCACGGCAGAAGGAGCCTAACCCTTCACCCTGGCACAGATACCACCCCACACTATACGAAACGCTTCCCGAGAGGTCGTTGCAGGGGATGGAGCCCGGCAAAGTTTAACGGGCCCCCCGCTAATGAGAATTGGGCAACAGCAGGCTCTCCACTAAGCTAATCGAAGACCTCCTTGAAGAGAAAACCAACCACGAATGGCCAGGCATCAGCACTGTCAGGCTCAGGGACGCTGCACCTTTGGATGCAGAGGTCTTTGGATGAAAAGTAGTTTTTTTCAACCAGACGCGAAACCAGCACCACAGGCCGTGTGGCCGTTTAGCGCAGCTCACAGGTTCGTGCTAAACGTGCGAGTCCGTGCGCAGAAGAGGCCACTGAGAGTGCCCAGGCACACTTTGGCGTCAGAAAGGGCCAGTGCCTTGTGTCCGAGAGACACAGGAAGGAAAGCACCCGCTTCTTGGTCTGTGACAGCCACCCTCAAACGAGGACAAGTCGCACACCAGCCAGGCACCACCTCCTCACCAACCAAGCACCGCTCGCGAGCCCCGAGCGGCTGTGTGTGTGGCAGCACCTTCTTCGGAGGCCTGGGTGCCAACGGGCTGCCGCACAGCAGAGGCGGCCCCCAGCATCCAACCCGGCTCCTACTCACCAGCCTCCCTTTGAGAGCAGACTTCTCGGAGCTGCTCTGGGTGTCTGGCTGTCTCCTCTTTCGCAGCTGCTGCTGCTGTTGGCACTCGGCCTGCTGGAGGAGGCGTTGCTCTTTTTCAAGAGCCTCCAGTCTTTCAATCCGCTTCTTGATCACGGTGAGATGCCTGTCAAGAAAGAAAGGCAGCTGAGAAGGAGCCGCTCTGTCCATCTTGCCCAGGCCATTTTCCGCTCAGCCACTCCCATCATCCTGCTCCGGGTTGCTTTGCTCCAGTAGTCCCCGCAGCAGCTTCCAGCTGCCTGTGCAAGGCTCCAAGCGCAGACTGCGCCAACGTGTTCGCAGCTGGCACCGGCTCCTTCCACTGCTGGGCTTTGTTTGTTTACTGGAACGTGAGGCTCCAGGACTTCGCTCCAGGACCACGGGCCCCCTTTAAGTAGCAAGCGCTACTTGGCCTTTTCTTACCTCTGCCTCCTCTTCTTCTCTCCACCCGGCAAACTCTTTCTTTGCTCCTGCAGCAGCCACTCGCGCAGGCGAGAAACGTCAATCCCTCCAGGCAGTTCGGAGGCATCTTCTAATTTGGCCAGGTCTTGCCGGAGCTTTTTCTGAAAGGGGACACCAGATTGTGGCTTGCTGTTGCCTGCACAAGCGCTCACACCCCTGTGTGCTGAGGTGTCCTGTGGGCCCAGGACAGCGCTCTGCTTCATCAGCCACGCGACAAGGTCCGAAGACAAATGCTTCCCTCAGGACTCCGCGTGCTTGCACATGACTTTCCTGTCCATGCCCACGCCTGCACCCTGCACCAGCCCAGCTCGCAGCCCCGTAGTCCTTTCCCTGCCACGACACCTGGCCCAGCAGCACAGCCCTCACCTCTTCTGCATTGACCGCCTCCCCTCTCCGAGATGACGCAAGTAAAGCTCCAGCCCTCAGCACCGTGCTGCTGACAGGTGCCCACGAACACTCCGCTTTGCCTACCTCCTCTCGCGCGAACATTTTCTCTGCATCCAGCTTGAGCTTTGTCAGATACTGCCTGTACTCGTTGAACTCCTTCAGAGTGCAAACCACCTATGTGGAGGCAAGGGGAGAAATCCCACAAGAACTGTCAAGCCAGCTACGTAGACTGCCTTCCCCAAAACAACCCAAACCCAGCGGGAGGGGAGCTGCTCCTCTGCACACCCTCCCCTCCCCAGTGGCGGGGCCCCTGACTGCCCCCCAGCCAGGGCTGAGCGGTGCTCCTCGCCCCGGCTCCAGGCCTCGCACCGGCTGCCTCCTCAACACTCAGGCAGTGCTGGGCAGCCTCAGAAGAGCAGGAGTGGGAGCTGCCCGAGGGACGCTGGCGCTACTTCTGCTCCCAGGGAAAAGAGCCCCGCAGCCCTGTGCCCTCTGCCAGCAAGAGGCAGCTGCAGCAGGCGCTCTGGGAACCCCGCTTGGAGAGGGCTGGTTTGATCAGCCCGACATCCAAACCTACTTTGCCGTCACTGGTGACGTAACCCTCTCTCTTCAGCCTCCGCAGGTTGTCCTTGCGTTTGTGGTAGGCCCGCAGGTGCGGGTCATGCAGGCTGTTGTATTCTGTGCTCAGTAGGCGGCAGTGGGGATCTCCCAGATTGAAATAACCAGAGGGCTGGTGGAGCTGCAAGAGAGATTTTCCAGGGTATGAAGAAGGCAGGAGAGAGCAGCAAAGAGGTGCCAAGCGGTACTTGTGAAAAGGTAAAGGCAGTTTGAAGACCAACACTCTTCTCCATCCTTCTGAAGGCACAGAGAACACCACCGCCAGACTGCAGGGCCAGGCTGGACTGGGCTGGGCTGGGCTGGGCTGGGCTGGGCTGAGCTGGGGGAGAGAAGACAAACCCCACCAGCAAAGCAGGCATCTTAGGCCACCGCGAAGAACTGCAGACCTTGCCACAACAGAAAGGAACCTTTGGAGGGAGAAGTTCAAGCCCGGCGGTTCAAACGCAGCACATGGATAATGCACTGAAAACAGTCTCCTCGGGCTTAGGCAGGCCAAGGGGTGTGTCAACTAACTCCACCTCAAGGAAGGCCGCTGCCTGCATTCCCCAAGCAGAGAAGACCGAGCTTTTCCAGGCACGCCAACGAGGCAAACAGGAGAAGGTTTGACTCTCCCTCAAGAGTGCCCCAGAGCCTGGCTTGACATTGCTGGATGAGACAGAAGGGCACATTGCCCCGGCCATCAGACACACTGCCGCCTGCTGCAGGCAGGGCCCTGGCCGCATGCTTGCACGGTGCCAGAAACCAGTCCAGAAAACTGACAAGTCCTGCTTTTTGTCTCTGCGCCAGCAGCTTCCCTCTCCTCCCCAGTGCTGCCAGATTGAAGGGCTGCAGCGCCCACTGTAATGCCGGTGGCCACAAGGACTTCTTTGAATGCCGGGGACCCCGTAGAAGAGGAGAGCTTTTCTACCCCTTTCCACTTCCTTTACCTTTTCTCCCAGCTTTGTCCTGCAGAAGACAGCCTTGGAGCCGGGCAGCAGAGGGATCTTGACCCCAAGTGGGAGGTCCAGCAGCCCAGTACCTCCTTCTGCCAGTGGCTGTCTCCTGTTCCCGAGCTAGAAAGAGGGAGACACTCATGGGCACTCAGGCACTATCTCCGTAAGCCTCCCGCACAGCAGTTGCTGGAAAGGCTCTTGGAAGACTCCAACCCAAGGGGAGCGCCGAGAGCGGCCCAGTCAAAAGCTGCTCTCTGCTTCCCCGACCCTGTCCCCACAACTCGCGCCCCTTCCTCAACCCACATCCGCGTCCTTTTGCAGCAACCCCTCCCACCCGCTTAGCCGTAAGCCAGGCTGGGCAGAGAGGCAGGACTCCCTGCAAACTCTCCGCGGCCTGAGCACCTTGGGATCCCTCCCTGCTCCCCAGGCATGTCCCGAGGCCCCAGAGCAGCCCTGCATGTCCCAGGCTCCCGGGCTGAGCCCTCTCCGTCGGCCCATTGCTCACCTCTCCCCTCTTCCACACTGCGCTCAGCAGTGCGTCCACGTTTCGGACGCCAGCAGTGAGACGGTGCTCCATGGCTCCTTCCACGAGCTCTCCTGGAGCTGCAACCCTGCGCTGGCACCTCTTGCTCCAGAGGCACCCAGCTGGGGCCACCACAGCCCGTCTCCTAGCGAGCGGCTATATAGAGCAGTCGCACATTGTTGCATCATCACGTTGCCGCGCCACCGCACTGTTGCATCGTCACGTTGCCGCGCTGTGGCCCGGCCGCCACAGGGCCCGCCTGGAGGCCTGTCTGGACGCACATGTGGGCCACCCGCTCTCGCTGACCCTGCCTTGAGCAGGTGGCCTCGACGAGGTGCTGACCTGCTGCCCCTTCTTCCTCCTCGTACCTCTTTTTCCCAGCTTTGGCCTTCAGAGGGCAGGGCTGGGGCTGGCTCGCCCGTGGGCTGCTGCTGCTGCACTGGCTTTGGTAGACCATTTTTAGACCATTGCCCTGTGATGGGCAAAGCAGCCTCAGCTTGGGGAATTGCACTGACCAGTCCTCTGATAGATTGCACCTCTGGTGCCATGAGCTCCTCCGATTGGCCACAGCTCTGGCACGTAGTGTCCCTTGCTGAGCCAGCTGGAACTGGGTGTGACTGGCCTGGGGCGGCTCCTAGGCCGACCCCCAAAGGCGGCCCCCCCCCCCCCCCAAACCACCATTTGTTCCCCGTACATCCCCCAGCTTTCTCCTGTAGAGGACAGGGTGGAGGCCCCTCCAGCCAGTCTTGAGGGGAAAAGAGGATAAAAGGAGTTCCCGGGGCATAGAGAAAGGCAGAGGGAGGGCTCTGGGTGGCACCCAAGGGCACACGGAGGGCCATGCTGGGTACCCAGAGGCATGCAAAGGGCTCGGGCTGGGCGCCAAAAGGCACACGGAGGGCTCGGGCCACACCAAAGGGCAAACGGAGGGCCCTAGGAAGCACAAGAAGAGAAATGGAGGGCCCTGGGAGGCACTAAAAGGCCATTTGGCGGCCCCTCGGTTGCCCCAAAGGGCTCCACACCGGTCCCTAGGGGACAGGGAAAGGCAAACAGAGACGCCTTGAGGAGACAAGAGGAGGAGTCCTCTGGGAAAGATGAAAAGCTGAAGGCCGGTCCCTTGGCAGGACCCCGAATGGCCCACCGAGGGCCCTGGGTGGGAACCCAAAGGCCCATCAGGAGGTCTTGAGGGGACGAGAGAATAAATGCAGAGAACAAGGCGCAGCCTTCAACAGCACCTACGCACGGGACTCTCATAAGGCACGAGTATGGCTTTACAGAGCTGGACCAGCCCCTCCAATAGCCCTGCCGCAAAGCTTTCTAAACAAGGCAAAAACGTTGGCTACTTTTCTCTTTGCTACGTCAGATTCCCTGTAAAACTGGGTCTGAGCCTGACCGAGGCCATAGGAGGGAGGAAAACGAGGGAAAACATTGCCGGGAAAATGCCCGGACACAGTGTGGTCTGGCATGAATAAATGGAGGCACAAGCAAGCCGTTGGGAGCAAACTCTTTATTCTCTGCCTGGGGGAGCTGCCTGGGGGCTCTGCAGCCCTGGAGCCACGCACCTCCTCAGGACACCCTCCACAAGGCTCCCAGCTACCGCCCTCTTCAATGACTCGGGCTGCATGGGCTCCTCCAGGAAAAGCTTTAAACGCACTGGTCTGCGCCGTGCTCCTGCCTGGGCAGGGGGCTTTGGACCCGCCGGAGGCATGGGCTGTCTTGGAAACTGCGGGCCCTTGGAGGGGAGGGTGCCTGCAGTGCTCCCTGGCCTGAGAACAGGCAGAGTTTCCCACGTGGGCACTGAAGACCTTGCTGTGGCTCTGGAGGTGTAATCCCGGCACTTCTGAAGGCCGCCTGTTGGCCGGCGAGCATCATGCTCAGAGCCTCGGTGGAGAGATGGGAGGAGAGTAGGCGAGCTCTCCCCTTTGAATTGTCCTGCGTCCTCTGAAGGCGTGACTATTGCAGGGAGGCTGGGAGGTGGCAAGACCTTTCTTGGTTGAAGCTTCTCGGATTTTTGCTTGCACTTCCCTTCTTCCTCTATCTTCTTCTTCACGGTTTCCAGAACTTCAAGGACAATGGTTTTGGCACACCCGATCAATTCTGCATCCAGCTGCTGAACTCTCAAGATGGCCTTTTGGATGCTCTCCTTGGCAATCTCGCAACTCACTCGTGAGACATCAGCAGCGTTTTGCAGTGGTTGCAACACGGGCAACTTTGCTCTCTTGCTTGCCTCCGGGATCTGCCGTTCCGATGCTCTGAGTGATCCTTGTCCTTCTGTCTCGCCCTGAAGCTTCAGGATCTCAGAAAACTGGCAGCAAAAGTCCTGCTCAAACTGAGAAGCTTCAAAGGATGATAAGGTGGACCTAACACTTTCAACAGCCCCTTTGGTCATGTTGTCAACAGAAGACTGCGAAGATGCTCTGTCCAAAGCTGCTAGTTCCACCTCCCTCCATCTCTCTTCTCCGGATTTGCCCTCTCGGGTGGCTCTTCTGGCACCACGCTCTGACAGCTTCTGCCTGGCTGCCGGCCCTAGCTCAGCTGCATCGGGCGTGCTGGATACCAAACGCTCCCCAAAGCTCTCCAGCACGATCGCCACAATCTCTCGAGCCAGCAGCCTCATTTCCTCCCGGCGATTTGCATGAGAAGTGTCCAAAGGCTCTGCCCCTCTGGCACTGGCAAACAAATTTCCGCTGACCTCATGGGGAGCCCTCCTTAAGATGTGGATGGACTGATCCGGCACCTTCACCTGCTCCAGCACTTCCAGGACCACGGTCTCAGCCATCTCTTGAAGCTCCTTGTCTTCTGCCAGCGTAGCCTGCAGCAGCGTAGGCTGTATGCTGTTAGGCGCTTCTTCTCCGGCACACTTTGGAGACTAAAATGAGGAGCAGTTGATGAGTGAATGTGTTCCTTCACCTCGGTTTGCTTTCCTCTTCCTCCCCACATGAGTCCCTAGCAGTCAAGCTTGAAAAACTCTGGTTTCTCTGTAGGCCACCTGGCACACGGAGGTTTCTGGTCTCCCGTGGCCAGGAGCCAAGTGTTGTGGGCACAAAATCAAGCAGGTGCCATTTTGCTTAGAGCAAAGGGCACTGTAGCCTCCCCAGGCCTCAGCACAGTGAACCAGGTGCTGCGGGCCCTGAACTGGAAGCTAGCGGCTGCCTGGGTACCACCGGAGGACAGGCTCCAGGGCACAGCGGGCCCTCACAGGGACTGCTACTTCCAACGGGCTTGTTGGCTCCGGCCGCGGGAGGCGCTGGGCAGAGTTGAATGGCGGAGGCAAAGCCGTGGAAGGTACTGGAGCAGGCTCTTTGCTCCAGTCTCTTCTGCCACAGGTCCCAGCCGCTCTCGGGCCACTGCTGCCCTGTATCAGGGTGGCCCCTTTGCCCCTTTTCGAGGCCAAATAACAAGAATGGTTGTTTCGAGAGCAGAAAAGGAAACAATCCTTTTTCTGGTGGCACCTGGCTGTTGTCTGCCAGCCCAAGGAAATGTCCTTGGGACAGGAGGCAATCTGAAAGTCCTCTGCGGGCTGCCAGCCTCGTGCAAAGTGGGGAAGAAGTCACGAGACAAGAGCAGAGCCAGGCAGCAGCCTGAAATTGTCCTCTGCCACCGTTTGCTCTTTTGCAGCTTGACAGCCTGACTGCCACGGCAGAAGGAGCCTAACCCTTCACCCTGGCACAGATACCACCCCACACTATACGAAACGCTTCCCGAGAGGTCGTTGCAGGGGATGGAGCCCGGCAAAGTTTAACGGGCCCCCCGCTAATGAGAATTGGGCAACAGCAGGCTCTCCACTAAGCTAATCGAAGACCTCCTTGAAGAGAAAACCAACCACGAATGGCCAGGCATCAGCACTGTCAGGCTCAGGGACGCTGCACCTTTGGATGCAGAGGTCTTTGGATGAAAAGTAGTTTTTTTCAACCAGACGCGAAACCAGCACCACAGGCCGTGTGGCCGTTTAGCGCAGCTCACAGGTTCGTGCTAAACGTGCGAGTCCGTGCGCAGAAGAGGCCACTGAGAGTGCCCAGGCACACTTTGGCGTCAGAAAGGGCCAGTGCCTTGTGTCCGAGAGACACAGGAAGGAAAGCACCCGCTTCTTGGTCTGTGACAGCCACCCTCAAACGAGGACACGTCGCACACCAGCCAGGCACCACCTCCTCACCAACCAAGCACCGCTCGCGAGCCCCGAGCGGCTGTGTGTGTGGCAGCACCTTCTTCGGAGGCCTGGGTGCCAACGGGCTGCCGCACAGCAGAGGCGGCCCCCAGCATCCAACCCGGCTCCTACTCACCAGCCTCCCTTTGAGAGCAGACTTCTCGGAGCTGCTCTGGGTGTCTGGCTGTCTCCTCTTTCGCAGCTGCTGCTGCTGTTGGCACTCGGCCTGCTGGAGGAGGCGTTGCTCTTTTTCAAGAGCCTCCAGTCTTTCAATCCGCTTCTTGATCACGGTGAGATGCCTGTCAAGAAAGAAAGGCAGCTGAGAAGGAGCCGCTCTGTCCATCTTGCCCAGGCCATTTTCCGCTCAGCCACTCCCATCATCCTGCTCCGGGTTGCTTTGCTCCAGTAGTCCCCGCAGCAGCTTCCAGCTGCCTGTGCAAGGCTCCAAGCGCAGACTGCGCCAACGTGTTCGCAGCTGGCACCGGCTCCTTCCACTGCTGGGCTTTGTTTGTTTACTGGAACGTGAGGCTCCAGGACTTTGCTCCAGGACCACGGGCCCCCTTTAAGTAGCAAGCGCTACTTGGCCTTTTCTTACCTCTGCCTCCTCTTCTTCTCTCCACCCGGCAAACTCTTTCTTTGCTCCTGCAGCAGCCACTCGCGCAGGCGAGAAACGTCAATCCCTCCAGGCAGTTCGGAGGCATCTTCTAATTTGGCCAGGTCTTGCCGGAGCTTTTTCTGAAAGGGGACACCAGATTGTGGCTTGCTGTTGCCTGCACAAGCGCTCACACCCCTGTGTGCTGAGGTGTCCTGTGGGCCCAGGACAGCGCTCTGCTTCATCAGCCACGCGACAAGGTCCGAAGACAAATGCTTCCCTCAGGACTCCGCGTGCTTGCACATGACTTTCCTGTCCATGCCCACGCCTGCACCCTGCACCAGCCCAGCTCGCAGCCCCGTAGTCCTTTCCCTGCCACGACACCTGGCCCAGCAGCACAGCCCTCACCTCTTCTGCATTGACCGCCTCCCCTCTCCGAGATGACGCAAGTAAAGCTCCAGCCCTCAGCACCGTGCTGCTGACAGGTGCCCATGAACACTCCGCTTTGCCTACCTCCTCTCGCGCGAACATTTTCTCTGCATCCAGCTTGAGCTTTGTCAGATACTGCCTGTACTCGTTGAACTCCTTCAGAGTGCAAACCACCTATGTGGAGGCAAGGGGAGAAATCCCACAAGAACTGTCAAGCCAGCTACGTAGACTGCCTTCCCCAAAACAACCCAAACCCAGCGGGAGGGGAGCTGCTCCTCTGCACACCCTCCCCTCCCCAGTGGCGGGGCCCCTGACTGCCCCCCAGCCAGGGCTGAGCGGTGCTCCTCGCCCCGGCTCCAGGCCTCGCACCGGCTGCCTCCTCAACACTCAGGCAGTGCTGGGCAGCCTCAGAAGAGCAGGAGTGGGAGCTGCCCGAGGGACGCTGGCGCTACTTCTGCTCCCAGGGAAAAGAGCCCCGCAGCCCTGTGCCCTCTGCCAGCAAGAGGCAGCTGCAGCAGGCGCTCTGGGAACCCCGCTTGGAGAGGGCTGGTTTGATCAGCCCGACGTCCAAACCTACTTTGCCGTCACTGGTGACGTAACCCTCTCTCTTCAGCCTCCGCAGGTTGTCCTTGCGTTTGTGGTAGGCCCGCAGGTGCGGGTCATGCAGGCTGTTGTATTCTGTGCTCAGTAGGCGGCAGTGGGGATCTCCCAGATTGAAATAACCAGAGGGCTGGTGGAGCTGCAAGAGAGATTTTCCAGGGTATGAAGAAGGCAGGAGAGAGCAGCAAAGAGGTGCCAAGCGGTACTTGTGAAAAGGTAAAGGCAGTTTGAAGACCAACACTCTTCTCCATCCTTCTGAAGGCACAGAGAACACCACCGCCAGACTGCAGGGCCAGCCTGGACTGGGCTGGGCTGGGCTGGGCTGGGCCGAGCTGGGGGAGAGAAGACAAACCCCACCAGCAAAGCAGGCATCTTAGGCCACCGCGAAGAACTGCAGACCTTGCCACAACAGAAAGGAACCTTTGGAGGGAGAAGTTCAAGCCCGGCGGTTCAAACGCAGGATAATGCATGTGCATGGATAATGCACTGAAAACAGTCTCCTCGGGCTTAGGCAGGCCAAGGGGTGTGTCAACTAACTCCACCTCAAGGAAGGCTGCTGCCTGCATTCCCCAAGCAGAGAAGACCGAGCTTTTCCAGGCACGCCAACGAGGCAAACAGGAGAAGGTTTGAGTCTCCCTCAAGAGTGCCCCAGAGCCTGGCTCGACATTGCTGGATGAGACAGAAGGGCACATTGCCCCGGCCATCAGACACACTGCCGCCTGCTGCAGGCAGGGCCCTGGCCGCATGCTTGCACGGTGCCAGAAACCAGTCCAGAAAACTGACAAGTCCTGCTTTTTGTCTCTGCGCCAGCAGCTTCCCTCTCCTCCCCAGTGCTGCCAGATTGAAGGGCTGCAGCGCCCACTGTAATGCCGGTGGCCACAAGGACTTCTTTGAATGCCGGGGACCCCGTAGAAGAGGAGAGCTTTTCTACCCCTTTCCACTTCCTTTACCTTTTCTCCCAGCTTTGTCCTGCAGAAGACAGCCTTGGAGCCGGGCAGCAGAGGGATCTTGACCCCAAGTGGGAGGTCCAGCAGCCCAGTACCTCCTTCTGCCAGTGGCTGTCTCCTGTTCCCGAGCTAGAAAGAGGGAGACACTCATGGGCACTCAGGCACTATCTCCGTAAGCCTCCCGCACAGCAGTTGCTGGAAAGGCTCTTGGAAGACTCCAACCCAAGGGGAGCGCCGAGAGCGGCCCAGTCAAAAGCTGCTCTCTGCTTCCCCGACCCTGTCCCCACAACTCGCGCCCCTTCCTCAACCCACATCCGCGTCCTTTTGCAGCAACCCCTCCCACCCGCTTAGCCGTAAGCCAGGCTGGGCAGAGAGGCAGGACTCCCTGCAAACTCTCCGCGGCCTGAGCACCTTGGGATCCCTCCCTGCTCCCCAGGCATGTCCCGAGGCCCCAGAGCAGCCCTGCATGTCCCAGGCTCCCGGGCTGAGCCCTCTCCGTCGGCCCATTGCTCACCTCTCCCCTCTTCCACACTGCGCTCAGCAGTGCGTCCACGTTTCGGACGCCAGCAGTGAGACGGTGCTCCATGGCTCCTTCCACGAGCTCTCCTGGAGCTGCAACCCTGCGCTGGCACCTCTTGCTCCAGAGGCACCCAGCTGGGGCCACCACAGCCCGTCTCCTAGCGAGCGGCTATATAGAGCAGTCGCACATTGTTGCATCATCACGTTGCCGCGCCACCGCACTGTTGCATCGTCACGTTGCCGCGCTGTGGCCCGGCCGCCACAGGGCCCGCCTGGAGGCCTGTCTGGACGCACATGTGGGCCACCCGCTCTCGCTGACCCTGCCTTGAGCAGGTGGCCTCGACGAGGTGCTGACCTGCTGCCCCTTCTTCCTCCTTGTACCTCTTTTTCCCAGCTTTGGCCTTCAGAGGGCAGGGCTGGGGCTGGCTCGCCCGTGGGCTGCTGCTGCTGCACTGGCTTTGGTAGACCATTTTTAGACCATTGCCCTGTGATGGGCAAAGCAGCCTCAGCTTGGGGAATTGCACTGACCAGTCCTCTGATAGATTGCACCTCTGGTGCCATGAGCTCCTCCGATTGGCCACAGCTCTGGCACGTAGTGTCCCTTGCTGAGCCAGCTGGAACTGGGTGTGACTGGCCTGGGGCGGCTCCTAGGCCGACCCCCAAAGGCGGCCCCCCCCCACCCAAACCACCATTTGTTCCCCGTACATCCCCCAGCTTTCTCCTGTAGAGGACAGGGTGGAGGCCCCTCCAGCCAGTCTTGAGGGGAAAAGAGGATAAAAGGAGTTCCCGGGGCATAGAGAAAGGCAGAGGGAGGGCTCTGGGTGGCACCCAAGGGCACACGGAGGGCCATGCTGGGTACCCAGAGGCATGCAAAGGGCTTGGGCTGGGCGCCAAAAGGCACACGGAGGGCTCGGGCCACACCAAAGGGCAAACGGAGGGCCCTAGGAAGCACAAGAAGAGAAATGGAGGGCCCTGGGAGGCACTAAAAGGCCATTTGGCGGCCCCTCGGTTGCCCCAAAGGGCTCCACACCGGTCCCTAGGGGACAGGGAAAGGCAAACAGAGACGCCTTGAGGAGACAAGAGGAGGAGTCCTCTGGGAAAGATGAAAAGCTGAAGGCCGGTCCCTTGGCAGGACCCCGAATGGCCCACCGAGGGCCCTGGGTGGGAACCCAAAGGCCCATCAGGAGGTCTTGAGGGGACGAGAGAATAAATGCAGAGAACAAGGCGCAGCCTTCAACAGCACCTACGCACGGGACTCTCATAAGGCACGAGTATGGCTTTACAGAGCTGGACCAGCCCCTCCAATAGCCCTGCCGCAAAGCTTTCTAAACAAGGCAAAAACGTTGGCTACTTTTCTCTTTGCTACGTCAGATTCCCTGTAAAACTGGGTCTGAGCCTGACCGAGGCCATAGGAGGGAGGAAAACGAGGGAAAACATTGCCGGGAAAATGCCCGGACACAGTGTGGTCTGGCATGAATAAATGGAGGCACAAGCAAGCCGTTGGGAGCAAACTCTTTATTCTCTGCCTGGGGGAGCTGCCTGGGGGCTCTGCAGCCCTGGAGCCACGCACCTCCTCAGGACACCCTCCACAAGGCTCCCAGCTACCGCCCTCTTCAATGACTCGGGCTGCATGGGCTCCTCCAGGAAAAGCTTTAAACGCACTGGTCTGCGCCGTGCTCCTGCCTGGGCAGGGGGCTTTGGACCCGCCGGAGGCATGGGCTGTCTTGGAAGCTGCGGGCCCTTGGAGGGGAGGGTGCCTGCAGTGCTCCCTGGCCTGAGAACAGGCAGAGTTTCCCACGCGGGCACTGAAGACCTTGCTGTGGCTCTGGAGGTGTAATCCCGGCACTTCTGAAGGCCGCCTGTTGGCCGGCGAGCATCATGCTCAGAGCCTCGGTGGAGAGATGGGAGGAGAGTAGGCGAGCTCTCCCCTTTGAATTGTCCTGCGTCCTCTGAAGGCGTGACTATTGCAGGGAGGCTGGGAGGTGGCAAGACCTTTCTTGGTTGAAGCTTCTCGGATTTTTGCTTGCACTTCCTTTCTTCCTCTATCTTCTTCTTCACGGTTTCCAGAACTTCAAGGACAATGGTTTTGGCACACCCGATCAATTCTGCATCCAGCTGCTGAACTCTCAAGATGGCCTTTTGGATGCTCTCCTTGGCAATCTCGCAACTCACTCGTGAGACATCAGCAGCGTTTTGCAGTGGTTGCAACACGGGCAACTTTGCTCTCTTGCTTGCCTCCGGGATCTGCCGTTCCGATGCTCTGAGTGATCCTTGTCCTTCTGTCTCGCCCTGAAGCTTCAGGATCTCAGAAAACTGGCAGCAAAAGTCCTGCTCAAACTGAGAAGCTTCAAAGGATGATAAGGTGGACCTAACACTTTCAACAGCCCCTTTGGTCATGTTGTCAACAGAAGACTGCGAAGATGCTCTGTCCAAAGCTGCTAGTTCCACCTCCCTCCATCTCTCTTCTCCGGATTTGCCCTCTCGGG
Source organism: Gavia stellata (assembly GCF_030936135.1). Taxonomy (NCBI): domain Eukaryota; kingdom Metazoa; phylum Chordata; class Aves; order Gaviiformes; family Gaviidae; genus Gavia; species Gavia stellata. The sequence goes on from NC_082613.1 coordinate 17,912,087, forward strand.
TGGCTCTTCTGGCACCACGCTCTGACAGCTTCTGCCTGGCTGCCGGCCCTAGCTCAGCTGCATCGGGCGTGCTGGATACCAAACGCTCCCCAAAGCTCTCCAGCACGATCGCCACAATCTCTCGAGCCAGCAGCCTCATTTCCTCCCGGCGATTTGCATGAGAAGTGTCCAAAGGCTCTGCCCCTCTGGCACTGGCAAACAAATTTCCGCTGACCTCATGGGGAGCCCTCCTTAAGATGTGGATGGACTGATCCGGCACCTTCACCTGCTCCAGCACTTCCAGGACCACGGTCTCAGCCATCTCTTGAAGCTCCTTGTCTTCTGCCAGCGTAGCCTGCAGCAGCGTAGGCTGTATGCTGTTAGGCGCTTCTTCTCCGGCACACTTTGGAGACTAAAATGAGGAGCAGTTGATGAGTGAATGTGTTCCTTCACCTCGGTTTGCTTTCCTCTTCCTCCCCACATGAGTCCCTAGCAGTCAAGCTTGAAAAACTCTGGTTTCTCTGTAGGCCACCTGGCACACGGAGGTTTCTGGTCTCCCGTGGCCAGGAGCCAAGTGTTGTGGGCACAAAATCAAGCAGGTGCCATTTTGCTTAGAGCAAAGGGCACTGTAGCCTCCCCAGGCCTCAGCACAGTGAACCAGGTGCTGCGGGCCCTGAACTGGAAGCTAGCGGCTGCCTGGGTACCACCGGAGGACAGGCTCCAGGGCACAGCGGGCCCTCACAGGGACTGCTACTTCCAACGGGCTTGTTGGCTCCGGCCGCGGGAGGCGCTGGGCAGAGTTGAATGGCGGAGGCAAAGCTGTGGAAGGTACTGGAGCAGGCTCTTTGCTCCAGTCTCTTCTGCCACAGGTCCCAGCCGCTCTCGGGCCACTGCTGCCCTGTATCAGGGTGGCCCCTTTGCCCCTTTTCGAGGCCAAATAACAAGAATGGTTGTTTCGAGAGCAGAAAAGGAAACAATCCTTTTTCTGGTGGCACCTGGCTGTTGTCTGCCAGCCCAAGGAAATGTCCTTGGGACAGGAGGCAATCTGAAAGTCCTCTGCGGGCTGCCAGCCTCGTGCAAAGTGGGGAAGAAGTCACGAGACAAGAGCAGAGCCAGGCAGCAGCCTGAAATTGTCCTCTGCCACCGTTTGCTCTTTTGCAGCTTGACAGCCTGACTGCCACGGCAGAAGGAGCCTAACCCTTCACCCTGGCACAGATACCACCCCACACTATACGAAACGCTTCCCGAGAGGTCGTTGCAGGGGATGGAGCCCGGCAAAGTTTAACGGGCCCCCCGCTAATGAGAATTGGGCAACAGCAGGCTCTCCACTAAGCTAATCGAAGACCTCCTTGAAGAGAAAACCAACCACGAATGGCCAGGCATCAGCACTGTCAGGCTCAGGGACGCTGCACCTTTGGATGCAGAGGTCTTTGGATGAAAAGTAGTTTTTTTCAACCAGACGCGAAACCAGCACCACAGGCCGTGTGGCCGTTTAGCGCAGCTCACAGGTTCGTGCTAAACGTGCGAGTCCGTGCGCAGAAGAGGCCACTGAGAGTGCCCAGGCACACTTTGGCGTCAGAAAGGGCCAGTGCCTTGTGTCCGAGAGACACAGGAAGGAAAGCACCCGCTTCTTGGTCTGTGACAGCCACCCTCAAACGAGGACACGTCGCACACCAGCCAGGCACCACCTCCTCACCAACCAAGCACCGCTCGCGAGCCCCGAGCGGCTGTGTGTGTGGCAGCACCTTCTTCGGAGGCCTGGGTGCCAACGGGCTGCCGCACAGCAGAGGCGGCCCCCAGCATCCAACCCGGCTCCTACTCACCAGCCTCCCTTTGAGAGCAGACTTCTCGGAGCTTCTCTGGGTGTCTGGCTGTCTCCTCTTTCGCAGCTGCTGCTGCTGTTGGCACTCGGCCTGCTGGAGGAGGCGTTGCTCTTTTTCAAGAGCCTCCAGTCTTTCAATCCGCTTCTTGATCACGGTGAGATGCCTGTCAAGAAAAAAAGGCAGCTGAGAAGGAGCCGCTCTGTCCATCTTGCCCAGGCCATTTTCCGCTCAGCCACTCCCATCATCCTGCTCCGGGTTGCTTTGCTCCAGTAGTCCCCGCAGCAGCTTCCAGCTGCCTGTGCAAGGCTCCAAGCGCAGACTGCGCCAACGTGTTCGCAGCTGGTACCGGCTCCTTCCACTGCTGGGCTTTGTTTGTTTACTGGAACGTGAGGCTCCAGGACTTCGCTCCAGGACCACGGGCCCCCTTTAAGTAGCAAGCGCTACTTGGCCTTTTCTTACCTCTGCCTCCTCTTCTTCTCTCCACCCGGCAAACTCTTTCTTTGCTCCTGCAGCAGCCACTCGCGCAGGCGAGAAACGTCAATCCCTCCAGGCAGTTCGGAGGCATCTTCTAATTTGGCCAGGTCTTGCCGGAGCTTTTTCTGAAAGGGGACACCAGATTGTGGCTTGCTGTTGCCTGCACAAGCGCTCACACCCCTGTGTGCTGAGGTGTCCTGTGGGCCCAGGACAGCGCTCTGCTTCATCAGCCACGCGACAAGGTCCGAAGACAAATGCTTCCCTCAGGACTCCGCGTGCTTGCACATGACTTTCCTGTCCATGCCCACGCCTGCACCCTGCACCAGCCCAGCTCGCAGCCCCGTAGTCCTTTCCCTGCCACGACACCTGGCCCAGCAGCACAGCCCTCACCTCTTCTGCATTGACCGCCTCCCCTCTCCGAGATGACGCAAGTAAAGCTCCAGCCCTCAGCACCGTGCTGCTGACAGCTGCCCATGAACACTCCGCTTTGCCTACCTCCTCTCGCGCGAACATTTTCTCTGCATCCAGCTTGAGCTTTGTCAGATACTGCCTGTACTCGTTGAACTCCTTCAGAGTGCAAACCACCTATGTGGAGGCAAGGGGAGAAATCCCACAAGAACTGTCAAGCCAGCTACGTAGACTGCCTTCCCCAAAACAACCCAAACCCAGCGGGAGGGGAGCTGCTCCTCTGCACACCCTCCCCTCCCCAGTGGCGGGGCCCCTGACTGCCCCCCAGCCAGGGCTGAGCGGTGCTCCTCGCCCCGGCTCCAGGCCTCGCACCGGCTGCCTCCTCAACACTCAGGCAGTGCTGGGCAGCCTCAGAAGAGCAGGAGTGGGAGCTGCCCGAGGGACGCTGGCGCTACTTCTGCTCCCAGGGAAAAGAGCCCCGCAGCCCTGTGCCCTCTGCCAGCAAGAGGCAGCTGCAGCAGGCGCTCTGGGAACCCCGCTTGGAGAGGGCTGGTTTGATCAGCCCGACGTCCAAACCTACTTTGCCGTCACTGGTGACGTAACCCTCTCTCTTCAGCCTCCGCAGGTTGTCCTTGCGTTTGTGGTAGGCCCGCAGGTGCGGGTCATGCAGGCTGTTGTATTCTGTGCTCAGTAGGCGGCAGTGGGGATCTCCCAGATTGAAATAACCAGAGGGCTGGTGGAGCTGCAAGAGAGATTTTCCAGGGTATGAAGAAGGCAGGAGAGAGCAGCAAAGAGGTGCCAAGCGGTACTTGTGAAAAGGTAAAGGCAGTTTGAAGACCAACACTCTTCTCCATCCTTCTGAAGGCACAGAGAACACCACCGCCAGACTGCAGGGCCAGGCTGGACTGGGCTGGGCTGGGCTGGGCTGGGCCGAGCTGGGGGAGAGAAGACAAACCCCACCAGCAAAGCAGGCATCTTAGGCCACCGCAAAGAACTGCAGAACTGCAGACCTTGCCACAACAGAAAGGAACCTTTGGAGGGAGAAGTTCAAGCCCGGCGGTTCAAACGCAGCACATGGATAATGCACTGAAAACAGTCTCCTCGGGCTTAGGCAGGCCAAGGGGTGTGTCAACTAACTCCACCTCAAGGAAGGCCGCTGCCTGCATTCCCCAAGCAGAGAAGACCGAGCTTTTCCAGGCACGCCAACGAGGCAAACAGGAGAAGGTTTGACTCTCCCTCAAGAGTGCCCCAGAGCCTGGCTTGACATTGCTGGATGAGACAGAAGGGCACATTGCCCCGGCCATCAGACACACTGCCGCCTGCTGCAGGCAGGGCCCTGGCCGCATGCTTGCACGGTGCCAGAAACCAGTCCAGAAAACTGACAAGTCCTGCTTTTTGTCTCTGCGCCAGCAGCTTCCCTCTCCTCCCCAGTGCTGCCAGATTGAAGGGCTGCAGCGCCCACTGTAATGCCGGTGGCCACAAGGACTTCTTTGAATGCCGGGGACCCCGTAGAAGAGGAGAGCTTTTCTACCCCTTTCCACTTCCTTTACCTTTTCTCCCAGCTTTGTCCTGCAGAAGACAGCCTTGGAGCCGGGCAGCAGAGGGATCTTGACCCCAAGTGGGAGGTCCAGCAGCCCAGTACCTCCTTCTGCCAGTGGCTGTCTCCTGTTCCCGAGCTAGAAAGAGGGAGACACTCATGGGCACTCAGGCACTATCTCCGTAAGCCTCCCGCACAGCAGTTGCTGGAAAGGCTCTTGGAAGACTCCAACCCAAGGGGAGCGCCGAGAGCGGCCCAGTCAAAAGCTGCTCTCTGCTTCCCCGACCCTGTCCCCACAACTCGCGCCCCTTCCTCAACCCACATCCGCGTCCTTTTGCAGCAACCCCTCCCACCCGCTTAGCCGTAAGCCAGGCTGGGCAGAGAGGCAGGACTCCCTGCAAACTCTCCGCGGCCTGAGCACCTTGGGATCCCTCCCTGCTCCCCAGGCATGTCCCGAGGCCCCAGAGCAGCCCTGCATGTCCCAGGCTCCCGGGCTGAGCCCTCTCCGTCGGCCCATTGCTCACCTCTCCCCTCTTCCACACTGCGCTCAGCAGTGCGTCCACGTTTCGGACGCCAGCAGTGAGACGGTGCTCCATGGCTCCTTCCACGAGCTCTCCTGGAGCTGCAACCCTGCGCTGGCACCTCTTGCTCCAGAGGCACCCAGCTGGGGCCACCACAGCCCGTCTCCTAGCGAGCGGCTATATAGAGCAGTCGCACATTGTTGCATCATCACGTTGCCGCGCCACCGCACTGTTGCATCGTCACGTTGCCGCGCTGTGGCCCGGCCGCCACAGGGCCCGCCTGGAGGCCTGTCTGGACGCACATGTGGGCCACCCGCTCTCGCTGACCCTGCCTTGAGCAGGTGGCCTCGACGAGGTGCTGACCTGCTGCCCCTTCTTCCTCCGCGTACCTCTTTTTCCCAGCTTTGGCCTTCAGAGGGCAGGGCTGGGGCTGGCTCGCCCGTGGGCTGCTGCTGCTGCACTGGCTTTGGTAGACCATTTTTAGACCATTGCCCTGTGATGGGCAAAGCAGCCTCAGCTTGGGGAATTGCACTGACCAGTCCTCTGATAGATTGCACCTCTGGTGCCATGAGCTCCTCCGATTGGCCACAGCTCTGGCACGTAGTGTCCCTTGCTGAGCCAGCTGGAACTGGGTGTGACTGGCCTGGGGCGGCTCCTAGGCCGACCCCCAAAGGCGGCCCCCCCCCCACCCAAACCACCATTTGTTCCCCGTACATCCCCCAGCTTTCTCCTGTAGAGGACAGGGTGGAGGCCCCTCCAGCCAGTCTTGAGGGGAAAAGAGGATAAAAGGAGTTCCCGGGGCATAGAGAAAGGCAGAGGGAGGGCTCTGGGTGGCACCCAAGGGCACACGGAGGGCCATGCTGGGTACCCAGAGGCATGCAAAGGGCTCGGGCTGGGCGCCAAAAGGCACACGGAGGGCTCGGGCCACACCAAAGGGCAAACGGAGGGCCCTAGGAAGCACAAGAAGAGAAATGGAGGGCCCTGGGAGGCACTAAAAGGCCATTTGGCGGCCCCTCGGTTGCCCCAAAGGGCTCCACACCGGTCCCTAGGGGACAGGGAAAGGCAAACAGAGACGCCTTGAGGAGACAAGAGGAGGAATCCTCTGGGAAAGATGAAAAGCTGAAGGCCGGTCCCTTGGCAGGACCCCGAATGGCCCACCGAGGGCCCTGGGTGGGAACCCAAAGGCCCATCAGGAGGTCTTGAGGGAACGAGAGAATAAATGCAGAGAACAAGGCACAGCCTTCAACAGCACCTACGCACGGGACTCTCATAAGGCACGAGTATGGCTTTACAGAGCTGGACCAGCCCCTCCAATAGCCCTGCCGCAAAGCTTTCTAAACAAGGCAAAAACGTTGGCTACTTTTCTCTTTGCTACGTCAGATTCCCTGTAAAACTGGGTCTGAGCCTGACCGAGGCCATAGGAGGGAGGAAAACGAGGGAAAACATTGCCGGGAAAATGCCCGGACACAGTGTGGTCTGGCATGAATAAATGGAGGCACAAGCAAGCCGTTGGGAGCAAACTCTTTATTCTCTGCCTGGGGGAGCTGCCTGGGGGCTCTGCAGCCCTGGAGCCACGCACCTCCTCAGGACACCCTCCACAAGGCTCCCAGCTACCGCCCTCTTCAATGACTCGGGCTGCATGGGCTCCTCCAGGAAAAGCTTTAAACGCACTGGTCTGCGCCGTGCTCCTGCCTGGGCAGGGGGCTTTGGACCCGCCGGAGGCATGGGCTGTCTTGGAAACTGCGGGCCCTTGGAGGGGAGGGTGCCTGCAGTGCTCCCTGGCCTGAGAACAGGCAGAGTTTCCCACGCGGGCACTGAAGACCTTGCTGTGGCTCTGGAGGTGTAATCCCGGCACTTCTGAAGGCCGCCTGTTGGCCGGCGAGCATCATGCTCAGAGCCTCGGTGGAGAGATGGGAGGAGAGTAGGCGAGCTCTCCCCTTTGAATTGTCCTGCGTCCTCTGAAGGCGTGACTATTGCAGGGAGGCTGGGAGGTGGCAAGACCTTTCTTGGTTGAAGCTTCTCGGATTTTTGCTTGCACTTCCTTTCTTCCTCTATCTTCTTCTTCACGGTTTCCAGAACTTCAAGGACAATGGTTTTGGCACACCCGATCAATTCTGCATCCAGCTGCTGAACTCTCAAGATGGCCTTTTGGATGCTCTCCTTGGCAATCTCGCAACTCACTCGTGAGACATCAGCAGCGTTTTGCAGTGGTTGCAACACGGGCAACTTTGCTCTCTTGCTTGCCTCCGGGATCTGCCGTTCCGATGCTCTGAGTGATCCTTGTCCTTCTGTCTCGCCCTGAAGCTTCAGGATCTCAGAAAACTGGCAGCAAAAGTCCTGCTCAAACTGAGAAGCTTCAAAGGATGATAAGGTGGACCTAACACTTTCAACAGCCCCTTTGGTCATGTTGTCAACAGAAGACTGCGAAGATGCTCTGTCCAAAGCTGCTAGTTCCACCTCCCTCCATCTCTCTTCTCCGGATTTGCCCTCTCGGGTGGCTCTTCTGGCACCACGCTCTGACAGCTTCTGCCTGGCTGCCGGCCCTAGCTCAGCTGCATCGGGCGTGCTGGATACCAAACGCTCCCCAAAGCTCTCCAGCACAATCGCCACAATCTCTCGAGCCAGCAGCCTCATTTCCTCCCGGCGATTTGCATGAGAAGTGTCCAAAGGCTCTGCCCCTCTGGCACTGGCAAACAAATTTCCGCTGACCTCATGGGGAGCCCTCCTTAAGATGTGGATGGACTGATCCGGCACCTTCACCTGCTCCAGCACTTCCAGGACCACGGTCTCAGCCATCTCTTGAAGCTCCTTGTCTTCTGCCAGCGTAGCCTGCAGCAGCGTAGGCTGTATGCTGTTAGGCGCTTCTTCTCCGGCACACTTTGGAGACTAAAATGAGGAGCAGTTGATGAGTGAATGTGTTCCTTCACCTCGGTTTGCTTTCCTCTTCCTCCCCACATGAGTCCCTAGCAGTCAAGCTTGAAAAACTCTGGTTTCTCTGTAGGCCACCTGGCACACGGAGGTTTCTGGTCTCCCGTGGCCAGGAGCCAAGTGTTGTGGGCACAAAATCAAGCAGGTGCCATTTTGCTTAGAGCAAAGGGCACTGTAGCCTCCCCAGGCCTCAGCACAGTGAACCAGGTGCTGCGGGCCCTGAACTGGAAGCTAGCGGCTGCCTGGGTACCACCGGAGGACAGGCTCCAGGGCACAGCGGGCCCCCACAGGGACTGCTACTTCCAACGGGCTTGTTGGCTCCGGCCGCGGGAGGCGCTGGGCAGAGTTGAATGGCGGAGGCAAAGCCGTGGAAGGTACTGGAGCAGGCTCTTTGCTCCAGTCTCTTCTGCCACAGGTCCCAGCCGCTCTCGGGCCACTGCTGCCCTGTATCAGGGTGGCCCCTTTGCCCCTTTTCGAGGCCAAATAACAAGAATGGTTGTTTCGAGAGCAGAAAAGGAAACAATCTTTTTTCTGGTGGCACCTGGCTGTTGTCTGCCAGCCCAAGGAAATGTCCTTGGGACAGGAGGCAATCTGAAAGTCCTCTGCGGGCTGCCAGCCTCGTGCAAAGTGGGGAAGAAGTCACGAGACAAGAGCAGAGCCAGGCAGCAGCCTGAAATTGTCCTCTGCCACCGTTTGCTCTTTTGCAGCTTGACAGCCTGACTGCCACGGCAGAAGGAGCCTAACCCTTCACCCTGGCACAGATACCACCCCACACTATACGAAACGCTTCCCGAGAGGTCGTTGCAGGGGATGGAGCCCGGCAAAGTTTAACGGGCCCCCCGCTAATGAGAATTGGGCAACAGCAGGCTCTCCACTAAGCTAATCGAAGACCTCCTTGAAGAGAAAACCAACCACGAATGGCCAGGCATCAGCACTGTCAGGCTCAGGGACGCTGCACCTTTGGATGCAGAGGTCTTTGGATGAAAAGTAGTTTTTTTCAACCAGACGCGAAACCAGCACCACAGGCCGTGTGGCCGTTTAGCGCAGCTCACAGGTTCGTGCTAAACGTGCGAGTCCGTGCGCAGAAGAGGCCACTGAGAGTGCCCAGGCACACTTTGGCGTCAGAAAGGGCCAGTGCCTTGTGTCCGAGAGACACAGGAAGGAAAGCACCCGCTTCTTGGTCTGTGACAGCCACCCTCAAACGAGGACACGTCGCACACCAGCCAGGCACCACCTCCTCACCAACCAAGCACCGCTCGCGAGCCCCGAGCGGCTGTGTGTGTGGCAGCACCTTCTTCGGAGGCCTGGGTGCCAACGGGCTGCCGCACAGCAGAGGCGGCCCCCAGCATCCAACCCGGCTCCTACTCACCAGCCTCCCTTTGAGAGCAGACTTCTCGGAGCTGCTCTGGGTGTCTGGCTGTCTCCTCTTTCGCAGCTGCTGCTGCTGTTGGCACTCGGCCTGCTGGAGGAGGCGTTGCTCTTTTTCAAGAGCCTCCAGTCTTTCAATCCGCTTCTTGATCACGGTGAGATGCCTGTCAAGAAAGAAAGGCAGCTGAGAAGGAGCCGCTCTGTCCATCTTGCCCAGGCCATTTTCCGCTCAGCCACTCCCATCATCCTGCTCCGGGTTGCTTTGCTCCAGTAGTCCCCGCAGCAGCTTCCAGCTGCCTGTGCAAGGCTCCAAGCGCAGACTGCGCCAACGTGTTCGCAGCTGGCACCGGCTCCTTCCACTGCTGGGCTTTGTTTGTTTACTGGAACGTGAGGCTCCAGGACTTCGCTCCAGGACCACGGGCCCCCTTTAAGTAGCAAGCGCTACTTGGCCTTTTCTTACCTCTGCCTCCTCTTCTTCTCTCCACCCGGCAAACTCTTTCTTTGCTCCTGCAGCAGCCACTCGCGCAGGCGAGAAACGTCAATCCCTCCAGGCAGTTCGGAGGCATCTTCTAATTTGGCCAGGTCTTGCCGGAGCTTTTTCTGAAAGGGGACACCAGATTGTGGCTTGCTGTTGCCTGCACAAGCGCTCACACCCCTGTGTGCTGAGGTGTCCTGTGGGCCCAGGACAGCGCTCTGCTTCATCAGCCACGCGACAAGGTCCGAAGACAAATGCTTCCCTCAGGACTCCGCGTGCTTGCACATGACTTTCCTGTCCATGCCCACGCCTGCACCCTGCACCAGCCCAGCTCGCAGCCCCGTAGTCCTTTCCCTGCCACGACACCTGGCCCAGCAGCACAGCCCTCACCTCTTCTGCATTGACCGCCTCCCCTCTCCGAGATGACGCAAGTAAAGCTCCAGCCCTCAGCACCGTGCTGCTGACAGGTGCCCATGAACACTCCGCTTTGCCTACCTCCTCTCGCGCGAACATTTTCTCTGCATCCAGCTTGAGCTTTGTCAGATACTGCCTGTACTCGTTGAACTCCTTCAGAGTGCAAACCACCTATGTGGAGGCAAGGGGAGAAATCCCACAAGAACTGTCAAGCCAGCTACGTAGACTGCCTTCCCCAAAACAACCCAAACCCAGCGGGAGGGGAGCTGCTCCTCTGCACACCCTCCCCTCCCCAGTGGCGGGGCCCCTGACTGCCCCCCAGCCAGGGCTGAGCGGTGCTCCTCGCCCCGGCTCCAGGCCTCGCACCGGCTGCCTCCTCAACACTCAGGCAGTGCTGGGCAGCCTCAGAAGAGCAGGAGTGGGAGCTGCCCGAGGGACGCTGGCGCTACTTCTGCTCCCAGGGAAAAGAGCCCCGCAGCCCTGTGCCCTCTGCCAGCAAGAGGCAGCTGCAGCAGGCGCTCTGGGAACCCCGCTTGGAGAGGGCTGGTTTGATCAGCCCGACGTCCAAACCTACTTTGCCGTCACTGGTGACGTAACCCTCTCTCTTCAGCCTCCGCAGGTTGTCCTTGCGTTTGTGGTAGGCCCGCAGGTGCGGGTCATGCAGGCTGTTGTATTCTGTGCTCAGTAGGCGGCAGTGGGGATCTCCCAGATTGAAATAACCAGAGGGCTGGTGGAGCTGCAAGAGAGATTTTCCAGGGTATGAAGAAGGCAGGAGAGAGCAGCAAAGAGGTGCCAAGCGGTACTTGTGAAAAGGTAAAGGCAGTTTGAAGACCAACACTCTTCTCCATCCTTCTGAAGGCACAGAGAACACCACCGCCAGACTGCAGGGCCAGGCTGGACTGGGCTGGGCTGGGCTGGGCTGGGCTGGGCCGAGCTGGGGGAGAGAAGACAAACCCCACCAGCAAAGCAGGCATCTTAGGCCACCGCGAAGAACTGCAGACCTTGCCACAACAGAAAGGAACCTTTGGAGGGAGAAGTTCAAGCCCGGCGGTTCAAACGCAGCACATGGATAATGCACTGAAAACAGTCTCCTCGGGCTTAGGCAGGCCAAGGGGTGTGTAAACTAACTCCACCTCAAGGAAGGCCGCTGCCTGCATTCCCCAAGCAGAGAAGACCGAGCTTTTCCAGGCACGCCAACGAGGCAAACAGGAGAAGGTTTGACTCTCCCTCAAGAGTGCCCCAGAGCCTGGCTTGACATTGCTGGATGAGACAGAAGGGCACATTGCCCCGGCCATCAGACACACTGCCGCCTGCTGCAGGCAGGGCCCTGGCCGCATGCTTGCACGGTGCCAGAAACCAGTCCAGAAAACTGACAAGTCCTGCTTTTTGTCTCTGCGCCAGCAACTTCCCTCTCCTCCCCAGTGCTGCCAGATTGAAGGGCTGCAGCGCCCACTGTAATGCCGGTGGCCACAAGGACTTCTTTGAATGCCGGGGACCCCGTAGAAGAGGAGAGCTTTTCTACCCCTTTCCACTTCCTTTACCTTTTCTCCCAGCTTTGTCCTGCAGAAGACAGCCTTGGAGCCGGGCAGCAGAGGGATCTTGACCCCAAGTGGGAGGTCCAGCAGCCCAGTACCTCCTTCTGCCAGTGGCTGTCTCCTGTTCCCGAGCTAGAAAGAGGGAGACACTCATGGGCACTCAGGCACTATCTCCGTAAGCCTCCCGCACAGCAGTTGCTGGAAAGGCTCTTGGAAGACTCCAACCCAAGGGAAGCGCCGAGAGCGGCCCAGTCAAAAGCTGCTCTCTGCTTCCCCGACCCTGTCCCCACAACTCGCGCCCCTTCCTCAACCCACATCCGCGTCCTTTTGCAGCAACCCCTCCCACCCACTTAGCCGTAAGCCAGGCTGGGCAGAGAGGCAGGACTCCCTGCAAACTCTCCGCGGCCTGAGCACCTTGGGATCCCTCCCTGCTCCCCAGGCATGTCCCGAGGCCCCAGAGCAGCCCTGCATGTCCCAGGCTCCCGGGCTGAGCCCTCTCCGTCGGCCCATTGCTCACCTCTCCCCTCTTCCACACTGCGCTCAGCAGTGCGTCCACGTTTCGGACGCCAGCAGTGAGACGGTGCTCCATGGCTCCTTCCACGAGCTCTCCTGGAGCTGCAACCCTGCGCTGGCACCTCTTGCTCCAGAGGCACCCAGCTGGGGCCACCACAGCCCGTCTCCTAGCGAGCGGCTATATAGAGCAGTCGCACATTGTTGCATCATCACGTTGCCGCGCCACCGCACTGTTGCATCGTCACGTTGCCGCGCTGTGGCCCGGCCGCCACAGGGCCCGCCTGGAGGCCTGTCTGGACGCACATGTGGGCCACCCGCTCTCGCTGACCCTGCCTTGAGCAGGTGGCCTCGACGAGGTGCTGACCTGCTGCCCCTTCTTCCTCCTCGTACCTCTTTTTCCCAGCTTTGGCCTTCAGAGGGCAGGGCTGGGGCTGGCTCGCCCGTGGGCTGCTGCTGCTGCACTGGCTTTGGTAGACCATTTTTAGACCATTGCCCTGTGATGGGCAAAGCAGCCTCAGCTTGGGGAATTGCACTGACCAGTCCTCTGATAGATTGCACCTCTGGTGCCATGAGCTCCTCCGATTGGCCACAGCTCTGGCACGTAGTGTCCCTTGCTGAGCCAGCTGGAACCGGGTGTGACTGGCCTGGGGCGGCTCCTAGGCCGACCCCCAAAGGCGGCCCCCCCCCCACCCAAACCACCATTTGTTCCCCGTACATCCCCCAGCTTTCTCCTGTAGAGGACAGGGTGGAGGCCCCTCCAGCCAGTCTTGAGGGGAAAAGAGGATAAAAGGAGTTCCCGGGGCATAGAGAAAGGCAGAGGGAGGGCTCTGGGTGGCACCCAAGGGCACACGGAGGGCCATGCTGGGTACCCAGAGGCATGCAAAGGGCTCGGGCTGGGCGCCAAAAGGCACACGGAGGGCTCGGGCCACACCAAAGGGCAAACGGAGGGCCCTAGGAAGCACAAGAAGAGAAATGGAGGGCCCTGGGAGGCACTAAAAGGCCATTTGGCGGCCCCTCGGTTGCCCCAAAGGGCTCCACACCGGTCCCTAGGGGACAGGGAAAGGCAAACAGAGACGCCTTGAGGAGACAAGAGGAGGAGTCCTCTGGGAAAGATGAAAAGCTGAAGGCCGGTCCCTTGGCAGGACCCCGAATGGCCCACCGAGGGCCCTGGGTGGGAACCCAAAGGCCCATCAGGAGGTCTTGAGGGAACGAGAGAATAAATGCAGAGAACAAGGCGCAGCCTTCAACAGCACCTACGCACGGGACTCTCATAAGGCACGAGTATGGCTTTACAGAGCTGGACCAGCCCCTCCAATAGCCCTGCCGCAAAGCTTTCTAAACAAGGCAAAAACGTTGGCTACTTTTCTCTTTGCTACGTCAGATTCCCTGTAAAACTGGGTCTGAGCCTGACCGAGGCCATAGGAGGGAGGAAAACGAGGGAAAACATTGCCGGGAAAATGCCCGGACACAGTGTGGTCTGGCATGAATAAATGGAGGCACAAGCAAGCCGTTGGGAGCAAACTCTTTATTCTCTGCCTGGGGGAGCTGCCTGGGGGCTCTGCAGCCCTGGAGCCACGCACCTCCTCAGGACACCCTCCACAAGGCTCCCAGCTACCGCCCTCTTCAATGACTCGGGCTGCATGGGCTCCTCCAGGAAAAGCTTTAAACGCACTGGTCTGCGCCGTGCTCCTGCCTGGGCAGGGGGCTTTGGACCCGCCGGAGGCATGGGCTGTCTTGGAAACTGCGGGCCCTTGGAGGGGAGGGTGCCTGCAGTGCTCCCTGGCCTGAGAACAGGCAGAGTTTCCCACGTGGGCACTGAAGACCTTGCTGTGGCTCTGGAGGTGTAATCCCGGCACTTCTGAAGGCCGCCTGTTGGCCGGCGAGCATCATGCTCAGAGCCTCGGTGGAGAGATGGGAGGAGAGTAGGCGAGCTCTCCCCTTTGAATTGTCCTGCATCCTCTGAAGGCGTGACTATTGCAGGGAGGCTGGGAGGTGGCAAGACCTTTCTTGGTTGAAGCTTCTCGGATTTTTGCTTGCACTTCCTTTCTTCCTCTATCTTCTTCTTCACGGTTTCCAGAACTTCAAGGACAATGGTTTTGGCACACCCGATCAATTCTGCATCCAGCTGCTGAACTCTCAAGATGGCCTTTTGGATGCTCTCCTTGGCAATCTCGCAACTCACTCGTGAGACATCAGCAGCGTTTTGCAGTGGTTGCAACACGGGCAACTTTGCTCTCTTGCTTGCCTCCGGGATCTGCCGTTCCGATGCTCTGAGTGATCCTTGTCCTTCTGTCTCGCCCTGAAGCTTCAGGATCTCAGAAAACTGGCAGCAAAAGTCCTGCTCAAACTGAGAAGCTTCAAAGGATGATAAGGTGGACCTAACACTTTCAACAGCCCCTTTGGTCATGTTGTCAACAGAAGACTGCGAAGATGCTCTGTCCAAAGCTGCTAGTTCCACCTCCCTCCATCTCTCTTCTCCGGATTTGCCCTCTCGGGTGGCTCTTCTGGCACCACGCTCTGACAGCTTCTGCCTGGCTGCCGGCCCTAGCTCAGCTGCATCGGGCGTGCTGGATACCAAACGCTCCCCAAAGCTCTCCAGCACAATCGCCACAATCTCTCGAGCCAGCAGCCTCATTTCCTCCCGGCGATTTGCATGAGAAGTGTCCAAAGGCTCTGCCCCTCTGGCACTGGCAAACAAATTTCCGCTGACCTCATGGGGAGCCCTCCTTAAGATGTGGATGGACTGATCTGGCACCTTCACCTGCTCCAGCACTTCCAGGACCACGGTCTCAGCCATCTCTTGAAGCTCCTTGTCTTCTGCCAGCGTAGCCTGCAGCAGCGTAGGCTGTATGCTGTTAGGCGCTTCTTCTCCGGCACACTTTGGAGACTAAAATGAGGAGCAGTTGATGAGTGAATGTGTTCCTTCACCTCGGTTTGCTTTCCTCTTCCTCCCCACATGAGTCCCTAGCAGTCAAGCTTGAAAAACTCTGGTTTCTCTGTAGGCCACCTGGCACACGGAGGTTTCTGGTCTCCCGTGGCCAGGAGCCAAGTGTTGTGGGCACAAAATCAAGCAGGTGCCATTTTGCTTAGAGCAAAGGGCACTGTAGCCTCCCCAGGCCTCAGCACAGTGAACCAGGTGCTGCGGGCCCTGAACTGGAAGCTAGCGGCTGCCTGGGTACCACCGGAGGACAGGCTCCAGGGCACAGCGGGCCCCCACAGGGACTGCTACTTCCAACGGGCTTGTTGGCTCCGGCCGCGGGAGGCGCTGGGCAGAGTTGAATGACGGAGGCAAAGCTGTGGAAGGTACTGGAGCAGGCTCTTTGCTCCAGTCTCTTCTGCCACAGGTCCCAGCCGCTCTCGGGCCACTGCTGCCCTGTATCAGGGTGGCCCCTTTGCCCCTTTTCGAGGCCAAATAACAAGAATGGTTGTTTCGAGAGCAGAAAAGGAAACAATCTTTTTTCTGGTGGCACCTGGCTGTTGTCTGCCAGCCCAAGGAAATGTCCTTGGGACAGGAGGCAATCTGAAAGTCCTCTGCAGGCTGCCAGCCTCGTGCAAAGTGGGGAAGAAGTCACGAGACAAGAGCAGAGCCAGGCAGCAGCCTGAAATTGTCCTCTGCCACCGTTTGCTCTTTTGCAGCTTGACAGCCTGACTGCCACGGCAGAAGGAGCCTAACCCTTCACCCTGGCACAGATACCACCCCACACTATACGAAACGCTTCCCGAGAGGTCGTTGCAGGGGATGGAGCCCGGCAAAGTTTAACGGGCCCCCCGCTAATGAGAATTGGGCAACAGCAGGCTCTCCACTAAGCTAATCGAAGACCTCCTTGAAGAGAAAACCAACCACGAATGGCCAGGCATCAGCACTGTCAGGCTCAGGGACGCTGCACCTTTGGATGCAGAGGTCTTTGGATGAAAAGTAGTTTTTTTCAACCAGACGCGAAACCAGCACCACAGGCCGTGTGGCCGTTTAGCGCAGCTCACAGGTTCGTGCTAAACGTGCGAGTCCGTGCGCAGAAGAGGCCACTGAGAGTGCCCAGGCACACTTTGGCGTCAGAAAGGGCCAGTGCCTTGTGTCCGAGAGACACAGGAAGGAACGCACCCGCTTCTTGGTCTGTGACAGCCACCCTCAAACGAGGACACGTCGCACACCAGCCAGGCACCACCTCCTCACCAACCAAGCACCGCTCGCGAGCCCCGAGCGGCTGTGTGTGTGGCAGCACCTTCTTCGGAGGCCTGGGTGCCAACGGGCTGCCGCACAGCAGAGGCGGCCCCCAGCATCCAACCCGGCTCCTACTCACCAGCCTCCCTTTGAGAGCAGACTTCTCGGAGCTGCTCTGGGTGTCTGGCTGTCTCCTCTTTCGCAGCTGCTGCTGCTGTTGGCACTCGGCCTGCTGGAGGAGGCGTTGCTCTTTTTCAAGAGCCTCCAGTCTTTCAATCCGCTTCTTGATCACGGTGAGATGCCTGTCAAGAAAGAAAGGCAGCTGAGAAGGAGCCGCTCTGTCCATCTTGCCCAGGCCATTTTCCGCTCAGCCACTCCCATCATCCTGCTCCGGGTTGCTTTGCTCCAGTAGTCCCCGCAGCAGCTTCCAGCTGCCTGTGCAAGGCTCCAAGCGCAGACTGCGCCAACGTGTTCGCAGCTGGCACCGGCTCCTTCCACTGCTGGGCTTTGTTTGTTTACTGGAACGTGAGGCTCCAGGACTTCGCTCCAGGACCACGGGCCCCCTTTAAGTAGCAAGCGCTACTTGGCCTTTTCTTACCTCTGCCGCCTCTTCTTCTCTCCACCCGGCAAACTCTTTCTTTGCTCCTGCAGCAGCCACTCGCGCAGGCGAGAAACGTCAATCCCTCCAGGCAGTTCGGAGGCATCTTCTAATTTGGCCAGGTCTTGCCGGAGCTTTTTCTGAAAGGGGACACCAGATTGTGGCTTGCTGTTGCCTGCACAAGCGCTCACACCCCTGTGTGCTGAGGTGTCCTGTGGGCCCAGGACAGCGCTCTGCTTCATCAGCCACGCGACAAGGTCCGAAGACAAATGCTTCCCTCAGGACTCCGCGTGCTTGCACATGACTTTCCTGTCCATGCCCACGCCTGCACCCTGCACCAGCCCAGCTCGCAGCCCCGTAGTCCTTTCCCTGCCACGACACCTGGCCCAGCAGCACAGCCCTCACCTCTTCTGCATTGACCGCCTCCCCTCTCCGAGATGACGCAAGTAAAGCTCCAGCCCTCAGCACCGTGCTGCTGACAGGTGCCCATGAACACTCCGCTTTGCCTACCTCCTCTCGCGCGAACATTTTCTCTGCATCCAGCTTGAGCTTTGTCAGATACTGCCTGTACTCGTTGAACTCCTTCAGAGTGCAAACCACCTATGTGGAGGCAAGGGGAGAAATCCCACAAGAACTGTCAAGCCAGCTACGTAGACTGCCTTCCCCAAAACAACCCAAACCCAGCGGGAGGGGAGCTGCTCCTCTGCACACCCTCCCCTCCCCAGTGGCGGGGCCCCTGACTGCCCCCCAGCCAGGGCTGAGCGGTGCTCCTCGCCCCGGCTCCAGGCCTCGCACCGGCTGCCTCCTCAACACTCAGGCAGTGCTGGGCAGCCTCAGAAGAGCAGGAGTGGGAGCTGCCCGAGGGACGCTGGCGCTACTTCTGCTCCCAGGGAAAAGAGCCCCGCAGCCCTGTGCCCTCTGCCAGCAAGAGGCAGCTGCAGCAGGCGCTCTGGGAACCCCGCTTGGAGAGGGCTGGTTTGATCAGCCCGACGTCCAAACCTACTTTGCCGTCACTGGTGACGTAACCCTCTCTCTTCAGCCTCCGCAGGTTGTCCTTGCGTTTGTGGTAGGCCCGCAGGTGCGGGTCATGCAGGCTGTTGTATTCTGTGCTCAGTAGGCGGCAGTGGGGATCTCCCAGATTGAAATAACCAGAGGGCTGGTGGAGCTGCAAGAGAGATTTTCCAGGGTATGAAGAAGGCAGGAGAGAGCAGCAAAGAGGTGCCAAGCGGTACTTGTGAAAAGGTAAAGGCAGTTTGAAGACCAACACTCTTCTCCATCCTTCTGAAGGCACAGAGAACACCACCGCCAGACTGCAGGGCCAGGCTGGACTGGGCTGGGCTGGGCTGGGCTGGGCCGAGCTGGGGGAGAGAAGACAAACCCCACCAGCAAAGCAGGCATCTTAGGCCACCGCAAAGAACTGCAGACCTTGCCACAACAGAAAGGAACCTTTGGAGGGAGAAGTTCAAGCCCGGCGGTTCAAACGCAGCACATGGATAATGCACTGAAAACAGTCTCCTCGGGCTTAGGCAGGCCAAGGGGTGTGTCAACTAACTCCACCTCAAGGAAGGCCGCTGCCTGCATTCCCCAAGCAGAGAAGACCGAGCTTTTCCAGGCACGCCAACGAGGCAAACAGGAGAAGGTTTGACTCTCCCTCAAGAGTGCCCCAGAGCCTGGCTTGACATTGCTGGATGAGACAGAAGGGCACATTGCCCCGGCCATCAGACACACTGCCGCCTGCTGCAGGCAGGGCCCTGGCCGCATGCTTGCACGGTGCCAGAAACCAGTCCAGAAAACTGACAAGTCCTGCTTTTTGTCTCTGCGCCAGCAGCTTCCCTCTCCTCCCCAGTGCTGCCAGATTGAAGGGCTGCAGCGCCCACTGTAATGCCGGTGGCCACAAGGACTTCTTTGAATGCCGGGGACCCCGTAGAAGAGGAGAGCTTTTCTACCCCTTTCCACTTCCTTTACCTTTTCTCCCAGCTTTGTCCTGCAGAAGACAGCCTTGGAGCCGGGCAGCAGAGGGATCTTGACCCCAAGTGGGAGGTCCAGCAGCCCAGTACCTCCTTCTGCCAGTGGCTGTCTCCTGTTCCCGAGCTAGAAAGAGGGAGACACTCATGGGCACTCAGGCACTATCTCCGTAAGCCTCCCGCACAGCAGTTGCTGGAAAGGCTCTTGGAAGACTCCAACCCAAGGGGAGCGCCGAGAGCGGCCCAGTCAAAAGCTGCTCTCTGCTTCCCCGACCCTGTCCCCACAACTCGCGCCCCTTCCTCAACCCACATCCGCGTCCTTTTGCAGCAACCCCTCCCACCCGCTTAGCCGTAAGCCAGGCTGGGCAGAGAGGCAGGACTCCCTGCAAACTCTCCGCGGCCTGAGCACCTTGGGATCCCTCCCTGCTCCCCAGGCATGTCCCGAGGCCCCAGAGCAGCCCTGCATGTCCCAGGCTCCCGGGCTGAGCCCTCTCCGTCGGCCCATTGCTCACCTCTCCCCTCTTCCACACTGCGCTCAGCAGTGCGTCCACGTTTCGGACGCCAGCAGTGAGACGGTGCTCCATGGCTCCTTCCACGAGCTCTCCTGGAGCTGCAACCCTGCGCTGGCACCTCTTGCTCCAGAGGCACCCAGCTGGGGCCACCACAGCCCGTCTCCTAGCGAGCGGCTATATAGAGCAGTCGCACATTGTTGCATCATCACGTTGCCGCGCCACCGCACTGTTGCATCGTCACGTTGCCGCGCTGTGGCCCGGCCGCCACAGGGCCCGCCTGGAGGCCTGTCTGGACGCACATGTGGGCCACCCGCTCTCGCTGACCCTGCCTTGAGCAGGTGGCCTCGACGAGGTGCTGACCTGCTGCCCCTTCTTCCTCCTCGTACCTCTTTTTCCCAGCTTTGGCCTTCAGAGGGCAGGGCTGGGGCTGGCTCGCCCGTGGGCTGCTGCTGCTGCACTGGCTTTGGTAGACCATTTTTAGACCATTGCCCTGTGATGGGCAAAGCAGCCTCAGCTTGGGGAATTGCACTGACCAGTCCTCTGATAGATTGCACCTCTGGTGCCATGAGCTCCTCCGATTGGCCACAGCTCTGGCACGTAGTGTCCCTTGCTGAGCCAGCTGGAACCGGGTGTGACTGGCCTGGGGCGGCTCCTAGGCCGACCCCCAAAGGCGGCCCCCCCCCCACCCAAACCACCATTTGTTCCCCGTACATCCCCCAGCTTTCTCCTGTAGAGGACAGGGTGGAGGCCCCTCCAGCCAGTCTTGAGGGGAAAAGAGGATAAAAGGAGTTCCCGGGGCATAGAGAAAGGCAGAGGGAGGGCTCTGGGTGGCACCCAAGGGCACACGGAGGGCCATGCTGGGTACCCAGAGGCATGCAAAGGGCTCGGGCTGGGCGCCAAAAGGCACACGGAGGGCTCGGGCCACACCAAAGGGCAAACGGAGGGCCCTAGGAAGCACAAGAAGAGAAATGGAGGGCCCTGGGAGGCACTAAAAGGCCATTTGGCGGCCCCTCGGTTGCCCCAAAGGGCTCCACACCGGTCCCTAGGGGACAGGGAAAGGCAAACAGAGACGCCTTGAGGAGACAAGAGGAGGAGTCCTCTGGGAAAGATGAAAAGCTGAAGGCCGGTCCCTTGGCAGGACCCCGAATGGCCCACCGAGGGCCCTGGGTGGGAACCCAAAGGCCCATCAGGAGGTCTTGAGGGAACGAGAGAATAAATGCAGAGAACAAGGCGCAGCCTTCAACAGCACCTACGCACGGGACTCTCATAAGGCACGAGTATGGCTTTACAGAGCTGGACCAGCCCCTCCAATAGCCCTGCCGCAAAGCTTTCTAAACAAGGCAAAAACGTTGGCTACTTTTCTCTTTGCTACGTCAGATTCCCTGTAAAACTGGGTCTGAGCCTGACCGAGGCCATAGGAGGGAGGAAAACGAGGGAAAACATTGCCGGGAAAATGCCCGGACACAGTGTGGTCTGGCATGAATAAATGGAGGCACAAGCAAGCCGTTGGGAGCAAACTCTTTATTCTCTGCCTGGGGGAGCTGCCTGGGGGCTCTGCAGCCCTGGAGCCACGCACCTCCTCAGGACACCCTCCACAAGGCTCCCAGCTACCGCCCTCTTCAATGACTCGGGCTGCATGGGCTCCTCCAGGAAAAGCTTTAAACGCACTGGTCTGCGCCGTGCTCCTGCCTGGGCAGGGGGCTTTGGACCCGCCGGAGGCATGGGCTGTCTTGGAAACTGCGGGCCCTTGGAGGGGAGGGTGCCTGCAGTGCTCCCTGGCCTGAGAACAGGCAGAGTTTCCCACGTGGGCACTGAAGACCTTGCTGTGGCTCTGGAGGTGTAATCCCGGCACTTCTGAAGGCCGCCTGTTGGCCGGCGAGCATCATGCTCAGAGCCTCGGTGGAGAGATGGGAGGAGAGTAGGCGAGCTCTCCCCTTTGAATTGTCCTGCATCCTCTGAAGGCGTGACTATTGCAGGGAGGCTGGGAGGTGGCAAGACCTTTCTTGGTTGAAGCTTCTCGGATTTTTGCTTGCACTTCCTTTCTTCCTCTATCTTCTTCTTCACGGTTTCCAGAACTTCAAGGACAATGGTTTTGGCACACCCGATCAATTCTGCATGCAGCTGCTGAACTCTCAAGATGGCCTTTTGGATGCTCTCCTTGGCAATCTCGCAACTCACTCGTGAGACATCAGCAGCGTTTTGCAGTGGTTGCAACACGGGCAACTTTGCTCTCTTGCTTGCCTCCGGGATCTGCCGTTCCGATGCTCTGAGTGATCCTTGTCCTTCTGTCTCGCCCTGAAGCTTCAGGATCTCAGAAAACTGGCAGCAAAAGTCCTGCTCAAACTGAGAAGCTTCAAAGGATGATAAGGTGGACCTAACACTTTCAACAGCCCCTTTGGTCATGTTGTCAACAGAAGACTGCGAAGATGCTCTGTCCAAAGCTGCTAGTTCCACCTCCCTCCATCTCTCTTCTCCGGATTTGCCCTCTCGGGTGGCTCTTCTGGCACCACGCTCTGACAGCTTCTGCCTGGCTGCCGGCCCTAGCTCAGCTGCATCGGGCGTGCTGGATACCAAACGCTCCCCAAAGCTCTCCAGCACAATCGCCACAATCTCTCGAGCCAGCAGCCTCATTTCCTCCCGGCGATTTGCATGAGAAGTGTCCAAAGGCTCTGCCCCTCTGGCACTGGCAAACAAATTTCCGCTGACCTCATGGGGAGCCCTCCTTAAGATGTGGATGGACTGATCTGGCACCTTCACCTGCTCCAGCACTTCCAGGACCACGGTCTCAGCCATCTCTTGAAGCTCCTTGTCTTCTGCCAGCGTAGCCTGCAGCAGCGTAGGCTGTATGCTGTTAGGCGCTTCTTCTCCGGCACACTTTGGAGACTAAAATGAGGAGCAGTTGATGAGTGAATGTGTTCCTTCACCTCGGTTTGCTTTCCTCTTCCTCCCCACATGAGTCCCTAGCAGTCAAGCTTGAAAAACTCTGGTTTCTCTGTAGGCCACCTGGCACACGGAGGTTTCTGGTCTCCCGTGGCCAGGAGCCAAGTGTTGTGGGCACAAAATCAAGCAGGTGCCATTTTGCTTAGAGCAAAGGGCACTGTAGCCTCCCCAGGCCTCAGCACAGTGAACCAGGTGCTGCGGGCCCTGAACTGGAAGCTAGCGGCTGCCTGGGTACCACCGGAGGACAGGCTCCAGGGCACAGCGGGCCCCCACAGGGACTGCTACTTCCAACGGGCTTGTTGGCTCCGGCCGCGGGAGGCGCTGGGCAGAGTTGAATGACGGAGGCAAAGCTGTGGAAGGTACTGGAGCAGGCTCTTTGCTCCAGTCTCTTCTGCCACAGGTCCCAGCCGCTCTCGGGCCACTGCTGCCCTGTATCAGGGTGGCCCCTTTGCCCCTTTTCGAGGCCAAATAACAAGAATGGTTGTTTCGAGAGCAGAAAAGGAAACAATCTTTTTTCTGGTGGCACCTGGCTGTTGTCTGCCAGCCCAAGGAAATGTCCTTGGGACAGGAGGCAATCTGAAAGTCCTCTGCAGGCTGCCAGCCTCGTGCAAAGTGGGGAAGAAGTCACGAGACAAGAGCAGAGCCAGGCAGCAGCCTGAAATTGTCCTCTGCCACCGTTTGCTCTTTTGCAGCTTGACAGCCTGACTGCCACGGCAGAAGGAGCCTAACCCTTCACCCTGGCACAGATACCACCCCACACTATACGAAACGCTTCCCGAGAGGTCGTTGCAGGGGATGGAGCCCGGCAAAGTTTAACGGGCCCCCCGCTAATGAGAATTGGGCAACAGCAGGCTCTCCACTAAGCTAATCGAAGACCTCCTTGAAGAGAAAACCAACCACGAATGGCCAGGCATCAGCACTGTCAGGCTCAGGGACGCTGCACCTTTGGATGCAGAGGTCTTTGGATGAAAAGTAGTTTTTTTCAACCAGACGCGAAACCAGCACCACAGGCCGTGTGGCCGTTTAGCGCAGCTCACAGGTTCGTGCTAAACGTGCGAGTCCGTGCGCAGAAGAGGCCACTGAGAGTGCCCAGGCACACTTTGGCGTCAGAAAGGGCCAGTGCCTTGTGTCCGAGAGACACAGGAAGGAAAGCACCCGCTTCTTGGTCTGTGACAGCCACCCTCAAACGAGGACACGTCGCACACCAGCCAGGCACCACCTCCTCACCAACCAAGCACCGCTCGCGAGCCCCGAGCGGCTGTGTGTGTGGCAGCACCTTCTTCGGAGGCCTGCTGCTGTTGGCACTTGGCCTGCTGGAGGAGGCGTTGCTCTTTTTCAAGAGCCTCCAGTCTTTCAGTCCGCTTCTTGATCACGGTGAGATGCCTGTCAAGAAAGAAAGGCAGCTGAGAAGGAGCCGCTCTGTCCATCTTGCCCAGGCCATTTTCCGCTCAGCCACTCCCATCATCCTGCTCCGGGTTGCTTTGCTCCAGTAGTCCCCGCAGCAGCTTCCAGCTGCCTGTGCAAGGCTCCAAGCGCAGACTGCGCCAACGTGTTCGCAGCTGGCACCGGCTCCTTCCACTGCTGGGCTTTGTTTGTTTACTGGAACGTGAGGCTCCAGGACTTCGCTCCAGGACCACGGGCCCCCTTTAAGTAGCAAGCGCTACTTGGCCTTTTCTTACCTCTGCCTCCTCTTCTTCTCTCCACCCGGCAAACTCTTTCTTTGCTCCTGCAGCAGCCACTCGCGCAGGCGAGAAACGTCAATCCCTCCAGGCAGTTCGGAGGCATCTTCTAATTTGGCCAGGTCTTGCCGGAGCTTTTTCTGAAAGGGGACACCAGATTGTGGCTTGCTGTTGCCTGCACAAGCGCTCACACCCCTGTGTGCTGAGGTGTCCTGTGGGCCCAGGACAGCGCTCTGCTTCATCAGCCACGCGACAAGGTCCGAAGACAAATGCTTCCCTCAGGACTCCGCGTGCTTGCACATGACTTTCCTGTCCATGCCCACGCCTGCACCCTGCACCAGCCCAGCTCGCAGTCCCGTAGTCCTTTCCCTGCCACGACACCTGGCCCAGCAGCACAGCCCTCACCTCTTCTGCATTGACCGCCTCCCCTCTCCGAGATGACGCAAGTAAAGCTCCAGCCCTCAGCACCGTGCTGCTGACAGGTGCCCATGAACACTCCGCTTTGCCTACCTCCTCTCGCGCGAACATTTTCTCTGCATCCAGCTTGAGCTTTGTCAGATACTGCCTGTACTCGTTGAACTCCTTCAGAGTGCAAACCACCTATGTGGAGGCAAGGGGAGAAATCCCACAAGAACTGTCAAGCCAGCTACGTAGACTGCCTTCCCCAAAACAACCCAAACCCAGCGGGAGGGGAGCTGCTCCTCTGCACACCCTCCCCTCCCCAGTGGCGGGGCCCCTGACTGCCCCCCAGCCAGGGCTGAGCGGTGCTCCTCGCCCCGGCTCCAGGCCTCGCACCGGCTGCCTCCTCAACACTCAGGCAGTGCTGGGCAGCCTCAGAAGAGCAGGAGTGGGAGCTGCCCGAGGGACGCTGGCGCTACTTCTGCTCCCAGGGAAAAGAGCCCCGCAGCCCTGTGCCCTCTGCCAGCAAGAGGCAGCTGCAGCAGGCGCTCTGGGAACCCCGCTTGGAGAGGGCTGGTTTGATCAGCCCGACGTCCAAACCTACTTTGCCGTCACTGGTGACGTAACCCTCTCTCTTCAGCCTCCGCAGGTTGTCCTTGCGTTTGTGGTAGGCCCGCAGGTGCGGGTCATGCAGGCTGTTGTATTCTGTGCTCAGTAGGCGGCAGTGGGGATCTCCCAGATTGAAATAACCAGAGGGCTGGTGGAGCTGCAAGAGAGATTTTCCAGGGTATGAAGAAGGCAGGAGAGAGCAGCAAAGAGGTGCCAAGCGGTACTTGTGAAAAGGTAAAGGCAGTTTGAAGACCAACACTCTTCTCCATCCTTCTGAAGGCACAGAGAACACCACCGCCAGACTGCAGGGCCAGGCTGGACTGGGCTGGGCTGGGCTGGGCTGGGCCGAGCTGGGGGAGAGAAGACAAACCCCACCAGCAAAGCAGGCATCTTAGGCCACCGCAAAGAACTGCAGACCTTGCCACAACAGAAAGGAACCTTTGGAGGGAGAAGTTCAAGCCCGGCGGTTCAAACGCAGCACATGGATAATGCACTGAAAACAGTCTCCTCGGGCTTAGGCAGGCCAAGGGGTGTGTCAACTAACTCCACCTCAAGGAAGGCCGCTGCCTGCATTCCCCAAGCAGAGAAGACCGAGCTTTTCCAGGCACGCCAACGAGGCAAACAGGAGAAGGTTTGACTCTCCCTCAAGAGTGCCCCAGAGCCTGGCTTGACATTGCTGGATGAGACAGAAGGGCACATTGCCCCGGCCATCAGACACACTGCCGCCTGCTGCAGGCAGGGCCCTGGCCGCATGCTTGCACGGTGCCAGAAACCAGTCCAGAAAACTGACAAGTCCTGCTTTTTGTCTCTGCGCCAGCAGCTTCCCTCTCCTCCCCAGTGCTGCCAGATTGAAGGGCTGCAGCGCCCACTGTAATGCCGGTGGCCACAAGGACTTCTTTGAATGCCGGGGACCCCGTAGAAGAGGAGAGCTTTTCTACCCCTTTCCACTTCCTTTACCTTTTCTCCCAGCTTTGTCCTGCAGAAGACAGCCTTGGAGCCGGGCAGCAGAGGGATCTTGACCCCAAGTGGGAGGTCCAGCAGCCCAGTACCTCCTTCTGCCAGTGGCTGTCTCCTGTTCCCGAGCTAGAAAGAGGGAGACACTCATGGGCACTCAGGCACTATCTCCGTAAGCCTCCCGCACAGCAGTTGCTGGAAAGGCTCTTGGAAGACTCCAACCCAAGGGGAGACTCCAACCCAAGGGGAGCGCCGAGAGCGGCCCAGTCAAAAGCTGCTCTCTGCTTCCCCGACCCTGTCCCCACAACTCGCGCCCCTTCCTCAACCCACATCCGCGTCCTTTTGCAGCAACCCCTCCCACCCGCTTAGCCGTAAGCCAGGCTGGGCAGAGAGGCAGGACTCCCTGCAAACTCTCCGCGGCCTGAGCACCTTGGGATCCCTCCCTGCTCCCCAGGCATGTCCCGAGGCCCCAGAGCAGCCCTGCATGTCCCAGGCTCCCGGGCTGAGCCCTCTCCGTCGGCCCATTGCTCACCTCTCCCCTCTTCCACACTGCGCTCAGCAGTGCGTCCACGTTTCGGACGCCAGCAGTGAGACGGTGCTCCATGGCTCCTTCCACGAGCTCTCCTGGAGCTGCAACCCTGCGCTGGCACCTCTTGCTCCAGAGGCACCCAGCTGGGGCCACCACAGCCCGTCTCCTAGCGAGCGGCTATATAGAGCAGTCGCACATTGTTGCATCATCACGTTGCCGCGCCACCGCACTGTTGCATCGTCACGTTGCCGCGCTGTGGCCCGGCCGCCACAGGGCCCGCCTGGAGGCCTGTCTGGACGCACATGTGGGCCACCCGCTCTCGCTGACCCTGCCTTGAGCAGGTGGCCTCGACGAGGTGCTGACCTGCTGCCCCTTCTTCCTCCTCGTACCTCTTTTTCCCAGCTTTGGCCTTCAGAGGGCAGGGCTGGGGCTGGCTCGCCCGTGGGCTGCTGCTGCTGCACTGGCTTTGGTAGACCATTTTTAGACCATTGCCCTGTGATGGGCAAAGCAGCCTCAGCTTGGGGAATTGCACTGACCAGTCCTCTGATAGATTGCACCTCTGGTGCCATGAGCTCCTCCGATTGGCCACAGCTCTGGCACGTAGCGTCCCTTGCTGAGCCAGCTGGAACTGGGTGTGACTGGCCTGGGGCGGCTCCTAGGCCGACCCCCAAAGGCGGCCCCCCCCCCCACCCAAACCACCATTTGTTCCCCGTACATCCCCCAGCTTTCTCCTGTAGAGGACAGGGTGGAGGCCCCTCCAGCCAGTCTTGAGGGGAAAAGAGGATAAAAGGAGTTCCCGGGGCATAGAGAAAGGCAGAGGGAGGGCTCTGGGTGGCACCCAAGGGCACACGGAGGGCCATGCTGGGTACCCAGAGGCATGCAAAGGGCTCGGGCTGGGCGCCAAAAGGCACACGGAGGGCTCGGGCCACACCAAAGGGCAAATGGAGGGCCCTAGGAAGCACAAGAAGAGAAATGGAGGGCCCTGGGAGGCACTAAAAGGCCATTTGGCGGCCCCTCGGTTGCCCCAAAGGGCTCCACACCGGTCCCTAGGGGACAGGGAAAGGCAAACAGAGACGCCTTGAGGAGACAAGAGGAGGAGTCCTCTGGGAAAGATGAAAAGCTGAAGGCCGGACCCTTGGCAGGACCCCGAATGGCCCACCGAGGGCCCTGGGTGGGAACCCAAAGGCCCATCAGGAGGTCTTGAGGGAACGAGAGAATAAATGCAGAGAACAAGGCGCAGCCTTCAACAGCACCTACGCACGGGACTCTCATAAGGCACGAGTATGGCTTTACAGAGCTGGACCAGCCCCTCCAATAGCCCTGCCGCAAAGCTTTCTAAACAAGGCAAAAACGTTGGCTACTTTTCTCTTTGCTACGTCAGATTCCCTGTAAAACTGGGTCTGAGCCTGACCGAGGCCATAGGAGGGAGGAAAACGAGGGAAAACATTGCCGGGAAAATGCCCGGACACAGTGTGGTCTGGCATGAATAAATGGAGGCACAAGCAAGCCGTTGGGAGCAAACTCTTTATTCTCTGCCTGGGGGAGCTGCCTGGGGGCTCTGCAGCCCTGGAGCCACGCACCTCCTCAGGACACCCTCCACAAGGCTCCCAGCTACCGCCCTCTTCAATGACTCGGGCTGCATGGGCTCCTCCAGGAAAAGCTTTAAACGCACTGGTCTGCGCCGTGCTCCTGCCTGGGCAGGGGGCTTTGGACCCGCCGGAGGCATGGGCTGTCTTGGAAACTGCGGGCCCTTGGAGGGGAGGGTGCCTGCAGTGCTCCCTGGCCTGAGAACAGGCAGAGTTTCCCACGCGGGCACTGAAGACCTTGCTGTGGCTCTGGAGGTGTAATCCCGGCACTTCTGAAGGCCGCCTGTTGGCCGGCGAGCATCATGCTCAGAGCCTCGGTGGAGAGATGGGAGGAGAGTAGGCGAGCTCTCCCCTTTGAATTGTCCTGCATCCTCTGAAGGCGTGACTATTGCAGGGAGGCTGGGAGGTGGCAAGACCTTTCTTGGTTGAAGCTTCTCGGATTTTTGCTTGCACTTCCTTTCTTCCTCTATCTTCTTCTTCACGGTTTCCAGAACTTCAAGGACAATGGTTTTGGCACACCCGATCAATTCTGCATCCAGCTGCTGAACTCTCAAGATGGCCTTTTGGATGCTCTCCTTGGCAATCTCGCAACTCACTCGTGAGACATCAGCAGCGTTTTGCAGTGGTTGCAACACGGGCAACTTTGCTCTCTTGCTTGCCTCCGGGATCTGCCGTTCCGATGCTCTGAGTGATCCTTGTCCTTCTGTCTCGCCCTGAAGCTTCAGGATCTCAGAAAACTGGCAGCAAAAGTCCTGCTCAAACTGAGAAGCTTCAAAGGATGATAAGGTGGACCTAACACTTTCAACAGCCCCTTTGGTCATGTTGTCAACAGAAGACTGCGAAGATGCTCTGTCCAAAGCTGCTAGTTCCACCTCCCTCCATCTCTCTTCTCCGGATTTGCCCTCTCGGGTGGCTCTTCTGGCACCACGCTCTGACAGCTTCTGCCTGGCTGCCGGCCCTAGCTCAGCTGCATCGGGCGTGCTGGATACCAAACGCTCCCCAAAGCTCTCCAGCACAATCGCCACAATCTCTCGAGCCAGCAGCCTCATTTCCTCCCGGCGATTTGCATGAGAAGTGTCCAAAGGCTCTGCCCCTCTGGCACTGGCAAACAAATTTCCGCTGACCTCATGGGGAGCCCTCCTTAAGATGTGGATGCACTGATCCGGCACCTTCACCTGCTCCAGCACTTCCAGGACCACGGTCTCAGCCATCTCTTGAAGCTCCTTGTCTTCTGCCAGCGTAGCCTGCAGCAGCGTAGGCTGTATGCTGTTAGGCGCTTCTTCTCCGGCACACTTTGGAGACTAAAATGAGGAGCAGTTGATGAGTGAATGTGTTCCTTCACCTCGGTTTGCTTTCCTCTTCCTCCCCACATGAGTCCCTAGCAGTCAAGCTTGAAAAACTCTGGTTTCTCTGTAGGCCACCTGGCACACGGAGGTTTCTGGTCTCCCGTGGCCAGGAGCCAAGTGTTGTGGGCACAAAATCAAGCAGGTGCCATTTTGCTTAGAGCAAAGGGCACTGTAGCCTCCCCAGGCCTCAGCACAGTGAACCAGGTGCTGCGGGCCCTGAACTGGAAGCTAGCGGCTGCCTGGGTACCGCCGGAGGACAGGCTCCAGGGCACAGCGGGCCCCCACAGGGACTGCTACTTCCAACGGGCTTGTTGGCTCCGGCCGCGGGAGGCGCTGGGCAGAGTTGAATGACGGAGGCAAAGCTGTGGAAGGTACTGGAGCAGGCTCTTTGCTCCAGTCTCTTCTGCCACAGGTCCCAGCCGCTCTCGGGCCACTGCTGCCCTGTATCAGGGTGGCCCCTTTGCCCCTTTTCGAGGCCAAATAACAAGAATGGTTGTTTCGAGAGCAGAAAAGGAAACAATCTTTTTTCTGGTGCACCTGGCTGTTGTCTGCCAGCCCAAGGAAATGTCCTTGGGACAGGAGGCAATCTGAAAGTCCTCTGCGGGCTGCCAGCCTCGTGCAAAGTGGGGAAGAAGTCACGAGACAAGAGCAGAGCCAGGCAGCAGCCTGAAATTGTCCTCTGCCACCGTTTGCTCTTTTGCAGCTTGACAGCCTGACTGCCACGGCAGAAGGAGCCTAACCCTTCACCCTGGCACAGATACCACCCCACACTATACGAAACGCTTCCCGAGAGGTCGTTGCAGGGGATGGAGCCCGGCAAAGTTTAACGGGCCCCCCGCTAATGAGAATTGGGCAACAGCAGGCTCTCCACTAAGCTAATCGAAGACCTCCTTGAAGAGAAAACCAACCACGAATGGCCAGGCATCAGCACTGTCAGGCTCAGGGACGCTGCACCTTTGGATGCAGAGGTCTTTGGATGAAAAGTAGTTTTTTTCAACCAGACGCGAAACCAGCACCACAGGCCGTGTGGCCGTTTAGCGCAGCTCACAGGTTCGTGCTAAACGTGCGAGTCCGTGCGCAGAAGAGGCCACTGAGAGTGCCCAGGCACACTTTGGCGTCAGAAAGGGCCAGTGCCTTGTGTCCGAGAGACACAGGAAGGAAAGCACCCGCTTCTTGGTCTGTGACAGCCACCCTCAAACGAGGACACGTCGCACACCAGCCAGGCACCACCTCCTCACCAACCAAGCACCGCTCGTGAGCCCCGAGCGGCTGTGTGTGTGGCAGCACCTTCTTCGGAGGCCTGGGTGCCAACGGGCTGCCGCACAGCAGAGGCAGCCCCCAGCATCCAACCCGGCTCCTACTCACCAGCCTCCCTTTGAGAGCAGACTTCTCGGAGCTGCTCTGGGTGTCTGGCTGTCTCCTCTTTCGCAGCTGCTGCTGCTGCTGGCACTTGGCCTGCTGGAGGAGGCGTTGCTCTTTTTCAAGAGCCTCCAGTCTTTCAATCCGCTTCTTGATCACGGTGAGATGCCTGTCAAGAAAGAAAGGCAGCTGAGAAGGAGCCGCTCTGTCCATCTTGCCCAGGCCATTTTCCGCTCAGCCACTCCCATCATCCTGCTCCGGGTTGCTTTGCTCCAGTAGTCCCCGCAGCAGCTTCCAGCTGCCTGTGCAAGGCTCCAAGCGCAGACTGCGCCAACGTGTTCGCAGCTGGCACCGGCTCCTTCCACTGCTGGGCTTTGTTTGTTTACTGGAACGTGAGGCTCCAGGACTTCGCTCCAGGACCACGGGCCCCCTTTAAGTAGCAAGCGCTACTTGGCCTTTTCTTACCTCTGCCTCCTCTTCTTCTCTCCACCCGGCAAACTCTTTCTTTGCTCCTGCAGCAGCCACTCGCGCAGGCGAGAAACGTCAATCCCTCCAGGCAGTTCGGAGGCATCTTCTAATTTGGCCAGGTCTTGCCGGAGCTTTTTCTGAAAGGGGACACCAGATTGTGGCTTGCTGTTGCCTGCACAAGCGCTCACACCCCTGTGTGCTGAGGTGTCCTGTGGGCCCAGGACAGCGCTCTGCTTCATCAGCCACGCGACAAGGTCCGAAGACAAATGCTTCCCTCAGGACTCCGCGTGCTTGCACATGACTTTCCTGTCCATGCCCACGCCTGCACCCTGCACCAGCCCAGCTCGCAGCCCCGTAGTCCTTTCCCTGCCACGACACCTGGCCCAGCAGCACAGCCCTCACCTCTTCTGCATTGACCGCCTCCCCTCTCCGAGATGACGCAAGTAAAGCTCCAGCCCTCAGCACCGTGCTGCTGACAGGTGCCCATGAACACTCCGCTTTGCCTACCTCCTCTCGCGCGAACATTTTCTCTGCATCCAGCTTGAGCTTTGTCAGATACTGCCTGTACTCGTTGAACTCCTTCAGAGTGCAAACCACCTATGTGGAGGCAAGGGGAGAAATCCCACAAGAACTGTCAAGCCAGCTACGTAGACTGCCTTCCCCAAAACAACCCAAACCCAGCGGGAGGGGAGCTGCTCCTCTGCACACCCTCCCCTCCCCAGTGGCGGGGCCCCTGACTGCCCCCCAGCCAGGGCTGAGCGGTGCTCCTCGCCCCGGCTCCAGGCCTCGCACCGGCTGCCTCCTCAACACTCAGGCAGTGCTGGGCAGCCTCAGAAGAGCAGGAGTGGGAGCTGCCTGAGGGACGCTGGCGCTACTTCTGCTCCCAGGGAAAAGAGCCCCGCAGCCCTGTGCCCTCTGCCAGCAAGAGGCAGCTGCAGCAGGCGCTCTGGGAACCCCGCTTGGAGAGGGCTGGTTTGATCAGCCCGACGTCCAAACCTACTTTGCCGTCACTGGTGACGTAACCCTCTCTCTTCAGCCTCCGCAGGTTGTCTTTGCGTTTGTGGTAGGCCCGCAGGTGCGGGTCATGCAGGCTGTTGTATTCTGTGCTCAGTAGGCGGCAGTGGGGATCTCCCAGATTGAAATAACCAGAGGGCTGGTGGAGCTGCAAGAGAGATTTTCCAGGGTATGAAGAAGGCAGGAGAGAGCAGCAAAGAGGTGCCAAGCGGTACTTGTGAAAAGGTAAAGGCAGTTTGAAGACCAACACTCTTCTCCATCCTTCTGAAGGCACAGAGAACACCACCGCCAGACTGCAGGGCCAGGCTGGACTGGGCTGGGCTGGGCTGGGCTGGGCCGAGCTGGGGGAGAGAAGACAAACCCCACCAGCAAAGCAGGCATCTTAGGCCACCGCAAAGAACTGCAGACCTTGCCACAACAGAAAGGAACCTTTGGAGGGAGAAGTTCAAGCCCAGCGGTTCAAACGCAGCACATGGATAATGCACTGAAAACAGTCTCCTCGGGCTTAGGCAGGCCAAGGGGTGTGTCAACTAACTCCACCTCAAGGAAGGCCGCTGCCTGCATTCCCCAAGCAGAGAAGACCGAGCTTTTCCAGGCACGCCAACGAGGCAAACAGGAGAAGGTTTGACTCTCCCTCAAGAGTGCCCCAGAGCCTGGCTTGACATTGCTGGATGAGACAGAAGGGCACATTGCCCCGGCCATCAGACACACTGCCGCCTGCTGCAGGCAGGGCCCTGGCCGCATGCTTGCACGGTGCCAGAAACCAGTCCAGAAAACTGACAAGTCCTGCTTTTTGTCTCTGCGCCAGCAGCTTCCCTCTCCTCCCCAGTGCTGCCAGATTGAAGGGCTGCAGCGCCCACTGTAATGCCGGTGGCCACAAGGACTTCTTTGAATGCCGGGGACCCCGTAGAAGAGGAGAGCTTTTCTACCCCTTTCCACTTCCTTTACCTTTTCTCCCAGCTTTGTCCTGCAGAAGACAGCCTTGGAGCCGGGCAGCAGAGGGATCTTGACCCCAAGTGGGAGGTCCAGCAGCCCAGTACCTCCTTCTGCCAGTGGCTGTCTCCTGTTCCCGAGCTAGAAAGAGGGAGACACTCATGGGCACTCAGGCACTATCTCCGTAAGCCTCCCGCACAGCAGTTGCTGGAAAGGCTCTTGGAAGACTCCAACCCAAGGGGAGCGCCGAGAGCGGCCCAGTCAAAAGCTGCTCTCTGCTTCCCCGACCTTGTCCCCACAACTCGCGCCCCTTCCTCAACCCACATCCGCGTCCTTTTGCAGCAACCCTTCCCACCCGCTTAGCCGTAAGCCAGGCTGGGCAGAGAGGCAGGACTCCCTGCAAACTCTCCGCGGCCTGAGCACCTTGGGATCCCTCCCTGCTCCCCAGGCATGTCCCGAGGCCCCAGAGCAGCCCTGCATGTCCCAGGCTCCCGGGCTGAGCCCTCTCCGTCGGCCCATTGCTCACCTCTCCCCTCTTCCACACTGCGCTCAGCAGTGCGTCCACGTTTCGGACGCCAGCAGTGAGACGGTGCTCCATGGCTCCTTCCACAAGCTCTCCTGGAGCTGCAACCCTGCGCTGGCACCTCTTGCTCCAGAGGCACCCAGCTGGGGCCACCACAGCCCGTCTCCTAGCGAGCGGCTATATAGAGCAGTCGCACATTGTTGCATCATCACGTTGCCGCGCCACCGCACTGTTGCATCGTCACGTTGCCGCGCTGTGGCCCGGCCGCCACAGGGCCCGCCTGGAGGCCTGTCTGGACGCACATGTGGGCCACCCGCTCTCGCTGACCCTGCCTTGAGCAGGTGGCCTCGACGAGGTGCTGACCTGCTGCCCCTTCTTCCTCCTCGTACCTCTTTTTCCCAGCTTTGGCCTTCAGAGGGCAGGGCTGGGGCTGGCTCGCCCGTGGGCTGCTGCTGCTGCACTGGCTTTGGTAGACCATTTTTAGACCATTGCCCTGTGATGAGCAAAGCAGCCTCAGCTTGGGGAATTGCACTGACCAGTCCTCTGATAGATTGCACCTCTGGTGCCATGAGCTCCTCCGATTGGCCACAGCTCTGGCACGTAGTGTCCCTTGCTGAGCCAGCTGGAACCGGGTGTGACTGGCCTGGGGCGGCTCCTAGGCCGACCCCCAAAGGCGGCCCCCCCCACACCCAAACCACCATTTGTTCCCCGTACATCCCCCAGCTTTCTCCTGTAGAGGACAGGGTGGAGGCCCCTCCAGCCAGTCTTGAGGGGAAAAGAGGATAAAAGGAGTTCCCGGGGCATAGAGAAAGGCAGAGGGAGGGCTCTGGGTGGCACCCAAGGGCACACGGAGGGCCATGCTGGGTACCCAGAGGCATGCAAAGGGCTCGGGCTGGGCGCCAAAAGGCACACGGAGGGCTCGGGCCACACCAAAGGGCAAACGGAGGGCCCTAGGAAGCACAAGAAGAGAAATGGAGGGCCCTGGGAGGCACTAAAAGGCCATTTGGCGGCCCCTCGGTTG
This sequence comes from Gavia stellata, assembly GCF_030936135.1. Taxonomy (NCBI): domain Eukaryota; kingdom Metazoa; phylum Chordata; class Aves; order Gaviiformes; family Gaviidae; genus Gavia; species Gavia stellata. The sequence goes on from NC_082613.1 coordinate 17,946,655, forward strand.
CCCCAAAGGGCTCCACACCGGTCCCTAGGGGACAGGGAAAGGCAAACAGAGACGCCTTGAGGAGACAAGAGGAGGAGTCCTCTGGGAAAGATGAAAAGCTGAAGGCCGGTCCCTTGGCAGGACCCCGAATGGCCCACCGAGGGCCCTGGGTGGGAACCCAAAGGCCCATCAGGAGGTCTTGAGGGGACAAGAGAATAAATGCAGAGAACAAGGCGCAGCCTTCAACAGCACCTACGCACGGGACTCTCATAAGGCACGAGTATGGCTTTACAGAGCTGGACCAGCCCCTCCAATAGCCCTGCCGCAAAGCTTTCTAAACAAGGCAAAAACGTTGGCTACTTTTCTCTTTGCTACGTCAGATTCCCTGTAAAACTGGGTCTGAGCCTGACCGAGGCCATAGGAGGGAGGAAAACGAGGGAAAACATTGCCGGGAAAATGCCCGGACACAGTGTGGTCTGGCATGAATAAATGGAGGCACAAGCAAGCCGTTGGGAGCAAACTCTTTATTCTCTGCCTGGGGGAGCTGCCTGGGGGCTCTGCAGCCCTGGAGCCACGCACCTCCTCAGGACACCCTCCACAAGGCTCCCAGCTACCGCCCTCTTCAATGACTCGGGCTGCATGGGCTCCTCCAGGAAAAGCTTTAAACGCACTGGTCTGCGCCGTGCTCCTGCCTGGGCAGGGGGCTTTGGACCCGCCGGAGGCATGGGCTGTCTTGGAAACTGCGGGCCCTTGGAGGGGAGGGTGCCTGCAGTGCTCCCTGGCCTGAGAACAGGCAGAGTTTCCCACGTGGGCACTGAAGACCTTGCTGTGGCTCTGGAGGTGTAATCCCGGCACTTCTGAAGGCCGCCTGTTGGCCGGCGAGCATCATGCTCAGAGCCTCGGTGGAGAGATGGGAGGAGAGTAGGCGAGCTCTCCCCTTTGAATTGTCCTGCATCCTCTGAAGGCGTGACTATTGCAGGGAGGCTGGGAGGTGGCAAGACCTTTCTTGGTTGAAGCTTCTCGGATTTTTGCTTGCACTTCCTTTCTTCCTCTATCTTCTTCTTCACGGTTTCCAGAACTTCAAGGACAATGGTTTTGGCACACCCGATCAATTCTGCATCCAGCTGCTGAACTCTCAAGATGGCCTTTTGGATGCTCTCCTTGGCAATCTCGCAACTCACTCGTGAGACATCAGCAGCGTTTTGCAGTGGTTGCAACACGGGCAACTTTGCTCTCTTGCTTGCCTCCGGGATCTGCCGTTCCGATGCTCTGAGTGATCCTTGTCCTTCTGTCTCGCCCTGAAGCTTCAGGATCTCAGAAAACTGGCAGCAAAAGTCCTGCTCAAACTGAGAAGCTTCAAAGGATGATAAGGTGGACCTAACACTTTCAACAGCCCCTTTGGTCATGTTGTCAACAGAAGACTGCGAAGATGCTCTGTCCAAAGCTGCTAGTTCCACCTCCCTCCATCTCTCTTCTCCGGATTTGCCCTCTCGGGTGGCTCTTCTGGCACCACGCTCTGACAGCTTCTGCCTGGCTGCCGGCCCTAGCTCAGCTGCATCGGGCGTGCTGGATACCAAACGCTCCCCAAAGCTCTCCAGCACAATCGCCACAATCTCTCGAGCCAGCAGCCTCATTTCCTCCCGGCGATTTGCATGAGAAGTGTCCAAAGGCTCGGCCCCTCTGGCACTGGCAAACAAATTTCCGCTGACCTCATGGGGAGCCCTCCTTAAGATGTGGATGGACTGATCCGGCACCTTCACCTGCTCCAGCACTTCCAGGACCACGGTCTCAGCCATCTCTTGAAGCTCCTTGTCTTCTGCCAGCGTAGCCTGCAGCAGCGTAGGCTGTATGCTGTTAGGCGCTTCTTCTTCGGCACACTTTGGAGACTAAAATGAGGAGCAGTTGATGAGTGAATGTGTTCCTTCACCTCGGTTTGCTTTCCTCTTCCTCCCCACATGAGTCCCTAGCAGTCAAGCTTGAAAAACTCTGGTTTCTCTGTAGGCCACCTGGCACACGGAGGTTTCTGGTCTCCCGTGGCCAGGAGCCAAGTGTTGTGGGCACAAAATCAAGCAGGTGCCATTTTGCTTAGAGCAAAGGGCACTGTAGCCTCCCCAGGCCTCAGCACAGTGAACCAGGTGCTGCGGGCCCTGAACTGGAAGCTAGCGGCTGCCTGGGTACCACCGGAGGACAGGCTCCAGGGCACAGCGGGCCCCCACAGGGACTGCTACTTCCAACGGGCTTGTTGGCTCCGGCCGCGGGAGGCGCTGGGCAGAGTTGAATGACGGAGGCAAAGCTGTGGAAGGTACTGGAGCAGGCTCTTTGCTCCAGTCTCTTCTGCCACAGGTCCCAGCCGCTCTCGGGCCACTGCTGCCCTGTATCAGGGTGGCCCCTTTGCCCCTTTTCGAGGCCAAATAACAAGAATGGTTGTTTCGAGAGCAGAAAAGGAAACAATCTTTTTTCTGGTGGCACCTGGCTGTTGTCTGCCAGCCCAAGGAAATGTCCTTGGGACAGGAGGCAATCTGAAAGTCCTCTGCGGGCTGCCAGCCTCGTGCAAAGTGGGGAAGAAGTCACGAGACAAGAGCAGAGCCAGGCAGCAGCCTGAAATTGTCCTCTGCCACCGTTTGCTCTTTTGCAGCTTGACAGCCTGACTGCCACGGCAGAAGGAGCCTAACCCTTCACCCTGGCACAGATACCACCCCACACTATACGAAACGCTTCCCGAGAGGTCGTTGCAGGGGATGGAGCCCGGCAAAGTTTAACGGGCCCCCCGCTAATGAGAATTGGGCAACAGCAGGCTCTCCACTAAGCTAATCGAAGACCTCCTTGAAGAGAAAACCAACCACGAATGGCCAGGCATCAGCACTGTCAGGCTCAGGGACGCTGCACCTTTGGATGCAGAGGTCTTTGGATGAAAAGTAGTTTTTTTCAACCAGACGCGAAACCAGCACCACAGGCCGTGTGGCCGTTTAGCGCAGCTCACAGGTTCGTGCTAAACGTGCGAGTCCGTGCGCAGAAGAGGCCACTGAGAGTGCCCAGGCACACTTTGGCGTCAGAAAGGGCCAGTGCCTTGTGTCCGAGAGACACAGGAAGGAAAGCACCCGCTTCTTGGTCTGTGACAGCCACCCTCAAACGAGGACACGTCGCACACCAGCCAGGCACCACCTCCTCACCAACCAAGCACCGCTCGCGAGCCCCGAGCGGCTGTGTGTGTGGCAGCACCTTCTTCGGAGGCCTGCTGCTGTTGGCACTTGGCCTGCTGGAGGAGGCGTTGCTCTTTTTCAAGAGCCTCCAGTCTTTCAATCCGCTTCTTGATCACGGTGAGATGCCTGTCAAGAAAGAAAGGCAGCTGAGAAGGAGCCGCTCTGTCCATCTTGCCCAGGCCATTTTCCGCTCAGCCACTCCCATCATCCTGCTCCGGGTTGCTTTGCTCCAGTAGTCCCCGCAGCAGCTTCCAGCTGCCTGTGCAAGGCTCCAAGCGCAGACTGCGCCAACGTGTTCGCAGCTGGCACCGGCTCCTTCCACTGCTGGGCTTTGTTTGTTTACTGGAACGTGAGGCTCCAGGACTTCGCTCCAGGACCACGGGCCCCCTTCAAGTAGCAAGCGCTACTTGGCCTTTTCTTACCTCTGCCTCCTCTTCTTCTCTCCACCCGGCAAACTCTTTCTTTGCTCCTGCAGCAGCCACTCGCGCAGGCGAGAAACGTCAATCCCTCCAGGCAGTTCGGAGGCATCTTCTAATTTGGCCAGGTCTTGCCGGAGCTTTTTCTGAAAGGGGACACCAGATTGTGGCTTGCTGTTGCCTGCACAAGCGCTCACACCCCTGTGTGCTGAGGTGTCCTGTGGGCCCAGGACAGCGCTCTGCTTCATCAGCCACGCGACAAGGTCCGAAGACAAACGCTTCCCTCAGGACTCCGCGTGCTTGCACATGACTTTCCTGTCCATGCCCACGCCTGCACCCTGCACCAGCCCAGCTCGCAGCCCCGTAGTCCTTTCCCTGCCACGACACCTGGCCCAGCAGCACAGCCCTCACCTCTTCTGCATTGACCGCCTCCCCTCTCCGAGATGACGCAAGTAAAGCTCCAGCCCTCAGCACCGTGCTGCTGACAGGTGCCCATGAACACTCCGCTTTGCCTACCTCCTCTCGCGCGAACATTTTCTCTGCATCCAGCTTGAGCTTTGTCAGATACTGCCTGTACTCGTTGAACTCCTTCAGAGTGCAAACCACCTATGTGGAGGCAAGGGGAGAAATCCCACAAGAACTGTCAAGCCAGCTACGTAGACTGCCTTCCCCAAAACAACCCAAACCCAGCGGGAGGGGAGCTGCTCCTCTGCACACCCTCCCCTCCCCAGTGGCGGGGCCCCTGACTGCCCCCCAGCCAGGGCTGAGCGGTGCTCCTCGCCCCGGCTCCAGGCCTCGCACCGGCTGCCTCCTCAACACTCAGGCAGTGCTGGGCAGCCTCAGAAGAGCAGGAGTGGGAGCTGCCCGAGGGACGCTGGTGCTACTTCTGCTCCCAGGGAAAAGAGCCCCGCAGCCCTGTGCCCTCTGCCAGCAAGAGGCAGCTGCAGCAGGCGCTCTGGGAACCCCGCTTGGAGAGGGCTGGTTTGATCAGCCCGACGTCCAAACCTACTTTGCCGTCACTGGTGACGTAACCCTCTCTCTTCAGCCTCCGCAGGTTGTCCTTGCGTTTGTGGTAGGCCCGCAGGTGCGGGTCATGCAGGCTGTTGTATTCTGTGCTCAGTAGGCGGCAGTGGGGATCTCCCAGATTGAAATAACCAGAGGGCTGGTGGAGCTGCAAGAGAGATTTTCCAGGGTATGAAGAAGGCAGGAGAGAGCAGCAAAGAGGTGCCAAGCGGTACTTGTGAAAAGGTAAAGGCAGTTTGAAGACCAACACTCTTCTCCATCCTTCTGAAGGCACAGAGAACACCACCGCCAGACTGCAGGGCCAGGCTGGACTGGGCTGGGCTGGGCTGGGCTGGGCTGAGCTGGGGGAGAGAAGACAAACCCCACCAGCAAAGCAGGCATCTTAGGCCACCGCGAAGAACTGCAGACCTTGCCACAACAGAAAGGAACCTTTGGAGGGAGAAGTTCAAGCCCGGCGGTTCAAACGCAGCACATGGATAATGCACTGAAAACAGTCTCCTCGGGCTTAGGCAGGCCAAGGGGTGTGTCAACTAACTCCACCTCAAGGAAGGCCGCTGCCTGCATTCCCCAAGCAGAGAAGACCGAGCTTTTCCAGGCACGCCAACGAGGCAAACAGGAGAAGGTTTGACTCTCCCTCAAGAGTGCCCCAGAGCCTGGCTTGACATTGCTGGATGAGACAGAAGGGCACATTGCCCCGGCCATCAGACACACTGCCGCCTGCTGCAGGCAGGGCCCTGGCCGCATGCTTGCACGGTGCCAGAAACCAGTCCAGAAAACTGACAAGTCCTGCTTTTTGTCTCTGCGCCAGCAGCTTCCCTCTCCTCCCCAGTGCTGCCAGATTGAAGGGCTGCAGCGCCCACTGTAATGCCGGTGGCCACAAGGACTTCTTTGAATGCCGGGGACCCCGTAGAAGAGGAGAGCTTTTCTACCCCTTTCCACTTCCTTTACCTTTTCTCCCAGCTTTGTCCTGCAGAAGACAGCCTTGGAGCCGGGCAGCAGAGGGATCTTGACCCCAAGTGGGAGGTCCAGCAGCCCAGTACCTCCTTCTGCCAGTGGCTGTCTCCTGTTCCCGAGCTAGAAAGAGGGAGACACTCATGGGCACTCAGGCACTATCTCCGTAAGCCTCCCGCACAGCAGTTGCTGGAAAGGCTCTTGGAAGACTCCAACCCAAGGGAAGCGCCGAGAGCGGCCCAGTCAAAAGCTGCTCTCTGCTTCCCCGACCCTGTCCCCACAACTCGCGCCCCTTCCTCAACCCACATCCGCGTCCTTTTGCAGCAACCCCTCCCACCCGCTTAGCCGTAAGCCAGGCTGGGCAGAGAGGCAGGACTCCCTGCAAACTCTCCGCGGCCTGAGCACCTTGGGATCCCTCCCTGCTCCCCAGGCATGTCCCGAGGCCCCAGAGCAGCCCTGCATGTCCCAGGCTCCCGGGCTGAGCCCTCTCCGTCGGCCCATTGCTCACCTCTCCCCTCTTCCACACTGCGCTCAGCAGTGCGTCCACGTTTCGGACGCCAGCAGTGAGACGGTGCTCCATGGCTCCTTCCACGAGCTCTCCTGGAGCTGCAACCCTGCGCTGGCACCTCTTGCTCCAGAGGCACCCAGCTGGGGCCACCACAGCCCGTCTCCTAGCGAGCGGCTATATAGAGCAGTCGCACGTTGTTGCATCATCACGTTGCCGCGCCACCGCACTGTTGCATCGTCACGTTGCCGCGCTGTGGCCCGGCCGCCACAGGGCCCGCCTGGAGGCCTGTCTGGACGCACATGTGGGCCACCCGCTCTCGCTGACCCTGCCTTGAGCAGGTGGCCTCGACGAGGTGCTGACCTGCTGCCCCTTCTTCCTCCTCGTACCTCTTTTTCCCAGCTTTGGCCTTCAGAGGGCAGGGCTGGGGCTGGCTCGCCCGTGGGCTGCTGCTGCTGCACTGGCTTTGGTAGACCATTTTTAGACCATTGCCCTGTGATGGGCAAAGCAGCCTCAGCTTGGGGAATTGCACTGACCAGTCCTCTGATAGATTGCACCTCTGGTGCCATGAGCTCCTCCGATTGGCCACAGCTCTGGCACGTAGTGTCCCTTGCTGAGCCAGCTGGAACTGGGTGTGACTGGCCTGGGGCGGCTCCTAGGCCGACCCCCAAAGGCGGCCCCCCCCCCACCCAAACCACCATTTGTTCCCCGTACATCCCCCAGCTTTCTCCTGTAGAGGACAGGGTGGAGGCCCCTCCAGCCAGTCTTGAGGGGAAAAGAGGATAAAAGGAGTTCCCGGGGCATAGAGAAAGGCAGAGGGAGGGCTCTGGGTGGCACCCAAGGGCACACGGAGGGCCATGCTGGGTACCCAGAGGCATGCAAAGGGCTCGGGCTGGGCGCCAAAAGGCACACGGAGGGCTCGGGCCACACCAAAGGGCAAACGGAGGGCCCTAGGAAGCACAAGAAGAGAAATGGAGGGCCCTGGGAGGCACTAAAAGGCCATTTGGCGGCCCCTCGGTTGCCCCAAAGGGCTCCACACCGGTCCCTAGGGGACAGGGAAAGGCAAACAGAGATGCCTTGAGGAGACAAGAGGAGGAGTCCTCTGGGAAAGATGAAAAGCTGAAGGCCGGTCCCTTGGCAGGACCCCGAATGGCCCACCGAGGGCCCTGGGTGGGAACCCAAAGGCCCATCAGGAGGTCTTGAGGGAACGAGAGAATAAATGCAGAGAACAAGGCACAGCCTTCAACAGCACCTACGCACGGGACTCTCATAAGGCACGAGTATGGCTTTACAGAGCTGGACCAGCCCCTCCAATAGCCCTGCCGCAAAGCTTTCTAAACAAGGCAAAAACGTTGGCTACTTTTCTCTTTGCTACGTAAGATTCCCTGTAAAACTGGGTCTGAGCCTGACCGAGGCCATAGGAGGGAGGAAAACGAGGGAAAACATTGCCGGGAAAATGCCCGGACACAGTGTGGTCTGGCATGAATAAATGGAGGCACAAGCAAGCCGTTGGGAGCAAACTCTTTATTCTCTGCCTGGGGGAGCTGCCTGGGGGCTCTGCAGCCCTGGAGCCACGCACCTCCTCAGGACACCCTCCACAAGGCTCCCAGCTACCGCCCTCTTCAATGACTCGGGCTGCATGGGCTCCTCCAGGAAAAGCTTTAAACGCACTGGTCTGCGCCGTGCTCCTGCCTGGGCAGGGGGCTTTGGACCCGCCGGAGGCATGGGCTGTCTTGGAAACTGCGGGCCCTTGGAGGGGAGGGTGCCTGCAGTGCTCCCTGGCCTGAGAACAGGCAGAGTTTCCCACGTGGGCACTGAAGACCTTGCTGTGGCTCTGGAGGTGTAATCCCGGCACTTCTGAAGGCCGCCTGTTGGCCGGCGAGCATCATGCTCAGAGCCTCGGTGGAGAGATGGGAGGAGAGTAGGCGAGCTCTCCCCTTTGAATTGTCCTGCGTCCTCTGAAGGCGTGACTATTGCAGGGAGGCTGGGAGGTGGCAAGACCTTTCTTGGTTGAAGCTTCTCGGATTTTTGCTTGCACTTCCTTTCTTCCTCTATCTTCTTCTTCACGGTTTCCAGAACTTCAAGGACAATGGTTTTGGCACACCCGATCAATTCTGCATGCAGCTGCTGAACTCTCAAGATGGCCTTTTGGATGCTCTCCTTGGCAATCTCGCAACTCACTCGTGAGACATCAGCAGCGTTTTGCAGTGGTTGCAACACGGGCAACTTTGCTCTCTTGCTTGCCTCCGGGATCTGCCGTTCCGATGCTCTGAGTGATCCTTGTCCTTCTGTCTCGCCCTGAAGCTTCAGGATCTCAGAAAACTGGCAGCAAAAGTCCTGCTCAAACTGAGAAGCTTCAAAGGATGATAAGGTGGACCTAACACTTTCAACAGCCCCTTTGGTCATGTTGTCAACAGAAGACTGCGAAGATGCTCTGTCCAAAGCTGCTAGTTCCACCTCCCTCCATCTCTCTTCTCCGGATTTGCCCTCTCGGGTGGCTCTTCTGGCACCACGCTCTGACAGCTTCTGCCTGGCTGCCGGCCCTAGCTCAGCTGCATCGGGCGTGCTGGATACCAAACGCTCCCCAAAGCTCTCCAGCACGATCGCCACAATCTCTCGAGCCAGCAGCCTCATTTCCTCCCGGCGATTTGCATGAGAAGTGTCCAAAGGCTCGGCCCCTCTGGCACTGGCAAACAAATTTCCGCTGACCTCATGGGGAGCCCTCCTTAAGATGTGGATGGACTGATCCGGCACCTTCACCTGCTCCAGCACTTCCAGGACCACGGTCTCAGCCATCTCTTGAAGCTCCTTGTCTTCTGCCAGCGTAGCCTGCAGCAGCGTAGGCTGTATGCTGTTAGGCGCTTCTTCTCCGGCACACTTTGGAGACTAAAATGAGGAGCAGTTGATGAGTGAATGTGTTCCTTCACCTCGGTTTGCTTTCCTCTTCCTCCCCACATGAGTCCCTAGCAGTCAAGCTTGAAAAACTCTGGTTTCTCTGTAGGCCACCTGGCACACGGAGGTTTCTGGTCTCCCGTGGCCAGGAGCCAAGTGTTGTGGGCACAAAATCAAGCAGGTGCCATTTTGCTTAGAGCAAAGGGCACTGTAGCCTCCCCAGGCCTCAGCACAGTGAACCAGGTGCTGCGGGCCCTGAACTGGAAGCTAGCGGCTGCCTGGGTACCACCGGAGGACAGGCTCCAGGGCACAGCGGGCCCCCACAGGGACTGCTACTTCCAACGGGCTTGTTAGCTCCGGCCGCGGGAGGCGCTGGGCAGAGTTGAATGACGGAGGCAAAGCTGTAGAAGGTACTGGAGCAGGCTCTTTGCTCCAGTCTCTTCTGCCACAGGTCCCAGCCACTCTCGGGCCACTGCTGCCCTGTATCAGGGTGGCCCCTTTGCCCCTTTTCGAGGCCAAATAACAAGAATGGTTGTTTCGAGAGCAGAAAAGGAAACAATCCTTTTTCTGGTGGCACCTGGCTGTTGTCTGCCAGCCGAAGGAAATGTCCTTGGGACAGGAGGCAATCTGAAAGTCCTCTGCGGGCTGCCAGCCTCGTGCAAAGTGGGGAAGAAGTCACGAGACAAGAGCAGAGCCAGGCAGCAGCCTGAAATTGTCCTCTGCCACCGTTTGCTCTTTTGCAGCTTGACAGCCTGACTGCCACGGCAGAAGGAGCCTAACCCTTCACCCTGGCACAGATACCACCCCACACTATACGAAACGCTTCCCGAGAGGTCGTTGCAGGGGATGGAGCCCGGCAAAGTTTAACGGGCCCCCCGCTAATGAGAATTGGGCAACAGCAGGCTCTCCACTAAGCTAATTGAAGACCTCCTTGAAGAGAAAACCAACCACAAATGGCCAGGCATCAGCACTGTCAGGCTCAGGGACGCTGCACCTTTGGATGCAGAGGTCTTTGGATGAAAAGTAGTTTTTTTCAACCAGACGCGAAACCAGCACCACAGGCCGTGTGGCCGTTTAGCGCAGCTCACAGGTTCGTGCTAAACGTGCGAGTCCGTGCGCAGAAGAGGCCACTGAGAGTGCCCAGGCACACTTTGGCGTCAGAAAGGGCCAGTGCCTTGTGTCCGAGAGACACAGGAAGGAAAGCACCCGCTTCTTGGTCTGTGACAGCCACCCTCAAACGAGGACACGTCGCACACCAGCCAGGCACCACCTCCTCACCAACCAAGCACCGCTCGCGAGCCCCGAGCGGCTGTGTGTGTGGCAGCACCTTCTTCGGAGGCCTGGGTGCCAACGGGCTGCCGCACAGCAGAGGCGGCCCCCAGCATCCAACCCGGCTCCTACTCACCAGCCTCCCTTTGAGAGCAGACTTCTCGGAGCTGCTCTGGGTGTCTGGCTGTCTCCTCTTTCGCAGCTGCTGCTGCTGTTGGCACTCGGCCTGCTGGAGGAGGCGTTGCTCTTTTTCAAGAGCCTCCAGTCTTTCAATCCGCTTCTTGATCACGGTGAGATGCCTGTCAAGAAAGAAAGGCAGCTGAGAAGGAGCCGCTCTGTCCATCTTGCCCAGGCCATTTTCCGCTCAGCCACTCCCATCATCCTGCTCCGGGTTGCTTTGCTCCAGTAGTCCCCGCAGCAGCTTCCAGCTGCCTGTGCAAGGCTCCAAGCGCAGACTGCGCCAACGTGTTCGCAGCTGGCACCGGCTCCTTCCACTGCTGGGCTTTGTTTGTTTACTGGAACGTGAGGCTCCAGGACTTCGCTCCAGGACCACGGGCCCCCTTTAAGTAGCAAGCGCTACTTGGCCTTTTCTTACCTCTGCCTCCTCTTCTTCTCTCCACCCGGCAAACTCTTTCTTTGCTCCTGCAGCAGCCACTCGCGCAGGCGAGAAACGTCAATCCCTCCAGGCAGTTCGGAGGCATCTTCTAATTTGGCCAGGTCTTGCCGGAGCTTTTTCTGAAAGGGGACACCAGATTGTGGCTTGCTGTTGCCTGCACAAGCGCTCACACCCCTGTGTGCTGAGGTGTCCTGTGGGCCCAGGACAGCGCTCTGCTTCATCAGCCACGCGACAAGGTCCGAAGACAAACGCTTCCCTCAGGACTCCGCGTGCTTGCACATGACTTTCCTGTCCATGCCCACGCCTGCACCCTGCACCAGCCCAGCTCGCAGCCCCGTAGTCCTTTCCCTGCCACGACACCTGGCCCAGCAGCACAGCCCTCACCTCTTCTGCATTGACCGCCTCCCCTCTCCGAGATGACGCAAGTAAAGCTCCAGCCCTCAGCACCGTGCTGCTGACAGGTGCCCATGAACACTCCGCTTTGCCTACCTCCTCTCGCGCGAACATTTTCTCTGCATCCAGCTTGAGCTTTGTCAGATACTGCCTGTACTCGTTGAACTCCTTCAGAGTGCAAACCACCTATGTGGAGGCAAGGGGAGAAATCCCACAAGAACTGTCAAGCCAGCTACGTAGACTGCCTTCCCCAAAACAACCCAAACCCAGCGGGAGGGGAGCTGCTCCTCTGCACACCCTCCCCTCCCCAGTGGCGGGGCCCCTGACTGCCCCCCAGCCAGGGCTGAGCAGTGCTCCTCGCCCCGGCTCCAGGCCTCGCACCGGCTGCCTCCTCAACACTCAGGCAGTGCTGGGCAGCCTCAGAAGAGCAGGAGTGGGAGCTGCCCGAGGGACGCTGGCGCTACTTCTGCTCCCAGGGAAAAGAGCCCCGCAGCCCTGTGCCCTCTGCCAGCAAGAGGCAGCTGCAGCAGGCGCTCTGGGAACCCCGCTTGGAGAGGGCTGGTTTGATCAGCCCGACGTCCAAACCTACTTTGCCGTCACTGGTGACGTAACCCTCTCTCTTCAGCCTCCGCAGGTTGTCCTTGCGTTTGTGGTAGGCCCGCAGGTGCGGGTCATGCAGGCTGTTGTATTCTGTGCTCAGTAGGCGGCAGTGGGGATCTCCCAGATTGAAATAACCAGAGGGCTGGTGGAGCTGCAAGAGAGATTTTCCAGGGTATGAAGAAGGCAGGAGAGAGCAGCAAAGAGGTGCCAAGCGGTACTTGTGAAAAGGTAAAGGCAGTTTGAAGACCAACACTCTTCTCCATCCTTCTGAAGGCACAGAGAACACCACCGCCAGACTGCAGGGCCAGGCTGGACTGGGCTGGGCTGGGCTGGGCTGGGCTGGGCTGGGCTGAGCTGGGGGAGAGAAGACAAACCCCACCAGCAAAGCAGGCATCTTAGGCCACCGCGAAGAACTGCAGACCTTGCCACAACAGAAAGGAACCTTTGGAGGGAGAAGTTCAAGCCCGGCGGTTCAAACGCAGCACATGGATAATGCACTGAAAACAGTCTCCTCGGGCTTAGGCAGGCCAAGGGGTGTGTCAACTAACTCCACCTCAAGGAAGGCCGCTGCCTGCATTCCCCAAGCAGAGAAGACCGAGCTTTTCCAGGCACGCCAACGAGGCAAACAGGAGAAGGTTTGACTCTCCCTCAAGAGTGCCCCAGAGCCTGGCTTGACATTGCTGGATGAGACAGAAGGGCACATTGCCCCGGCCATCAGACACACTGCCGCCTGCTGCAGGCAGGGCCCTGGCCGCATGCTTGCACGGTGCCAGAAACCAGTCCAGAAAACTGACAAGTCCTGCTTTTTGTCTCTGCGCCAGCAGCTTCCCTCTCCTCCCCAGTGCTGCCAGATTGAAGGGCTGCAGCGCCCACTGTAATGCCGGTGGCCACAAGGACTTCTTTGAATGCCGGGGACCCCGTAGAAGAGGAGAGCTTTTCTACCCCTTTCCACTTCCTTTACCTTTTCTCCCAGCTTTGTCCTGCAGAAGACAGCCTTGGAGCCGGGCAGCAGAGGGATCTTGACCCCAAGTGGGAGGTCCAGCAGCCCAGTACCTCCTTCTGCCAGTGGCTGTCTCCTGTTCCCGAGCTAGAAAGAGGGAGACACTCATGGGCACTCAGGCACTATCTCCGTAAGCCTCCCGCACAGCAGTTGCTGGAAAGGCTCTTGGAAGACTCCAACCCAAGGGAAGCGCCGAGAGCGGCCCAGTCAAAAGCTGCTCTCTGCTTCCCCGACCCTGTCCCCACAACTCGCGCCCCTTCCTCAACCCACATCCGCGTCCTTTTGCAGCAACCCCTCCCACCCGCTTAGCCGTAAGCCAGGCTGGGCAGAGAGGCAGGACTCCCTGCAAACTCTCCGCGGCCTGAGCACCTTGGGATCCCTCCCTGCTCCCCAGGCATGTCCCAAGGCCCCAGAGCAGCCCTGCATGTCCCAGGCTCCCGGGCTGAGCCCTCTCCGTCGGCCCATTGCTCACCTCTCCCCTCTTCCACACTGCGCTCAGCAGTGCGTCCACGTTTCGGACGCCAGCAGTGAGACGGTGCTCCATGGCTCCTTCCACGAGCTCTCCTGGAGCTGCAACCCTGCGCTGGCACCTCTTGCTCCAGAGGCACCCAGCTGGGGCCACCACAGCCCGTCTCCTAGCGAGCGGCTATATAGAGCAGTCGCACATTGTTGCATCATCACGTTGCCGCGCCACCGCACTGTTGCATCGTCACGTTGCCGCGCTGTGGCCCGGCCGCCACAGGGCCCGCCTGGAGGCCTGTCTGGACGCACATGTGGGCCACCCGCTCTCGCTGACCCTGCCTTGAGCAGGTGGCCTCGACGAGGTGCTGACCTGCTGCCCCTTCTTCCTCCTCGTACCTCTTTTTCCCAGCTTTGGCCTTCAGAGGGCAGGGCTGGGGCTGGCTCACCCGTGGGCTGCTGCTGCTGCACTGGCTTTGGTAGACCATTTTTAGACCATTGCCCTGTGATGGGCAAAGCAGCCTCAGCTTGGGGAATTGCACTGACCAGTCCTCTGATAGATTGCACCTCTGGTGCCATGAGCTCCTCCGATTGGCCACAGCTCTGGCACGTAGTGGCCCTTGCTGAGCCAGCTGGAACTGGGTGTGACTGGCCTGGGGCGGCTCCTAGGCCGACCCCCAAAGGCGGCCCCCCCCCCACCCAAACCACCATTTGTTCCCCGTACATCCCCCAGCTTTCTCCTGTAGAGGACAGGGTGGAGGCCCCTCCAGCCAGTCTTGAGGGGAAAAGAGGATAAAAGGAGTTCCCGGGGCATAGAGAAAGGCAGAGGGAGGGCTCTGGGTGGCACCCAAGGGCACACGGAGGGCCATGCTGGGTACCCAGAGGCATGCAAAGGGCTCGGGCTGGGCGCCAAAAGGCACACGGAGGGCTCGGGCCACACCAAAGGGCAAACGGAGGGCCCTAGGAAGCACAAGAAGAGAAATGGAGGGCCCTGGGAGGCACTAAAAGGCCATTTGGCGGCCCCTCGGTTGCCCCAAAGGGCTCCACACCGGTCCCTAGGGGACAGGGAAAGGCAAACAGAGATGCCTTGAGGAGACAAGAGGAGGAGTCCTCTGGGAAAGATGAAAAGCTGAAGGCCGGTCCCTTGGCAGGACCCCGAATGGCCCACCGAGGGCCCTGGGTGGGAACCCAAAGGCCCATCAGGAGGTCTTGAGGGAACGAGAGAATAAATGCAGAGAACAAGGCACAGCCTTCAACAGCACCTACGCACGGGACTCTCATAAGGCACGAGTATGGCTTTACAGAGCTGGACCAGCCCCTCCAATAGCCCTGCCGCAAAGCTTTCTAAACAAGGCAAAAACGTTGGCTACTTTTCTCTTTGCTACGTAAGATTCCCTGTAAAACTGGGTCTGAGCCTGACCGAGGCCATAGGAGGGAGGAAAACGAGGGAAAACATTGCCGGGAAAATGCCCGGACACAGTGTGGTCTGGCATGAATAAATGGAGGCACAAGCAAGCCGTTGGGAGCAAACTCTTTATTCTCTGCCTGGGGGAGCTGCCTGGGGGCTCTGCAGCCCTGGAGCCACGCACCTCCTCAGGACACCCTCCACAAGGCTCCCAGCTACCGCCCTCTTCAATGACTCGGGCTGCATGGGCTCCTCCAGGAAAAGCTTTAAACGCACTAGTCTGCGCCGTGCTCCTGCCTGGGCAGGGGGCTTTGGACCCGCCGGAGGCATGGGCTGTCTTGGAAACTGCGGGCCCTTGGAGGGGAGGGTGCCTGCAGTGCTCCCTGGCCTGAGAACAGGCAGAGTTTCCCACGCGGGCACTGAAGACCTTGCTGTGGCTCTGGAGGTGTAATCCCGGCACTTCTGAAGGCCGCCTGTTGGCCGGCGAGCATCATGCTCAGAGCCTCGGTGGAGAGATGGGAGGAGAGTAGGCGAGCTCTCCCCTTTGAATTGTCCTGCGTCCTCTGAAGGCGTGACTATTGCAGGGAGGCTGGGAGGTGGCAAGACCTTTCTTGGTTGAAGCTTCTCGGATTTTTGCTTGCACTTCCTTTCTTCCTCTATCTTCTTCTTCACGGTTTCCAGAACTTCAAGGACAATGGTTTTGGCACACCCGATCAATTCTGCATCCAGCTGCTGAACTCTCAAGATGGCCTTTTGGATGCTCTCCTTGGCAATCTCGCAACTCACTCGTGAGACATCAGCAGCGTTTTGCAGTGGTTGCAACACGGGCAACTTTGCTCTCTTGCTTGCCTCCGGGATCTGCCGTTCCGATGCTCTGAGTGATCCTTGTCCTTCTGTCTCGCCCTGAAGCTTCAGGATCTCAGAAAACTGGCAGCAAAAGTCCTGCTCAAACTGAGAAGCTTCAAAGGATGATAAGGTGGACCTAACACTTTCAACAGCCCCTTTGGTCATGTTGTCAACAGAAGACTGCGAAGATGCTCTGTCCAAAGCTGCTAGTTCCACCTCCCTCCATCTCTCTTCTCCGGATTTGCCCTCTCGGGTGGCTCTTCTGGCACCACGCTCTGACAGCTTCTGCCTGGCTGCCGGCCCTAGCTCAGCTGCATCGGGCGTGCTGGATACCAAACGCTCCCCAAAGCTCTCCAGCACGATCGCCACAATCTCTCGAGCCAGCAGCCTCATTTCCTCCCGGCGATTTGCATGAGAAGTGTCCAAAGGCTCTGCCCCTCTGGCACTGGCAAACAAATTTCCGCTGACCTCATGGGGAGCCCTCCTTAAGATGTGGATGGACTGATCCGGCACCTTCACCTGCTCCAGCACTTCCAGGACCACGGTCTCAGCCATCTCTTGAAGCTCCTTGTCTTCTGCCAGCGTAGCCTGCAGCAGCGTAGGCTGTATGCTGTTAGGCGCTTCTTCTCCGGCACACTTTGGAGACTAAAATGAGGAGCAGTTGATGAGTGAATGTGTTCCTTCACCTCGGTTTGCTTTCCTCTTCCTCCCCACATGAGTCCCTAGCAGTCAAGCTTGAAAAACTCTGGTTTCTCTGTAGGCCACCTGGCACACGGAGGTTTCTGGTCTCCCGTGGCCAGGAGCCAAGTGTTGTGGGCACAAAATCAAGCAGGTGCCATTTTGCTTAGAGCAAAGGGCACTGTAGCCTCCCCAGGCCTCAGCACAGTGAACCAGGTGCTGCGGGCCCTGAACTGGAAGCTAGCGGCTGCCTGGGTACCACCGGAGGACAGGCTCCAGGGCACAGCGGGCCCTCACAGGGACTGCTACTTCCAACGGGCTTGTTGGCTCCGGCCGCGGGAGGCGCTGGGCAGAGTTGAATGGCGGAGGCAAAGCCGTGGAAGGTACTGGAGCAGGCTCTTTGCTCCAGTCTCTTCTGCCACAGGTCCCAGCCGCTCTCGGGCCACTGCTGCCCTGTATCAGGGTGGCCCCTTTGCCCCTTTTCGAGGCCAAATAACAAGAATGGTTGTTTCGAGAGCAGAAAAGGAAACAATCCTTTTTCTGGTGGCACCTGGCTGTTGTCTGCCAGCCCAAGGAAATGTCCTTGGGACAGGAGGCAATCTGAAAGTCCTCTGCGGGCTGCCAGCCTCGTGCAAAGTGGGGAAGAAGTCACGAGACAAGAGCAGAGCCAGGCAGCAGCCTGAAATTGTCCTCTGCCACCGTTTGCTCTTTTGCAGCTTGACAGCCTGACTGCCACGGCAGAAGGAGCCTAACCCTTCACCCTGGCACAGATACCACCCCACACTATACGAAACGCTTCCCGAGAGGTCGTTGCAGGGGATGGAGCCCGGCAAAGTTTAACGGGCCCCCCGCTAATGAGAATTGGGCAACAGCAGGCTCTCCACTAAGCTAATCGAAGACCTCCTTGAAGAGAAAACCAACCACGAATGGCCAGGCATCAGCACTGTCAGGCTCAGGGACGCTGCACCTTTGGATGCAGAGGTCTTTGGATGAAAAGTAGTTTTTTTCAACCAGACGCGAAACCAGCACCACAGGCCGTGTGGCCGTTTAGCGCAGCTCACAGGTTCGTGCTAAACGTGCGAGTCCGTGCGCAGAAGAGGCCACTGAGAGTGCCCAGGCACACTTTGGCGTCAGAAAGGGCCAGTGCCTTGTGTCCGAGAGACACAGGAAGGAAAGCACCCGCTTCTTGGTCTGTGACAGCCACCCTCAAACGAGGACACGTCGCACACCAGCCAGGCACCACCTCCTCACCAACCAAGCACCGCTCGCGAGCCCCGAGCGGCTGTGTGTGTGGCAGCACCTTCTTCGGAGGCCTGGGTGCCAACGGGCTGCCGCACAGCAGAGGCGGCCCCCAGCATCCAACCCGGCTCCTACTCACCAGCCTCCCTTTGAGAGCAGACTTCTCGGAGCTGCTCTGGGTGTCTGGCTGTCTCCTCTTTCGCAGCTGCTGCTGCTGTTGGCACTCGGCCTGCTGGAGGAGGCGTTGCTCTTTTTCAAGAGCCTCCAGTCTTTCAATCCGCTTCTTGATCACGGTGAGATGCCTGTCAAGAAAGAAAGGCAGCTGAGAAGGAGCCGCTCTGTCATCTTGCCCAGGCCATTTTCCGCTCAGCCACTCCCATCATCCTGCTCCGGGTTGCTTTGCTCCAGTAGTCCCCGCAGCAGCTTCCAGCTGCCTGTGCAAGGCTCCAAGCGCAGACTGCGCCAACGTGTTCGCAGCTGGCACCGGCTCCTTCCACTGCTGGGCTTTGTTTGTTTACTGGAACGTGAGGCTCCAGGACTTCGCTCCAGGACCACGGGCCCCCTTCAAGTAGCAAGCGCTACTTGGCCTTTTCTTACCTCTGCCTCCTCTTCTTCTCTCCACCCGGCAAACTCTTTCTTTGCTCCTGCAGCAGCCACTCGCGCAGGCGAGAAACGTCAATCCCTCCAGGCAGTTCGGAGGCATCTTCTAATTTGGCCAGGTCTTGCCGGAGCTTTTTCTGAAAGGGGACACCAGATTGTGGCTTGCTGTTGCCTGCACAAGCGCTCACACCCCTGTGTGCTGAGGTGTCCTGTGGGCCCAGGACAGCGCTCTGCTTCATCAGCCACGCGACAAGGTCCGAAGACAAACGCTTCCCTCAGGACTCCGCGTGCTTGCACATGACTTTCCTGTCCATGCCCACGCCTGCACCCTGCACCAGCCCAGCTCGCAGCCCCGTAGTCCTTTCCCTGCCACGACACCTGGCCCAGCAGCACAGCCCTCACCTCTTCTGCATTGACCGCCTCCCCTCTCCGAGATGACGCAAGTAAAGCTCCAGCCCTCAGCACCGTGCTGCTGACAGGTGCCCATGAACACTCCGCTTTGCCTACCTCCTCTCGCGCGAACATTTTCTCTGCATCCAGCTTGAGCTTTGTCAGATACTGCCTGTACTCGTTGAACTCCTTCAGAGTGCAAACCACCTATGTGGAGGCAAGGGGAGAAATCCCACAAGAACTGTCAAGCCAGCTACGTAGACTGCCTTCCCCAAAACAACCCAAACCCAGCGGGAGGGGAGCTGCTCCTCTGCACACCCTCCCCTCCCCAGTGGCGGGGCCCCTGACTGCCCCCCAGCCAGGGCTAAGCGGTGCTCCTCGCCCCGGCTCCAGGCCTCGCACCGGCTGCCTCCTCAACACTCAGGCAGTGCTGGGCAGCCTCAGAAGAGCAGGAGTGGGAGCTGCCCGAGGGACGCTGGCGCTACTTCTGCTCCCAGGGAAAAGAGCCCCGCAGCCCTGTGCCCTCTGCCAGCAAGAGGCAGCTGCAGCAGGCGCTCTGGGAACCCCGCTTGGAGAGGGCTGGTTTGATCAGCCCGACGTCCAAACCTACTTTGCCGTCACTGGTGACGTAACCCTCTCTCTTCAGCCTCCGCAGGTTGTCCTTGCGTTTGTGGTAGGCCCGCAGGTGCGGGTCATGCAGGCTGTTGTATTCTGTGCTCAGTAGGCGGCAGTGGGGATCTCCCAGATTGAAATAACCAGAGGGCTGGTGGAGCTGCAAGAGAGATTTTCCAGGGTATGAAGAAGGCAGGAGAGAGCAGCAAAGAGGTGCCAAGCGGTACTTGTGAAAAGGTAAAGGCAGTTTGAAGACCAACACTCTTCTCCATCCTTCTGAAGGCACAGAGAACACCACCGCCAGACTGCAGGGCCAGGCTGGACTGGGCTGGGCTGGGCTGGGCTGGGCTGGGCTGAGCTGGGGGAGAGAAGACAAACCCCACCAGCAAAGCAGGCATCTTAGGCCACCGCGAAGAACTGCAGACCTTGCCACAACAGAAAGGAACCTTTGGAGGGAGAAGTTCAAGCCCGGCGGTTCAAACGCAGCACATGGATAATGCACTGAAAACAGTCTCCTCGGGCTTAGGCAGGCCAAGGGGTGTGTCAACTAACTCCACCTCAAGGAAGGCCGCTGCCTGCATTCCCCAAGCAGAGAAGACCGAGCTTTTCCAGGCACGCCAACGAGGCAAACAGGAGAAGGTTTGACTCTCCCTCAAGAGTGCCCCAGAGCCTGGCTTGACATTGCTGGATGAGACAGAAGGGCACATTGCCCCGGCCATCAGACACACTGCCGCCTGCTGCAGGCAGGGCCCTGGCCGCATGCTTGCACGGTGCCAGAAACCAGTCCAGAAAACTGACAAGTCCTGCTTTTTGTCTCTGTGCCAGCAGCTTCCCTCTCCTCCCCAGTGCTGCCAGATTGAAGGGCTGCAGCGCCCACTGTAATGCCGGTGGCCACAAGGACTTCTTTGAATGCCGGGGACCCCGTAGAAGAGGAGAGCTTTTCTACCCCTTTCCACTTCCTTTACCTTTTCTCCCAGCTTTGTCCTGCAGAAGACAGCCTTGGAGCCGGGCAGCAGAGGGATCTTGACCCCAAGTGGGAGGTCCAGCAGCCCAGTACCTCCTTCTGCCAGTGGCTGTCTCCTGTTCCCGAGCTAGAAAGAGGGAGACACTCATGGGCACTCAGGCACTATCTCCGTAAGCCTCCCGCACAGCAGTTGCTGGAAAGGCTCTTGGAAGACTCCAACCCAAGGGAAGCGCCGAGAGCGGCCCAGTCAAAAGCTGCTCTCTGCTTCCCCGACCCTGTCCCCACAACTCGCGCCCCTTCCTCAACCCACATCCGCGTCCTTTTGCAGCAACCCCTCCCACCCGCTTAGCCGTAAGCCAGGCTGGGCAGAGAGGCAGGACTCCCTGCAAACTCTCCGCGGCCTGAGCACCTTGGGATCCCTCCCTGCTCCCCAGGCATGTCCCGAGGCCCCAGAGCAGCCCTGCATGTCCCAGGCTCCCGGGCTGAGCCCTCTCCGTCGGCCCATTGCTCACCTCTCCCCTCTTCCACACTGCGCTCAGCAGTGCGTCCACGTTTCGGACGCCAGCAGTGAGACGGTGCTCCATGGCTCCTTCCACGAGCTCTCCTGGAGCTGCAACCCTGCGCTGGCACCTCTTGCTCCAGAGGCACCCAGCTGGGGCCACCACAGCCCGTCTCCTAGCGAGCGGCTATATAGAGCAGTCGCACATTGTTGCATCATCACGTTGCCGCGCCACCGCACTGTTGCATCGTCACGTTGCCGCGCTGTGGCCCGGCCGCCACAGGGCCCGCCTGGAGGCCTGTCTGGACGCACATGTGGGCCACCCGCTCTCGCTGACCCTGCCTTGAGCAGGTGGCCTCGACGAGGTGCTGACCTGCTGCCCCTTCTTCCTCCTCGTACCTCTTTTTCCCAGCTTTGGCCTTCAGAGGGCAGGGCTGGGGCTGGCTCACCCGTGGGCTGCTGCTGCTGCACTGGCTTTGGTAGACCATTTTTAGACCATTGCCCTGTGATGGGCAAAGCAGCCTCAGCTTGGGGAATTGCACTGACCAGTCCTCTGATAGATTGCACCTCTGGTGCCATGAGCTCCTCCGATTGGCCACAGCTCTGGCACGTAGTGGCCCTTGCTGAGCCAGCTGGAACTGGGTGTGACTGGCCTGGGGCGGCTCCTAGGCCGACCCCCAAAGGCGCCCCCCCCCCCACCCAAACCACCATTTGTTCCCCGTACATCCCCCAGCTTTCTCCTGTAGAGGACAGGGTGGAGGCCCCTCCAGCCAGTCTTGAGGGGAAAAGAGGATAAAAGGAGTTCCCGGGGCATAGAGAAAGGCAGAGGGAGGGCTCTGGGTGGCACCCAAGGGCACACGGAGGGCCATGCTGGGTACCCAGAGGCATGCAAAGGGCTCGGGCTGGGCGCCAAAAGGCACACGGAGGGCTCGGGCCACACCAAAGGGCAAACGGAGGGCCCTAGGAAGCACAAGAAGAGAAATGGAGG
This sequence comes from Gavia stellata, assembly GCF_030936135.1. Taxonomy (NCBI): domain Eukaryota; kingdom Metazoa; phylum Chordata; class Aves; order Gaviiformes; family Gaviidae; genus Gavia; species Gavia stellata. Next base: position 17,968,179 of record NC_082613.1, read on the forward strand.
GCCCTGGGAGGCACTAAAAGGCCATTTGGCGGCCCCTCGGTTGCCCCAAAGGGCTCCACACCGGTCCCTAGGGGACAGGGAAAGGCAAACAGAGATGCCTTGAGGAGACAAGAGGAGGAGTCCTCTGGGAAAGATGAAAAGCTGAAGGCCGGTCCCTTGGCAGGACCCCGAATGGCCCACCGAGGGCCCTGGGTGGGAACCCAAAGGCCCATCAGGAGGTCTTGAGGGAACGAGAGAATAAATGCAGAGAACAAGGCACAGCCTTCAACAGCACCTACGCACGGGACTCTCATAAGGCACGAGTATGGCTTTACAGAGCTGGACCAGCCCCTCCAATAGCCCTGCCGCAAAGCTTTCTAAACAAGGCAAAAACGTTGGCTACTTTTCTCTTTGCTACGTAAGATTCCCTGTAAAACTGGGTCTGAGCCTGACCGAGGCCATAGGAGGGAGGAAAACGAGGGAAAACATTGCCGGGAAAATGCCCGGACACAGTGTGGTCTGGCATGAATAAATGGAGGCACAAGCAAGCCGTTGGGAGCAAACTCTTTATTCTCTGCCTGGGGGAGCTGCCTGGGGGCTCTGCAGCCCTGGAGCCACGCACCTCCTCAGGACACCCTCCACAAGGCTCCCAGCTACCGCCCTCTTCAATGACTCGGGCTGCATGGGCTCCTCCAGGAAAAGCTTTAAACGCACTGGTCTGCGCCGTGCTCCTGCCTGGGCAGGGGGCTTTGGACCCGCCGGAGGCATGGGCTGTCTTGGAAACTGCGGGCCCTTGGAGGGGAGGGTGCCTGCAGTGCTCCCTGGCCTGAGAACAGGCAGAGTTTCCCATGCGGGCACTGAAGACCTTGCTGTGGCTCTGGAGGTGTAATCCCGGCACTTCTGAAGGCCGCCTGTTGGCCGGCGAGCATCATGCTCAGAGCCTCGGTGGAGAGATGGGAGGAGAGTAGGCGAGCTCTCCCCTTTGAATTGTCCTGCGTCCTCTGAAGGCGTGACTATTGCAGGGAGGCTGGGAGGTGGCAAGACCTTTCTTGGTTGAAGCTTCTCGGATTTTTGCTTGCACTTCCTTTCTTCCTCTATCTTCTTCTTCACGGTTTCCAGAACTTCAAGGACAATGGTTTTGGCACACCCGATCAATTCTGCATCCAGCTGCTGAACTCTCAAGATGGCCTTTTGGATGCTCTCCTTGGCAATCTCGCAACTCACTCGTGAGACATCAGCAGCGTTTTGCAGTGGTTGCAACACGGGCAACTTTGCTCTCTTGCTTGCCTCCGGGATCTGCCGTTCCGATGCTCTGAGTGATCCTTGTCCTTCTGTCTCGCCCTGAAGCTTCAGGATCTCAGAAAACTGGCAGCAAAAGTCCTGCTCAAACTGAGAAGCTTCAAAGGATGATAAGGTGGACCTAACACTTTCAACAGCCCCTTTGGTCATGTTGTCAACAGAAGACTGCGAAGATGCTCTGTCCAAAGCTGCTAGTTCCACCTCCCTCCATCTCTCTTCTCCGGATTTGCCCTCTCGGGTGGCTCTTCTGGCACCACGCTCTGACAGCTTCTGCCTGGCTGCCGGCCCTAGCTCAGCTGCATCGGGCGTGCTGGATACCAAACGCTCCCCAAAGCTCTCCAGCACGATCGCCACAATCTCTCGAGCCAGCAGCCTCATTTCCTCCCGGCGATTTGCATGAGAAGTGTCCAAAGGCTCTGCCCCTCTGGCACTGGCAAACAAATTTCCGCTGACCTCATGGGGAGCCCTCCTTAAGATGTGGATGGACTGATCCGGCACCTTCACCTGCTCCAGCACTTCCAGGACCACGGTCTCAGCCATCTCTTGAAGCTCCTTGTCTTCTGCCAGCGTAGCCTGCAGCAGCGTAGGCTGTATGCTGTTAGGCGCTTCTTCTCCGGCACACTTTGGAGACTAAAATGAGGAGCAGTTGATGAGTGAATGTGTTCCTTCACCTCGGTTTGCTTTCCTCTTCCTCCCCACATGAGTCCCTAGCAGTCAAGCTTGAAAAACTCTGGTTTCTCTGTAGGCCACCTGGCACACGGAGGTTTCTGGTCTCCCGTGGCCAGGAGCCAAGTGTTGTGGGCACAAAATCAAGCAGGTGCCATTTTGCTTAGAGCAAAGGGCACTGTAGCCTCCCCAGGCCTCAGCACAGTGAACCAGGTGCTGCGGGCCCTGAACTGGAAGCTAGCGGCTGCCTGGGTACCGCCGGAGGACAGGCTCCAGGGCACAGCGGGCCCCCACAGGGACTGCTACTTCCAACGGGCTTGTTGGCTCCGGCCGCGGGAGGCGCTGGGCAGAGTTGAATGACGGAGGCAAAGCTGTGGAAGGTACTGGAGCAGGCTCTTTGCTCCAGTCTCTTCTGCCACAGGTCCCAGCCGCTCTCGGGCCACTGCTGCCCTGTATCAGGGTGGCCCCTTTGCCCCTTTTCGAGGCCAAATAACAAGAATGGTTGTTTCGAGAGCAGAAAAGGAAACAATCTTTTTTCTGGTGGCACCTGGCTGTTGTCTGCCAGCCCAAGGAAATGTCCTTGGGACAGGAGGCAATCTGAAAGTCCTCTGCGGGCTGCCAGCCTCGTGCAAAGTGGGGAAGAAGTCACGAGACAAGAGCAGAGCCAGGCAGCAGCCTGAAATTGTCCTCTGCCACCGTTTGCTCTTTTGCAGCTTGACAGCCTGACTGCCACGGCAGAAGGAGCCTAACCCTTCACCCTGGCACAGATACCACCCCACACTATACGAAACGCTTCCCGAGAGGTCGTTGCAGGGGATGGAGCCCGGCAAAGTTTAACGGGCCCCCCGCTAATGAGAATTGGGCAACAGCAGGCTCTCCACTAAGCTAATCGAAGACCTCCTTGAAGAGAAAACCAACCACGAATGGCCAGGCATCAGCACTGTCAGGCTCAGGGACGCTGCACCTTTGGATGCAGAGGTCTTTGGATGAAAAGTAGTTTTTTTCAACCAGACGCGAAACCAGCACCACAGGCCGTGTGGCCGTTTAGCGCAGCTCACAGGTTCGTGCTAAACGTGCGAGTCCGTGCGCAGAAGAGGCCACTGAGAGTGCCCAGGCACACTTTGGCGTCAGAAAGGGCCAGTGCCTTGTGTCCGAGAGACACAGGAAGGAAAGCACCCGCTTCTTGGTCTGTGACAGCCACCCTCAAACGAGGACACGTCACACACCAGCCAGGCACCACCTCCTCACCAACCAAGCACCGCTCGCGAGCCCCGAGCGGCTGTGTGTGTGGCAGCACCTTCTTCGGAGGCCTGGGTGCCAACGGGCTGCCGCACAGCAGAGGCGGCCCCCAGCATCCAACCCGGCTCCTACTCACCAGCCTCCCTTTGAGAGCAGACTTCTCGGAGCTGCTCTGGGTGTCTGGCTGTCTCCTCTTTCGCAGCTGCTGCTGCTGTTGGCACTCGGCCTGCTGGAGGAGGCGTTGCTCTTTTTCAAGAGCCTCCAGTCTTTCAATCCGCTTCTTGATCACGGTGAGATGCCTGTCAAGAAAGAAAGGCAGCTGAGAAGGAGCCGCTCTGTCCATCTTGCCCAGGCCATTTTCCGCTCAGCCACTCCCATCATCCTGCTCCGGGTTGCTTTGCTCCAGTAGTCCCCGCAGCAGCTTCCAGCTGCCTGTGCAAGGCTCCAAGCGCAGACTGCGCCAACGTGTTCGCAGCTGGCACCGGCTCCTTCCACTGCTGGGCTTTGTTTGTTTACTGGAACGTGAGGCTCCAGGACTTCGCTCCAGGACCACGGGCCCCCTTTAAGTAGCAAGCGCTACTTGGCCTTTTCTTACCTCTGCCTCCTCTTCTTCTCTCCACCCGGCAAACTCTTTCTTTGCTCCTGCAGCAGCCACTCGCGCAGGCGAGAAACGTCAATCCCTCCAGGCAGTTCGGAGGCATCTTCTAATTTGGCCAGGTCTTGCCGGAGCTTTTTCTGAAAGGGGACACCAGATTGTGGCTTGCTGTTGCCTGCACAAGCGCTCACACCCCTGTGTGCTGAGGTGTCCTGTGGGCCCAGGACAGCGCTCTGCTTCATCAGCCACGCGACAAGGTCCGAAGACAAACGCTTCCCTCAGGACTCCGCGTGCTTGCACATGACTTTCCTGTCCATGCCCACGCCTGCACCCTGCACCAGCCCAGCTCGCAGCCCCGTAGTCCTTTCCCTGCCACGACACCTGGCCCAGCAGCACAGCCCTCACCTCTTCTGCATTGACCGCCTCCCCTCTCCGAGATGACGCAAGTAAAGCTCCAGCCCTCAGCACCGTGCTGCTGACAGGTGCCCATGAACACTCCGCTTTGCCTACCTCCTCTCGCGCGAACATTTTCTCTGCATCCAGCTTGAGCTTTGTCAGATACTGCCTGTACTCGTTGAACTCCTTCAGAGTGCAAACCACCTATGTGGAGGCAAGGGGAGAAATCCCACAAGAACTGTCAAGCCAGCTACGTAGACTGCCTTCCCCAAAACAACCCAAACCCAGCGGGAGGGGAGCTGCTCCTCTGCACACCCTCCCCTCCCCAGTGGCGGGGCCCCTGACTGCCCCCCAGCCAGGGCTGAGCGGTGCTCCTCGCCCCGGCTCCAGGCCTCGCACCGGCTGCCTCCTCAACACTCAGGCAGTGCTGGGCAGCCTCAGAAGAGCAGGAGTGGGAGCTGCCCGAGGGACGCTGGCGCTACTTCTGCTCCCAGGGAAAAGAGCCCCGCAGCCCTGTGCCCTCTGCCAGCAAGAGGCAGCTGCAGCAGGCGCTCTGGGAACCCCGCTTGGAGAGGGCTGGTTTGATCAGCCCGACGTCCAAACCTACTTTGCCGTCACTGGTGACGTAACCCTCTCTCTTCAGCCTCCGCAGGTTGTCCTTGCGTTTGTGGTAGGCCCGCAGGTGCGGGTCATGCAGGCTGTTGTATTCTGTGCTCAGTAGGCGGCAGTGGGGATCTCCCAGATTGAAATAACCAGAGGGCTGGTGGAGCTGCAAGAGAGATTTTCCAGGGTATGAAGAAGGCAGGAGAGAGCAGCAAAGAGGTGCCAAGCGGTACTTGTGAAAAGGTAAAGGCAGTTTGAAGACCAACACTCTTCTCCATCCTTCTGAAGGCACAGAGAACACCACCGCCAGACTGCAGGGCCAGGCTGGACTGGGCTGGGCTGGGCTGGGCTGGGCTGAGCTGGGGGAGAGAAGACAAACCCCACCAGCAAAGCAGGCATCTTAGGCCACCGCGAAGAACTGCAGACCTTGCCACAACAGAAAGGAACCTTTGGAGGGAGAAGTTCAAGCCCGGCGGTTCAAACGCAGCACATGGATAATGCACTGAAAACAGTCTCCTCGGGCTTAGGCAGGCCAAGGGGTGTGTCAACTAACTCCACCTCAAGGAAGGCCGCTGCCTGCATTCCCCAAGCAGAGAAGACCGAGCTTTTCCAGGCACGCCAACGAGGCAAACAGGAGAAGGTTTGACTCTCCCTCAAGAGTGCCCCAGAGCCTGGCTTGACATTGCTGGATGAGACAGAAGGGCACATTGCCCCGGCCATCAGACACACTGCCGCCTGCTGCAGGCAGGGCCCTGGCCGCATGCTTGCACGGTGCCAGAAACCAGTCCAGAAAACTGACAAGTCCTGCTTTTTGTCTCTGCGCCAGCAGCTTCCCTCTCCTCCCCAGTGCTGCCAGATTGAAGGGCTGCAGCGCCCACTGTAATGCCGGTGGCCACAAGGACTTCTTTGAATGCCGGGGACCCCGTAGAAGAGGAGAGCTTTTCTACCCCTTTCCACTTCCTTTACCTTTTCTCCCAGCTTTGTCCTGCAGAAGACAGCCTTGGAGCCGGGCAGCAGAGGGATCTTGACCCCAAGTGGGAGGTCCAGCAGCCCAGTACCTCCTTCTGCCAGTGGCTGTCTCCTGTTCCCGAGCTAGAAAGAGGGAGACACTCATGGGCACTCAGGCACTATCTCCGTAAGCCTCCCGCACAGCAGTTGCTGGAAAGGCTCTTGGAAGACTCCAACCCAAGGGGAGCGCCGAGAGCGGCCCAGTCAAAAGCTGCTCTCTGCTTCCCCGACCCTGTCCCCACAACTCGCGCCCCTTCCTCAACCCACATCCGCGTCCTTTTGCAGCAACCCCTCCCACCCGCTTAGCCGTAAGCCAGGCTGGGCAGAGAGGCAGGACTCCCTGCAAACTCTCCGCGGCCTGAGCACCTTGGGATCCCTCCCTGCTCCCCAGGCATGTCCCGAGGCCCCAGAGCAGCCCTGCATGTCCCAGGCTCCCGGGCTGAGCCCTCTCCGTCGGCCCATTGCTCACCTCTCCCCTCTTCCACACTGCGCTCAGCAGTGCGTCCACGTTTCGGACGCCAGCAGTGAGACGGTGCTCCATGGCTCCTTCCACGAGCTCTCCTGGAGCTGCAACCCTGCGCTGGCACCTCTTGCTCCAGAGGCACCCAGCTGGGGCCACCACAGCCCGTCTCCTAGCGAGCGGCTATATAGAGCAGTCGCACATTGTTGCATCATCACGTTGCCGCGCCACCGCACTGTTGCATCGTCACGTTGCCGCGCTGTGGCCCGGCCGCCACAGGGCCCGCCTGGAGGCCTGTCTGGACGCACATGTGGGCCACCCGCTCTTGCTGACCCTGCCTTGAGCAGGTGGCCTCGACGAGGTGCTGACCTGCTGCCCCTTCTTCCTCCTCGTACCTCTTTTTCCCAGCTTTGGCCTTCAGAGGGCAGGGCTGGGGCTGGCTCGCCCATGGGCTGCTGCTGCTGCACTGGCTTTGGTAGACCATTTTTAGACCATTGCCCTGTGATGGGCAAAGCAGCCTCAGCTTGGGGAATTGCACTGACCAGTCCTCTGATAGATTGCACCTCTGGTGCCATGAGCTCCTCCGATTGGCCACAGCTCTGGCACGTAGTGTCCCTTGCTGAGCCAGCTGGAACCGGGTGTGACTGGCCTGGGGCGGCTCCTAGGCCGACCCCCAGAGGCGGCCCCCCCCACACCCAAACCACCATTTGTTCCCCGTACATCCCCCAGCTTTCTCCTGTAGAGGACAGGGTGGAGGCCCCTCCAGCCAGTCTTGAGGGGAAAAGAGGATAAAAGGAGTTCCCGGGGCATAGAGAAAGGCAGAGGGAGGGCTCTGGGTGGCACCCAAGGGCACACGGAGGGCCATGCTGGGTACCCAGAGGCATGCAAAGGGCTCGGGCTGGGCGCCAAAAGGCACACGGAGGGCTCGGGCCACACCAAAGGGCAAACGGAGGGCCCTAGGAAGCACAAGAAGAGAAATGGAGGGCCCTGGGAGGCACTAAAAGGCCATTTGGCGGCCCCTCGGTTGCCCCAAAGGGCTCCACACCGGTCCCTAGGGGACAGGGAAAGGCAAACAGAGACGCCTTGAGGAGACAAGAGGAGGAGTCCTCTGGGAAAGATGAAAAGCTGAAGGCCGGTCCCTTGGCAGGACCCCGAATGGCCCACCGAGGGCCCTGGGTGGGAACCCAAAGGCCCATCAGGAGGTCTTGAGGGAACGAGAGAATAAATGCAGAGAACAAGGCACAGCCTTCAACAGCACCTACGCACGGGACTCTCATAAGGCACGAGTATGGCTTTACAGAGCTGGACCAGCCCCTCCAATAGCCCTGCCGCAAAGCTTTCTAAACAAGGCAAAAACGTTGGCTACTTTTCTCTTTGCTACGTAAGATTCCCTGTAAAACTGGGTCTGAGCCTGACCGAGGCCATAGGAGGGAGGAAAACGAGGGAAAACATTGCCGGGAAAATGCCCGGACACAGTGTGGTCTGGCATGAATAAATGGAGGCACAAGCAAGCCGTTGGGAGCAAACTCTTTATTCTCTGCCTGGGGGAGCTGCCTGGGGGCTCTGCAGCCCTGGAGCCACGCACCTCCTCAGGACACCCTCCACAAGGCTCCCAGCTACCGCCCTCTTCAATGACTCGGGCTGCATGGGCTCCTCCAGGAAAAGCTTTAAACGCACTGGTCTGCGCCGCGCTCCTGCCTGGGCAGGGGGCTTTGGACCCGCCGGAGGCATGGGCTGTCTTGGAAACTGCGGGCCCTTGGAGGGGAGGGTGCCTGCAGTGCTCCCTGGCCTGAGAACAGGCAGAGTTTCCCACGTGGGCACTGAAGACCTTGCTGTGGCTCTGGAGGTGTAATCCCGGCACTTCTGAAGGCCGCCTGTTGGCCGGCGAGCATCATGCTCAGAGCCTCGGTGGAGAGATGGGAGGAGAGTAGGCGAGCTCTCCCCTTTGAATTGTCCTGCGTCCTCTGAAGGCGTGACTATTGCAGGGAGGCTGGGAGGTGGCAAGACCTTTCTTGGTTGAAGCTTCTCGGATTTTTGCTTGCACTTCCTTTCTTCCTCTATCTTCTTCTTCACGGTTTCCAGAACTTCAAGGACAATGGTTTTGGCACACCCGATCAATTCTGCATGCAGCTGCTGAACTCTCAAGATGGCCTTTTGGATGCTCTCCTTGGCAATCTCGCAACTCACTCGTGAGACATCAGCAGCGTTTTGCAGTGGTTGCAACACGGGCAACTTTGCTCTCTTGCTTGCCTCCGGGATCTGCCGTTCCGATGCTCTGAGTGATCCTTGTCCTTCTGTCTCGCCCTGAAGCTTCAGGATCTCAGAAAACTGGCAGCAAAAGTCCTGCTCAAACTGAGAAGCTTCAAAGGATGATAAGGTGGACCTAACACTTTCAACAGCCCCTTTGGTCATGTTGTCAACAGAAGACTGCGAAGATGCTCTGTCCAAAGCTGCTAGTTCCACCTCCCTCCATCTCTCTTCTCCGGATTTGCCCTCTCGGGTGGCTCTTCTGGCACCACGCTCTGACAGCTTCTGCCTGGCTGCCGGCCCTAGCTCAGCTGCATCGGGCGTGCTGGATACCAAACGCTCCCCAAAGCTCTCCAGCACAATCGCCACAATCTCTCGAGCCAGCAGCCTCATTTCCTCCCAGCGATTTGCATGAGAAGTGTCCAAAGGCTCTGCCCCTCTGGCACTGGCAAACAAATTTCCGCTGACCTCATGGGGAGCCCTCCTTAAGATGTGGATGGACTGATCCGGCACCTTCACCTGCTCCAGCACTTCCAGGACCACGGTCTCAGCCATCTCTTGAAGCTCCTTGTCTTCTGCCAGCGTAGCCTGCAGCAGCGTAGGCTGTATGCTGTTAGGCGCTTCTTCTCCGGCACACTTTGGAGACTAAAATGAGGAGCAGTTGATGAGTGAATGTGTTCCTTCACCTCGGTTTGCTTTCCTCTTCCTCCCCACATGAGTCCCTAGCAGTCAAGCTTGAAAAACTCTGGTTTCTCTGTAGGCCACCTGGCACACGGAGGTTTCTGGTCTCCCGTGGCCAGGAGCCAAGTGTTGTGGGCACAAAATCAAGCAGGTGCCATTTTGCTTAGAGCAAAGGGCACTGTAGCCTCCCCAGGCCTCAGCACAGTGAACCAGGTGCTGCGGGCCCTGAACTGGAAGCTAGCGGCTGCCTGGGTACCGCCGGAGGACAGGCTCCAGGGCACAGCGGGCCCCCACAGGGACTGCTACTTCCAACGGGCTTGTTGGCTCCGGCCGCGGGAGGCGCTGGGCAGAGTTGAATGACGGAGGCAAAGCTGTGGAAGGTACTGGAGCAGGCTCTTTGCTCCAGTCTCTTCTGCCACAGGTCCCAGCCGCTCTCGGGCCACTGCTGCCCTGTATCAGGGTGGCCCCTTTGCCCCTTTTCGAGGCCAAATAACAAGAATGGTTGTTTCGAGAGCAGAAAAGGAAACAATCTTTTTTCTGGTGGCACCTGGCTGTTGTCTGCCAGCCCAAGGAAATGTCCTTGGGACAGGAGGCAATCTGAAAGTCCTCTGCGGGCTGCCAGCCTCGTGCAAAGTGGGGAAGAAGTCACGAGACAAGAGCAGAGCCAGGCAGCAGCCTGAAATTGTCCTCTGCCACCGTTTGCTCTTTTGCAGCTTGACAGCCTGACTGCCACGGCAGAAGGAGCCTAACCCTTCACCCTGGCACAGATACCACCCCACACTATACGAAACGCTTCCCGAGAGGTCGTTGCAGGGGATGGAGCCCGGCAAAGTTTAACGGGCCCCCCGCTAATGAGAATTGGGCAACAGCAGGCTCTCCACTAAGCTAATCGAAGACCTCCTTGAAGAGAAAACCAACCACGAATGGCCAGGCATCAGCACTGTCAGGCTCAGGGACGCTGCACCTTTGGATGCAGAGGTCTTTGGATGAAAAGTAGTTTTTTTCAACCAGACGCGAAACCAGCACCACAGGCCGTGTGGCCGTTTAGCGCAGCTCACAGGTTCGTGCTAAACGTGCGAGTCCGTGCGCAGAAGAGGCCACTGAGAGTGCCCAGGCACACTTTGGCGTCAGAAAGGGCCAGTGCCTTGTGTCCGAGAGACACAGGAAGGAAAGCACCCGCTTCTTGGTCTGTGACAGCCACCCTCAAACGAGGACACGTCACACACCAGCCAGGCACCACCTCCTCACCAACCAAGCACCGCTCGCGAGCCCCGAGCGGCTGTGTGTGTGGCAGCACCTTCTTCGGAGGCCTGGGTGCCAACGGGCTGCCGCACAGCAGAGGCGGCCCCCAGCATCCAACCCGGCTCCTACTCACCAGCCTCCCTTTGAGAGCAGACTTCTCGGAGCTGCTCTGGGTGTCTGGCTGTCTCCTCTTTCGCAGCTGCTGCTGCTGTTGGCACTCGGCCTGCTGGAGGAGGCGTTGCTCTTTTTCAAGAGCCTCCAGTCTTTCAATCCGCTTCTTGATCACGGTGAGATGCCTGTCAAGAAAGAAAGGCAGCTGAGAAGGAGCCGCTCTGTCCATCTTGCCCAGGCCATTTTCCGCTCAGCCACTCCTATCATCCTGCTCCGGGTTGCTTTGCTCCAGTAGTCCCCGCAGCAGCTTCCAGCTGCCTGTGCAAGGCTCCAAGCGCAGACTGCGCCAACGTGTTCGCAGCTGGCACCGGCTCCTTCCACTGCTGGGCTTTGTTTGTTTACTGGAATGTGAGGCTCCAGGACTTCGCTCCAGGACCACGGGCCCCCTTTAAGTAGCAAGCGCTACTTGGCCTTTTCTTACCTCTGCCTCCTCTTCTTCTCTCCACCCGGCAAACTCTTTCTTTGCTCCTGCAGCAGCCACTCGCGCAGGCGAGAAACGTCAATCCCTCCAGGCAGTTCGGAGGCATCTTCTAATTTGGCCAGGTCTTGCCGGAGCTTTTTCTGAAAGGGGACACCAGATTGTGGCTTGCTGTTGCCTGCACAAGCGCTCACACCCCTGTGTGCTGAGGTGTCCTGTGGGCCCAGGACAGCGCTCTGCTTCATCAGCCACGCGACAAGGTCCGAAGACAAACGCTTCCCTCAGGACTCCGCGTGCTTGCACATGACTTTCCTGTCCATGCCCACGCCTGCACCCTGCACCAGCCCAGCTCGCAGCCCCGTAGTCCTTTCCCTGCCACGACACCTGGCCCAGCAGCACAGCCCTCACCTCTTCTGCATTGACCGCCTCCCCTCTCCGAGATGACGCAAGTAAAGCTCCAGCCCTCAGCACTGTGCTGCTGACAGGTGCCCATGAACACTCCGCTTTGCCTACCTCCTCTCGCGCGAACATTTTCTCTGCATCCAGCTTGAGCTTTGTCAGATACTGCCTGTACTCGTTGAACTCCTTCAGAGTGCAAACCACCTATGTGGAGGCAAGGGGAGAAATCCCACAAGAACTGTCAAGCCAGCTACGTAGACTGCCTTCCCCAAAACAACCCAAACCCAGCGGGAGGGGAGCTGCTCCTCTGCACACCCTCCCCTCCCCAGTGGCGGGGCCCCTGACTGCCCCCCAGCCAGGGCTGAGCGGTGCTCCTCGCCCCGGCTCCAGGCCTCGCACCGGCTGCCTCCTCAACACTCAGGCAGTGCTGGGCAGCCTCAGAAGAGCAGGAGTGGGAGCTGCCCGAGGGACGCTGGCGCTACTTCTGCTCCCAGGGAAAAGAGCCCCGCAGCCCTGTGCCCTCTGCCAGCAAGAGGCAGCTGCAGCAGGCGCTCTGGGAACCCCGCTTGGAGAGGGCTGGTTTGATCAGCCCGACGTCCAAACCTACTTTGCCGTCACTGGTGACGTAACCCTCTCTCTTCAGCCTCCGCAGGTTGTCCTTGCGTTTGTGGTAGGCCCGCAGGTGCGGGTCATGCAGGCTGTTGTATTCTGTGCTCAGTAGGCGGCAGTGGGGATCTCCCAGATTGAAATAACCAGAGGGCTGGTGGAGCTGCAAGAGAGATTTTCCAGGGTATGAAGAAGGCAGGAGAGAGCAGCAAAGAGGTGCCAAGCGGTACTTGTGAAAAGGTAAAGGCAGTTTGAAGACCAACACTCTTCTCCATCCTTCTGAAGGCACAGAGAACACCACCGCCAGACTGCAGGGCCAGGCTGGACTGGGCTGGGCTGGGCTGGGCTGGGCTGGGCTGAGCTGGGGGAGAGAAGACAAACCCCACCAGCAAAGCAGGCATCTTAGGCCACCGCGAAGAACTGCAGACCTTGCCACAACAGAAAGGAACCTTTGGAGGGAGAAGTTCAAGCCCGGCGGTTCAAACGCAGCACATGGATAATGCACTGAAAACAGTCTCCTCGGGCTTAGGCAGGCCAAGGGGTGTGTCAACTAACTCCACCTCAAGGAAGGCCGCTGCCTGCATTCCCCAAGCAGAGAAGACCGAGCTTTTCCAGGCACGCCAACGAGGCAAACAGGAGAAGGTTTGACTCTCCCTCAAGAGTGCCCCAGAGCCTGGCTTGACATTGCTGGATGAGACAGAAGGGCACATTGCCCCGGCCATCAGACACACTGCCGCCTGCTGCAGGCAGGGCCCTGGCCGCATGCTTGCACGGTGCCAGAAACCAGTCCAGAAAACTGACAAGTCCTGCTTTTTGTCTCTGCGCCAGCAGCTTCCCTCTCCTCCCCAGTGCTGCCAGATTGAAGGGCTGCAGCGCCCACTGTAATGCCGGTGGCCACAAGGACTTCTTTGAATGCCGGGGACCCCGTAGAAGAGGAGAGCTTTTCTACCCCTTTCCACTTCCTTTACCTTTTCTCCCAGCTTTGTCCTGCAGAAGACAGCCTTGGAGCCGGGCAGCAGAGGGATCTTGACCCCAAGTGGGAGGTCCAGCAGCCCAGTACCTCCTTCTGCCAGTGGCTGTCTCCTGTTCCCGAGCTAGAAAGAGGGAGACACTCATGGGCACTCAGGCACTATCTCCGTAAGCCTCCCGCACAGCAGTTGCTGGAAAGGCTCTTGGAAGACTCCAACCCAAGGGGAGCGCCGAGAGCGGCCCAGTCAAAAGCTGCTCTCTGCTTCCCCGACCCTGTCCCCACAACTCGCGCCCCTTCCTCAACCCACATCCGCGTCCTTTTGCAGCAACCCCTCCCACCCGCTTAGCCGTAAGCCAGGCTGGGCAGAGAGGCAGGACTCCCTGCAAACTCTCCGCGGCCTGAGCACCTTGGGATCCCTCCCTGCTCCCCAGGCATGTCCCGAGGCCCCAGAGCAGCCCTGCATGTCCCAGGCTCCCGGGCTGAGCCCTCTCCGTCGGCCCATTGCTCACCTCTCCCCTCTTCCACACTGCGCTCAGCAGTGCGTCCACGTTTCGGACGCCAGCAGTGAGACGGTGCTCCATGGCTCCTTCCACGAGCTCTCCTGGAGCTGCAACCCTGCGCTGGCACCTCTTGCTCCAGAGGCACCCAGCTGGGGCCACCACAGCCCGTCTCCTAGCGAGCGGCTATATAGAGCAGTCGCACATTGTTGCATCATCACGTTGCCGCGCCACCGCACTGTTGCATCGTCACGTTGCCGCGCTGTGGCCCGGCCGCCACAGGGCCCGCCTGGAGGCCTGTCTGGACGCACATGTGGGCCACCCGCTCTCGCTGACCCTGCCTTGAGCAGGTGGCCTCGACGAGGTGCTGACCTGCTGCCCCTTCTTCCTCCTCGTACCTCTTTTTCCCAGCTTTGGCCTTCAGAGGGCAGGGCTGGGGCTGGCTCGCCCGTGGGCTGCTGCTGCTGCACTGGCTTTGGTAGACCATTTTTAGACCATTGCCCTGTGATGGGCAAAGCAGCCTCAGCTTGGGGAATTGCACTGACCAGTCCTCTGATAGATTGCACCTCTGGTGCCATGAGCTCCTCCGATTGGCCACAGCTCTGGCACGTAGTGGCCCTTGCTGAGCCAGCTGGAACCGGGTGTGACTGGCCTGGGGCGGCTCCTAGGCCGACCCCCAAAGGCGGCCCCCCCCCCACCCAAACCACCATTTGTTCCCCGTACATCCCCCAGCTTTCTCCTGTAGAGGACAGGGTGGAGGCCCCTCCAGCCAGTCTTGAGGGGAAAAGAGGATAAAAGGAGTTCCCGGGGCATAGAGAAAGGCAGAGGGAGGGCTCTGGGTGGCACCCAAGGGCACACGGAGGGCCATGCTGGGTACCCAGAGGCATGCAAAGGGCTCGGGCTGGGCGCCAAAAGGCACACGGAGGGCTCGGGCCACACCAAAGGGCAAACGGAGGGCCCTAGGAAGCACAAGAAGAGAAATGGAGGGCCCTGGGAGGCACTAAAAGGCCATTTGGCGGCCCCTCGGTTGCCCCAAAGGGCTCCACACCGGTCCCTAGGGGACAGGGAGAGGCAAACAGAGACGCCTTGAGGAGACAAGAGGAGGAGTCCTCTGGGAAAGATGAAAAGCTGAAGGCCGGTCCCTTGGCAGGACCCCGAATGGCCCACCGAGGGCCCTGGGTGGGAACCCAAAGGCCCATCAGGAGGTCTTGAGGGAACGAGAGAATAAATGCAGAGAACAAGGCACAGCCTTCAACAGCACCTACGCACGGGACTCTCATAAGGCACGAGTATGGCTTTACAGAGCTGGACCAGCCCCTCCAATAGCCCTGCCGCAAAGCTTTCTAAACAAGGCAAAAACGTTGGCTACTTTTCTCTTTGCTACGTAAGATTCCCTGTAAAACTGGGTCTGAGCCTGACCGAGGCCATAGGAGGGAGGAAAACGAGGGAAAACATTGCCGGGAAAATGCCCGGACACAGTGTGGTCTGGCATGAATAAATGGAGGCACAAGCAAGCCGTTGGGAGCAAACTCTTTATTCTCTGCCTGGGGGAGCTGCCTGGGGGCTCTGCAGCCCTGGAGCCACGCACCTCCTCAGGACACCCTCCACAAGGCTCCCAGCTACCGCCCTCTTCAATGACTCGGGCTGCATGGGCTCCTCCAGGAAAAGCTTTAAACGCACTGGTCTGCGCCGTGCTCCTGCCTGGGCAGGGGGCTTTGGACCCGCCGGAGGCATGGGCTGTCTTGGAAACTGCGGGCCCTTGGAGGGGAGGGTGCCTGCAGTGCTCCCTGGCCTGAGAACAGGCAGAGTTTCCCACGCGGGCACTGAAGACCTTGCTGTGGCTCTGGAGGTGTAATCCCGGCACTTCTGAAGGCCGCCTGTTGGCCGGCGAGCATCATGCTCAGAGCCTCGGTGGAGAGATGGGAGGAGAGTAGGCGAGCTCTCCCCTTTGAATTGTCCTGCGTCCTCTGAAGGCGTGACTATTGCAGGGAGGCTGGGAGGTGGCAAGACCTTTCTTGGTTGAAGCTTCTCGGATTTTTGCTTGCACTTCCTTTCTTCCTCTATCTTCTTCTTCACGGTTTCCAGAACTTCAAGGACAATGGTTTTGGCACACCCGATCAATTCTGCATCCAGCTGCTGAACTCTCAAGATGGCCTTTTGGATGCTCTCCTTGGCAATCTCGCAACTCACTCGTGAGACATCAGCAGCGTTTTGCAGTGGTTGCAACACGGGCAACTTTGCTCT
Organism: Gavia stellata; assembly: GCF_030936135.1. Classification (NCBI taxonomy): domain Eukaryota; kingdom Metazoa; phylum Chordata; class Aves; order Gaviiformes; family Gaviidae; genus Gavia; species Gavia stellata. The sequence goes on from NC_082613.1 coordinate 17,983,899, forward strand.
CTTGCTTGCCTCCGGGATCTGCCGTTCCGATGCTCTGAGTGATCCTTGTCCTTCTGTCTCACCCTGAAGCTTCAGGATCTCAGAAAACTGGCAGCAAAAGTCCTGCTCAAACTGAGAAGCTTCAAAGGATGATAAGGTGGACCTAACACTTTCAACAGCCCCTTTGGTCATGTTGTCAACAGAAGACTGCGAAGATGCTCTGTCCAAAGCTGCTAGTTCCACCTCCCTCCATCTCTCTTCTCCGGATTTGCCCTCTCGGGTGGCTCTTCTGGCACCACGCTCTGACAGCTTCTGCCTGGCTGCCGGCCCTAGCTCAGCTGCATCGGGCGTGCTGGATACCAAACGCTCCCCAAAGCTCTCCAGCACAATCGCCACAATCTCTCGAGCCAGCAGCCTCATTTCCTCCCGGCGATTTGCATGAGAAGTGTCCAAAGGCTCTGCCCCTCTGGCACTGGCAAACAAATTTCCGCTGACCTCATGGGGAGCCCTCCTTAAGATGTGGATGGACTGATCCGGCACCTTCACCTGCTCCAGCACTTCCAGGACCACGGTCTCAGCCATCTCTTGAAGCTCCTTGTCTTCTGCCAGCGTAGCCTGCAGCAGCGTAGGCTGTATGCTGTTAGGCGCTTCTTCTCCGGCACACTTTGGAGACTAAAATGAGGAGCAGTTGATGAGTGAATGTGTTCCTTCACCTCGGTTTGCTTTCCTCTTCCTCCCCACATGAGTCCCTAGCAGTCAAGCTTGAAAAACTCTGGTTTCTCTGTAGGCCACCTGGCACACGGAGGTTTCTGGTCTCCCGTGGCCAGGAGCCAAGTGTTGTGGGCACAAAATCAAGCAGGTGCCATTTTGCTTAGAGCAAAGGGCACTGTAGCCTCCCCAGGCCTCAGCACAGTGAACCAGGTGCTGCGGGCCCTGAACTGGAAGCTAGCGGCTGCCTGGGTACCGCCGGAGGACAGGCTCCAGGGCACAGCGGGCCCCCACAGGGACTGCTACTTCCAACGGGCTTGTTGGCTCCGGCCGCGGGAGGCGCTGGGCAGAGTTGAATGACGGAGGCAAAGCTGTGGAAGGTACTGGAGCAGGCTCTTTGCTCCAGTCTCTTCTGCCACAGGTCCCAGCCGCTCTCGGGCCACTGCTGCCCTGTATCAGGGTGGCCCCTTTGCCCCTTTTCGAGGCCAAATAACAAGAATGGTTGTTTCGAGAGCAGAAAAGGAAACAATCTTTTTTCTGGTGGCACCTGGCTGTTGTCTGCCAGCCCAAGGAAATGTCCTTGGGACAGGAGGCAATCTGAAAGTCCTCTGCGGGCTGCCAGCCTCGTGCAAAGTGGGGAAGAAGTCACGAGACAAGAGCAGAGCCAGGCAGCAGCCTGAAATTGTCCTCTGCCACCGTTTGCTCTTTTGCAGCTTGACAGCCTGACTGCCACGGCAGAAGGAGCCTAACCCTTCACCCTGGCACAGATACCACCCCACACTATACGAAACGCTTCCCGAGAGGTCGTTGCAGGGGATGGAGCCCGGCAAAGTTTAACGGGCCCCCCGCTAATGAGAATTGGGCAACAGCAGGCTCTCCACTAAGCTAATCGAAGACCTCCTTGAAGAGAAAACCAACCACGAATGGCCAGGCATCAGCACTGTCAGGCTCAGGGACGCTGCACCTTTGGATGCAGAGGTCTTTGGATGAAAAGTAGTTTTTTTCAACCAGACGCGAAACCAGCACCACAGGCCGTGTGGCCGTTTAGCGCAGCTCACAGGTTCGTGCTAAACGTGCGAGTCCGTGCGCAGAAGAGGCCACTGAGAGTGCCCAGGCACACTTTGGCGTCAGAAAGGGCCAGTGCCTTGTGTCCGAGAGACACAGGAAGGAAAGCACCCGCTTCTTGGTCTGTGACAGCCACCCTCAAACGAGGACACGTCGCACACCAGCCAGGCACCACCTCCTCACCAACCAAGCACCGCTCGCGAGCCCCGAGCGGCTGTGTGTGTGGCAGCACCTTCTTCGGAGGCCTGGGTGCCAACGGGCTGCCGCACAGCAGAGGCGGCCCCCAGCATCCAACCCGGCTCCTACTCACCAGCCTCCCTTTGAGAGCAGACTTCTCGGAGCTGCTCTGGGTGTCTGGCTGTCTCCTCTTTCGCAGCTGCTGCTGCTGTTGGCACTCGGCCTGCTGGAGGAGGCGTTGCTCTTTTTCAAGAGCCTCCAGTCTTTCAATCCGCTTCTTGATCACGGTGAGATGCCTGTCAAGAAAGAAAGGCAGCTGAGAAGGAGCCGCTCTGTCCATCTTGCCCAGGCCATTTTCCGCTCAGCCACTCCCATCATCCTGCTCCGGGTTGCTTTGCTCCAGTAGTCCCCGCAGCAGCTTCCAGCTGCCTGTGCAAGGCTCCAAGCGCAGACTGCGCCAACGTGTTCGCAGCTGGCACCGGCTCCTTCCACTGCTGGGCTTTGTTTGTTTACTGGAACGTGAGGCTCCAGGACTTCGCTCCAGGACCACGGGCCCCCTTTAAGTAGCAAGCGCTACTTGGCCTTTTCTTACCTCTGCCTCCTCTTCTTCTCTCCACCCGGCAAACTCTTTCTTTGCTCCTGCAGCAGCCACTCGCGCAGGCGAGAAACGTCAATCCCTCCAGGCAGTTCGGAGGCATCTTCTAATTTGGCCAGGTCTTGCCGGAGCTTTTTCTGAAAGGGGACACCAGATTGTGGCTTGCTGTTGCCTGCACAAGCGCTCACACCCCTGTGTGCTGAGGTGTCCTGTGGGCCCAGGACAGCGCTCTGCTTCATCAGCCACGCGACAAGGTCCGAAGACAAACGCTTCCCTCAGGACTCCGCGTGCTTGCACATGACTTTCCTGTCCATGCCCACGCCTGCACCCTGCACCAGCCCAGCTCGCAGCCCCGTAGTCCTTTCCCTGCCACGACACCTGGCCCAGCAGCACAGCCCTCACCTCTTCTGCATTGACCGCCTCCCCTCTCCGAGATGACGCAAGTAAAGCTCCAGCCCTCAGCACCGTGCTGCTGACAGGTGCCCATGAACACTCCGCTTTGCCTACCTCCTCTCGCGCGAACATTTTCTCTGCATCCAGCTTGAGCTTTGTCAGATACTGCCTGTACTCGTTGAACTCCTTCAGAGTGCAAACCACCTATGTGGAGGCAAGGGGAGAAATCCCACAAGAACTGTCAAGCCAGCTACGTAGACTGCCTTCCCCAAAACAACCCAAACCCAGCGGGAGGGGAGCTGCTCCTCTGCACACCCTCCCCTCCCCAGTGGCGGGGCCCCTGACTGCCCCCCAGCCAGGGCTGAGCGGTGCTCCTCGCCCCGGCTCCAGGCCTCGCACCGGCTGCCTCCTCAACACTCAGGCAGTGCTGGGCAGCCTCAGAAGAGCAGGAGTGGGAGCTGCCCGAGGGACGCTGGCGCTACTTCTGCTCCCAGGGAAAAGAGCCCCGCAGCCCTGTGCCCTCTGCCAGCAAGAGGCAGCTGCAGCAGGTGCTCTGGGAACCCCGCTTGGAGAGGGCTGGTTTGATCAGCCCGACGTCCAAACCTACTTTGCCGTCACTGGTGACGTAACCCTCTCTCTTCAGCCTCCGCAGGTTGTCCTTGCGTTTGTGGTAGGCCCGCAGGTGCGGGTCATGCAGGCTGTTGTATTCTGTGCTCAGTAGGCGGCAGTGGGGATCTCCCAGATTGAAATAACCAGAGGGCTGGTGGAGCTGCAAGAGAGATTTTCCAGGGTATGAAGAAGGCAGGAGAGAGCAGCAAAGAGGTGCCAAGCGGTACTTGTGAAAAGGTAAAGGCAGTTTGAAGACCAACACTCTTCTCCATCCTTCTGAAGGCACAGAGAACACCACCGCCAGACTGCAGGGCCAGGCTGGACTGGGCTGGGCTGGGCTGGGCTGGGCTGAGCTGGGGGAGAGAAGACAAACCCCACCAGCAAAGCAGGCATCTTAGGCCACCGCGAAGAACTGCAGACCTTGCCACAACAGAAAGGAACCTTTGGAGGGAGAAGTTCAAGCCCGGCGGTTCAAACGCAGCACATGGATAATGCACTGAAAACAGTCTCCTCGGGCTTAGGCAGGCCAAGGGGTGTGTCAACTAACTCCACCTCAAGGAAGGCCGCTGCCTGCATTCCCCAAGCAGAGAAGACCGAGCTTTTCCAGGCACGCCAACGAGGCAAACAGGAGAAGGTTTGACTCTCCCTCAAGAGTGCCCCAGAGCCTGGCTTGACATTGCTGGATGAGACAGAAGGGCACATTGCCCCGGCCATCAGACACACTGCCGCCTGCTGCAGGCAGGGCCCTGGCCGCATGCTTGCACGGTGCCAGAAACCAGTCCAGAAAACTGACAAGTCCTGCTTTTTGTCTCTGCGCCAGCAGCTTCCCTCTCCTCCCCAGTGCTGCCAGATTGAAGGGCTGCAGCGCCCACTGTAATGCCGGTGGCCACAAGGACTTCCTTGAATGCCGGGGACCCCGTAAAAGAGGAGAGCTTTTCTACCCCTTTCCACTTCCTTTACCTTTTCTCCCAGCTTTGTCCTGCAGAAGACAGCCTTGGAGCCGGGCAGCAGAGGGATCTTGACCCCAAGTGGGAGGTCCAGCAGCCCAGTACCTCCTTCTGCCAGTGGCTGTCTCCTGTTCCCGAGCTAGAAAGAGGGAGACACTCATGGGCACTCAGGCACTATCTCCGTAAGCCTCCCGCACAGCAGTTGCTGGAAAGGCTCTTGGAAGACTCCAACCCAAGGGGAGCGCCGAGAGCGGCCCAGTCAAAAGCTGCTCTCTGCTTCCCCGACCCTGTCCCCACAACTCGCGCCCCTTCCTCAACCCACATCCGCGTCCTTTTGCAGCAACCCCTCCCACCCACTTAGCCGTAAGCCAGGCTGGGCAGAGAGGCAGGACTCCCTGCAAACTCTCCGTGGCCTGAGCACCTTGGGATCCCTCCCTGCTCCCCAGGCATGTCCCGAGGCCCCAGAGCAGCCCTGCATGTCCCAGGCTCCCGGGCTGAGCCCTCTCCGTCGGCCCATTGCTCACCTCTCCCCTCTTCCACACTGCGCTCAGCAGTGCGTCCACGTTTCGGACGCCAGCAGTGAGACGGTGCTCCATGGCTCCTTCCACGAGCTCTCCTGGAGCTGCAACCCTGCGCTGGCACCTCTTGCTCCAGAGGCACCCAGCTGGGGCCACCACAGCCCGTCTCCTAGCGAGCGGCTATATAGAGCAGTCGCACATTGTTGCATCATCACGTTGCCGCGCCACCGCACTGTTGCATCGTCACGTTGCCGCGCTGTGGCCCGGCCGCCACAGGGCCCGCCTGGAGGCCTGTCTGGACGCACATGTGGGCCACCCGCTCTCGCTGACCCTGCCTTGAGCAGGTGGCCTCGACGAGGTGCTGACCTGCTGCCCCTTCTTCCTCCTCGTACCTCTTTTTCCCAGCTTTGGCCTTCAGAGGGCAGGGCTGGGGCTGGCTCGCCCGTGGGCTGCTGCTGCTGCACTGGCTTTGGTAGACCATTTTTAGACCATTGCCCTGTGATGGGCAAAGCAGCCTCAGCTTGGGGAATTGCACTGACCAGTCCTCTGATAGATTGCACCTCTGGTGCCATGAGCTCCTCCGATTGGCCACAGCTCTGGCACGTAGTGTCCCTTGCTGAGCCAGCTGGAACCGGGTGTGACTGGCCTGGGGCGGCTCCTAGGCCGACCCCCAAAGGCGGCCCCCCCCCCCACCCAAACCACCATTTGTTCCCCGTACATCCCCCAGCTTTCTCCTGTAGAGGACAGGGTGGAGGCCCCTCCAGCCAGTCTTGAGGGGAAAAGAGGATAAAAGGAGTTCCCGGGGCATAGAGAAAGGCAGAGGGAGGGCTCTGGGTGGCACCCAAGGGCACACGGAGGGCCATGCTGGGTACCCAGAGGCATGCAAAGGGCTCGGGCTGGGCGCCAAAAGGCACACGGAGGGCTCGGGCCACACCAAAGGGCAAACGGAGGGCCCTAGGAAGGACAAGAAGAGAAATGGAGGGCCCTGGGAGGCACTAAAAGGCCATTTGGCGGCCCCTCGGTTGCCCCAAAGGGCTCCACACCGGTCCCTAGGGGACAGGGAAAGGCAAACAGAGACGCCTTGAGGAGACAAGAGGAGGAGTCCTCTGGGAAAGATGAAAAGCTGAAGGCCGGTCCCTTGGCAGGACCCCGAATGGCCCACCGAGGGCCCTGGGTGGGAACCCAAAGGCCCATCAGGAGGTCTTGAGGGGACGAGAGAATAAATGCAGAGAACAAGGCGCAGCCTTCAACAGCACCTACGCACGGGACTCTCATAAGGCACGAGTATGGCTTTACAGAGCTGGACCAGCCCCTCCAATAGCCCTGCCGCAAAGCTTTCTAAACAAGGCAAAAACGTTGGCTACTTTTCTCTTTGCTACGTAAGATTCCCTGTAAAACTGGGTCTGAGCCTGACCGAGGCCATAGGAGGGAGGAAAACGAGGGAAAACATTGCCGGGAAAATGCCCGGACACAGTGTGGTCTGACATGAATAAATGGAGGCACAAGCAAGCCGTTGGGAGCAAACTCTTTATTCTCTGCCTGGGGGAGCTGCCTGGGGGCTCTGCAGCCCTGGAGCCACGCACCTCCTCAGGACACCCTCCACAAGGCTCCCAGCTACCGCCCTCTTCAATGACTCGGGCTGCATGGGCTCCTCCAGGAAAAGCTTTAAACGCACTGGTCTGCGCCGTGCTCCTGCCTGGGCAGGGGGCTTTGGACCCGCCGGAGGCATGGGCTGTCTTGGAAACTGCGGGCCCTTGGAGGGGAGGGTGCCTGCAGTGCTCCCTGGCCTGAGAACAGGCAGAGTTTCCCACGCGGGCACTGAAGACCTTGCTGTGGCTCTGGAGGTGTAATCCCGGCACTTCTGAAGGCCGCCTGTTGGCCGGCGAGCATCATGCTCAGAGCCTCGGTGGAGAGATGGGAGGAGAGTAGGCGAGCTCTCCCCTTTGAATTGTCCTGCGTCCTCTGAAGGCGTGACTATTGCAGGGAGGCTGGGAGGTGGCAAGACCTTTCTTGGTTGAAGCTTCTCGGATTTTTGCTTGCACTTCCTTTCTTCCTCTATCTTCTTCTTCACGGTTTCCAGAACTTCAAGGACAATGGTTTTGGCACACCCGATCAATTCTGCATCCAGCTGCTGAACTCTCAAGATGGCCTTTTGGATGCTCTCCTTGGCAATCTCGCAACTCACTCGTGAGACATCAGCAGCGTTTTGCAGTGGTTGCAACACGGGCAACTTTGCTCTCTTGCTTGCCTCCGGGATCTGCCGTTCCGATGCTCTGAGTGATCCTTGTCCTTCTGTCTCGCCCTGAAGCTTCAGGATCTCAGAAAACTGGCAGCAAAAGTCCTGCTCAAACTGAGAAGCTTCAAAGGATGATAAGGTGGACCTAACACTTTCAACAGCCCCTTTGGTCATGTTGTCAACAGAAGACTGCGAAGATGCTCTGTCCAAAGCTGCTAGTTCCACCTCCCTCCATCTCTCTTCTCCGGATTTGCCCTCTCGGGTGGCTCTTCTGGCACCACGCTCTGACAGCTTCTGCCTGGCTGCCGGCCCTAGCTCAGCTGCATCGGGCGTGCTGGATACCAAACGCTCCCCAAAGCTCTCCAGCACGATCGCCACAATCTCTCGAGCCAGCAGCCTCATTTCCTCCCGGCGATTTGCATGAGAAGTGTCCAAAGGCTCGGCCCCTCTGGCACTGGCAAACAAATTTCCGCTGACCTCATGGGGAGCCCTCCTTAAGATGTGGATGGACTGATCCGGCACCTTCACCTGCTCCAGCACTTCCAGGACCACGGTCTCAGCCATCTCTTGAAGCTCCTTGTCTTCTGCCAGCGTAGCCTGCAGCAGCGTAGGCTGTATGCTGTTAGGCGCTTCTTCTCCGGCACACTTTGGAGACTAAAATGAGGAGCAGTTGATGAGTGAATGTGTTCCTTCACCTCGGTTTGCTTTCCTCTTCCTCCCCACATGAGTCCCTAGCAGTCAAGCTTGAAAAACTCTGGTTTCTCTGTAGGCCACCTGGCACACGGAGGTTTCTGGTCTCCCGTGGCCAGGAGCCAAGTGTTGTGGGCACAAAATCAAGCAGGTGCCATTTTGCTTAGAGCAAAGGGCACTGTAGCCTCCCCAGGCCTCAGCACAGTGAACCAGGTGCTGCGGGCCCTGAACTGGAAGCTAGCGGCTGCCTGGGTACCGCCGGAGGACAGGCTCCAGGGCACAGCGGGCCCCCACAGGGACTGCTACTTCCAACGGGCTTGTTGGCTCCGGCCGCGGGAGGCGCTGGGCAGAGTTGAATGGCGGAGGCAAAGCCGTGGAAGGTACTGGAGCAGGCTCTTTGCTCCAGTCTCTTCTGCCACAGGTCCCAGCCGCTCTCGGGCCACTGCTGCCCTGTATCAGGGTGGCCCCTTTGCCCCTTTTCGAGGCCAAATAACAAGAATGGTTGTTTCGAGAGCAGAAAAGGAAACAATCTTTTTTCTGGTGGCACCTGGCTGTTGTCTGCCAGCCCAAGGAAATGTCCTTGGGACAGGAGGCAATCTGAAAGTCCTCTGCGGGCTGCCAGCCTCGTGCAAAGTGGGGAAGAAGTCACGAGACAAGAGCAGAGCCAGGCAGCAGCCTGAAATTGTCCTCTGCCACCGTTTGCTCTTTTGCAGCTTGACAGCCTGACTGCCACGGCAGAAGGAGCCTAACCCTTCACCCTGGCACAGATACCACCCCACACTATACGAAACGCTTCCCGAGAGGTCGTTGCAGGGGATGGAGCCCGGCAAAGTTTAACGGGCCCCCCGCTAATGAGAATTGGGCAACAGCAGGCTCTCCACTAAGCTAATCGAAGACCTCCTTGAAGAGAAAACCAACCACGAATGGCCAGGCATCAGCACTGTCAGGCTCAGGGACGCTGCACCTTTGGATGCAGAGGTCTTTGGATGAAAAGTAGTTTTTTTCAACCAGACGCGAAACCAGCACCACAGGCCGTGTGGCCGTTTAGCGCAGCTCACAGGTTCGTGCTAAACGTGCGAGTCCGTGCGCAGAAGAGGCCACTGAGAGTGCCCAGGCACACTTTGGCGTCAGAAAGGGCCAGTGCCTTGTGTCCGAGAGACACAGGAAGGAAAGCACCCGCTTCTTGGTCTGTGACAGCCACCCTCAAACGAGGACACGTCGCACACCAGCCAGGCACCACCTCCTCACCAACCAAGCACCGCTCGCGAGCCCCGAGCGGCTGTGTGTGTGGCAGCACCTTCTTCGGAGGCCTGGGTGCCAACGGGCTGCCGCACAGCAGAGGCGGCCCCCAGCATCCAACCCGGCTCCTACTCACCAGCCTCCCTTTGAGAGCAGACTTCTCGGAGCTGCTCTGGGTGTCTGGCTGTCTCCTCTTTCGCAGCTGCTGCTGCTGTTGGCACTTGGCCTGCTGGAGGAGGCGTTGCTCTTTTTCAAGAGCCTCCAGTCTTTCAATCCGCTTCTTGATCACGGTGAGATGCCTGTCAAGAAAGAAAGGCAGCTGAGAAGGAGCCGCTCTGTCCATCTTGCCCAGGCCATTTTCCGCTCAGCCACTCCCATCATCCTGCTCCGGGTTGCTTTGCTCCAGTAGTCCCCGCAGCAGCTTCCAGCTGCCTGTGCAAGGCTCCAAGCGCAGACTGCGCCAACGTGTTCGCAGCTGGCACCGGCTCCTTCCACTGCTGGGCTTTGTTTGTTTACTGGAACGTGAGGCTCCAGGACTTCGCTCCAGGACCACGGGCCCCCTTTAAGTAGCAAGCGCTACTTGGCCTTTTCTTACCTCTGCCTCCTCTTCTTCTCTCCACCCGGCAAACTCTTTCTTTGCTCCTGCAGCAGCCACTCGCGCAGGCGAGAAATGTCAATCCCTCCAGGCAGTTCGGAGGCATCTTCTAATTTGGCCAGGTCTTGCCGGAGCTTTTTCTGAAAGGGGACACCAGATTGTGGCTTGCTGTTGCCTGCACAAGCGCTCACACCCCTGTGTGCTGAGGTGTCCTGTGGGCCCAGGACAGCGCTCTGCTTCATCAGCCACGCGACAAGGTCCGAAGACAAACGCTTCCCTCAGGACTCCGCGTGCTTGCACATGACTTTCCTGTCCATGCCCACGCCTGCACCCTGCACCAGCCCAGCTCGCAGCCCCGTAGTCCTTTCCCTGCCACGACACCTGGCCCAGCAGCACAGCCCTCACCTCTTCTGCATTGACCGCCTCCCCTCTCCGAGATGACGCAAGTAAAGCTCCAGCCCTCAGCACCGTGCTGCTGACAGGTGCCCATGAACACTCCGCTTTGCCTACCTCCTCTCGCGCGAACATTTTCTCTGCATCCAGCTTGAGCTTTGTCAGATACTGCCTGTACTCGTTGAACTCCTTCAGAGTGCAAACCACCTATGTGGAGGCAAGGGGAGAAATCCCACAAGAACTGTCAAGCCAGCTACGTAGACTGCCTTCCCCAAAACAACCCAAACCCAGCGGGAGGGGAGCTGCTCCTCTGCACACCCTCCCCTCCCCAGTGGCGGGGCCCCTGACTGCCCCCCAGCCAGGGCTGAGCGGTGCTCCTCGCCCCGGCTCCAGGCCTCGCACCGGCTGCCTCCTCAACACTCAGGCAGTGCTGGGCAGCCTCAGAAGAGCAGGAGTGGGAGCTGCCCGAGGGACGCTGGCGCTACTTCTGCTCCCAGGGAAAAGAGCCCCGCAGCCCTGTGCCCTCTGCCAGCAAGAGGCAGCTGCAGCAGGCGCTCTGGGAACCCCGCTTGGAGAGGGCTGGTTTGATCAGCCCGACGTCCAAACCTACTTTGCCGTCACTGGTGACGTAACCCTCTCTCTTCAGCCTCCGCAGGTTGTCCTTGCGTTTGTGGTAGGCCCGCAGGTGCGGGTCATGCAGGCTGTTGTATTCTGTGCTCAGTAGGCGGCAGTGGGGATCTCCCAGATTGAAATAACCAGAGGGCTGGTGGAGCTGCAAGAGACATTTTCCAGGGTATGAAGAAGGCAGGAGAGAGCAGCAAAGAGGTGCCAAGCGGTACTTGTGAAAAGGTAAAGGCAGTTTGAAGACCAACACTCTTCTCCATCCTTCTGAAGGCACAGAGAACACCACCGCCAGACTGCAGGGCCAGGCTGGACTGGGCTGGGCTGGGCTGGGCTGGGCTGAGCTGGGGGAGAGAAGACAAACCCCACCAGCAAAGCAGGCATCTTAGGCCACTGCGAAGAACTGCAGACCTTGCCACAACAGAAAGGAACCTTTGGAGGGAGAAGTTCAAGCCCGGCGGTTCAAACGCAGCACATGGATAATGCACTGAAAACAGTCTCCTCGGGCTTAGGCAGGCCAAGGGGTGTGTCAACTAACTCCACCTCAAGGAAGGCCGCTGCCTGCATTCCCCAAGCAGAGAAGACCGAGCTTTTCCAGGCACGCCAACGAGGCAAACAGGAGAAGGTTTGACTCTCCCTCAAGAGTGCCCCAGAGCCTGGCTTGACATTGCTGGATGAGACAGAAGGGCACATTGCCCCGGCCATCAGACACACTGCCGCCTGCTGCAGGCAGGGCCCTGGCCGCATGCTTGCACGGTGCCAGAAACCAGTCCAGAAAACTGACAAGTCCTGCTTTTTGTCTCTGCGCCAGCAGCTTCCCTCTCCTCCCCAGTGCTGCCAGATTGAAGGGCTGCAGCGCCCACTGTAATGCCGGTGGCCACAAGGACTTCTTTGAATGCCGGGGACCCCGTAAAAGTGGAGAGCTTTTCTACCCCTTTCCACTTCCTTTACCTTTTCTCCCAGCTTTGTCCTGCAGAAGACAGCCTTGGAGCCGGGCAGCAGAGGGATCTTGACCCCAAGTGGGAGGTCCAGCAGCCCAGTACCTCCTTCTGCCAGTGGCTGTCTCCTGTTCCCGAGCTAGAAAGAGGGAGACACTCATGGGCACTCAGGCACTATCTCCGTAAGCCTCCCGCACAGCAGTTGCTGGAAAGGCTCTTGGAAGACTCCAACCCAAGGGGAGCGCCGAGAGCGGCCCAGTCAAAAGCTGCTCTCTGCTTCCCCGACCCTGTCCCCACAACTCACGCCCCTTCCTCAACCCACATCCGCGTCCTTTTGCAGCAACCCCTCCCACCCGCTTAGCCGTAAGCCAGGCTGGGCAGAGAGGCAGGACTCCCTGCAAACTCTCCGCGGCCTGAGCACCTTGGGATCCCTCCCTGCTCCCCAGGCATGTCCCGAGGCCCCAGAGCAGCCCTGCATGTCCCAGGCTCCCGGGCTGAGCCCTCTCCGTCGGCCCATTGCTCACCTCTCCCCTCTTCCACACTGCGCTCAGCAGTGCGTCCACGTTTCGGACGCCAGCAGTGAGACGGTGCTCCATGGCTCCTTCCACGAGCTCTCCTGGAGCTGCAACCCTGCGCTGGCACCTCTTGCTCCAGAGGCACCCAGCTGGGGCCACCACAGCCCGTCTCCTAGCGAGCGGCTATATAGAGCAGTCGCACATTGTTGCATCATCACGTTGCCGCGCCACCGCACTGTTGCATCGTCACGTTGCCGCGCTGTGGCCCGGCCGCCACAGGGCCCGCCTGGAGGCCTGTCTGGACGCACATGTGGGCCACCCGCTCTCGCTGACCCTGCCTTGAGCAGGTGGCCTCGACGAGGTGCTGACCTGCTGCCCCTTCTTCCTCCTCGTACCTCTTTTTCCCAGCTTTGGCCTTCAGAGGGCAGGGCTGGGGCTGGCTCGCCCGTGGGCTGCTGCTGCTGCACTGGCTTTGGTAGACCATTTTTAGACCATTGCCCTGTGATGGGCAAAGCAGCCTCAGCTTGGGGAATTGCACTGACCAGTCCTCTGATAGATTGCACCTCTGGTGCCATGAGCTCCTCCGATTGGCCACAGCTCTGGCACGTAGTGTCCCTTGCTGAGCCAGCTGGAACCGGGTGTGACTGGCCTGGGGCGGCTCCTAGGCTGACCCCCAAAGGCGGCCCCCCCCCCACCCAAACCACCATTTGTTCCCCGTACATCCCCCAGCTTTCTCCTGTAGAGGACAGGGTGGAGGCCCCTCCAGCCAGTCTTGAGGGGAAAAGAGGATAAAAGGAGTTCCCGGGGCATAGAGAAAGGCAGAGGGAGGGCTCTGGGTGGCACCCAAGGGCACACGGAGGGCCATGCTGGGTACCCAGAGGCATGCAAAGGGCTCGGGCTGGGCGCCAAAAGGCACACGGAGGGCTCGGGCCACACCAAAGGGCAAACGGAGGGCCCTAGGAAGCACAAGAAGAGAAATGGAGGGCCCTGGGAGGCACTAAAAGGCCATTTGGTGGCCCCTCGGTTGCCCCAAAGGGCTCCACACCGGTCCCTAGGGGACAGGGAAAGGCAAACAGAGATGCCTTGAGGAGACAAGAGGAGGAGTCCTCTGGGAAAGATGAAAAGCTGAAGGCCGGTCCCTTGGCAGGACCCCGAATGGCCCACCGAGGGCCCTGGGTGGGAACCCAAAGGCCCATCAGGAGGTCTTGAGGGAACGAGAGAATAAATGCAGAGAACAAGGCGCAGCCTTCAACAGCACCTACGCACGGGACTCTCATAAGGCACGAGTATGGCTTTACAGAGCTGGACCAGCCCCTCCAATAGCCCTGCCGCAAAGCTTTCTAAACAAGGCAAAAACGTTGGCTACTTTTCTCTTTGCTACGTAAGATTCCCTGTAAAACTGGGTCTGAGCCTGACCGAGGCCATAGGAGGGAGGAAAACGAGGGAAAACATTGCCGGGAAAATGCCCGGACACAGTGTGGTCTGGCATGAATAAATGGAGGCACAAGCAAGCCGTTGGGAGCAAACTCTTTATTCTCTGCCTGGGGGAGCTGCCTGGGGGCTCTGCAGCCCTGGAGCCACGCACCTCCTCAGGACACCCTCCACAAGGCTCCCAGCTACCGCCCTCTTCAATGACTCGGGCTGCATGGGCTCCTCCAGGAAAAGCTTTAAACGCACTGGTCTGCGCCGTGCTCCTGCCTGGGCAGGGGGCTTTGGACCCGCCGGAGGCATGGGCTGTCTTGGAAACTGCGGGCCCTTGGAGGGGAGGGTGCCTGCAGTGCTCCCTGGCCTGAGAACAGGCAGAGTTTCCCACGCGGGCACTGAAGACCTTGCTGTGGCTCTGGAGGTGTAATCCCGGCACTTCTGAAGGCCGCCTGTTGGCCGGCGAGCATCATGCTCAGAGCCTCGGTGGAGAGATGGGAGGAGAGTAGGCGAGCTCTCCCCTTTGAATTGTCCTGCGTCCTCTGAAGGCGTGACTATTGCAGGGAGGCTGGGAGGTGGCAAGACCTTTCTTGGTTGAAGCTTCTCGGATTTTTGCTTGCACTTCCTTTCTTCCTCTATCTTCTTCTTCACGGTTTCCAGAACTTCAAGGACAATGGTTTTGGCACACCCGATCAATTCTGCATCCAGCTGCTGAACTCTCAAGATGGCCTTTTGGATGCTCTCCTTGGCAATCTCGCAACTCACTCGTGAGACATCAGCAGCGTTTTGCAGTGGTTGCAACACGGGCAACTTTGCTCTCTTGCTTGCCTCCGGGATCTGCCGTTCCGATGCTCTGAGTGATCCTTGTCCTTCTGTCTCGCCCTGAAGCTTCAGGATCTCAGAAAACTGGCAGCAAAAGTCCTGCTCAAACTGAGAAGCTTCAAAGGATGATAAGGTGGACCTAACACTTTCAACAGCCCCTTTGGTCATGTTGTCAACAGAAGACTGCGAAGATGCTCTGTCCAAAGCTGCTAGTTCCACCTCCCTCCATCTCTCTTCTCCGGATTTGCCCTCTCGGGTGGCTCTTCTGGCACCACGCTCTGACAGCTTCTGCCTGGCTGCCGGCCCTAGCTCAGCTGCATCGGGCGTGCTGGATACCAAACGCTCCCCAAAGCTCTCCAGCACGATCGCCACAATCTCTCGAGCCAGCAGCCTCATTTCCTCCCGGCGATTTGCATGAGAAGTGTCCAAAGGCTCGGCCCCTCTGGCACTGGCAAACAAATTTCCGCTGACCTCATGGGGAGCCCTCCTTAAGATGTGGATGGACTGATCCGGCACCTTCACCTGCTCCAGCACTTCCAGGACCACGGTCTCAGCCATCTCTTGAAGCTCCTTGTCTTCTGCCAGCGTAGCCTGCAGCAGCGTAGGCTGTATGCTGTTAGGCGCTTCTTCTCCGGCACACTTTGGAGACTAAAATGAGGAGCAGTTGATGAGTGAATGTGTTCCTTCACCTCGGTTTGCTTTCCTCTTCCTCCCCACATGAGTCCCTAGCAGTCAAGCTTGAAAAACTCTGGTTTCTCTGTAGGCCACCTGGCACACGGAGGTTTCTGGTCTCCCGTGGCCAGGAGCCAAGTGTTGTGGGCACAAAATCAAGCAGGTGCCATTTTGCTTAGAGCAAAGGGCACTGTAGCCTCCCCAGGCCTCAGCACAGTGAACCAGGTGCTGCGGGCCCTGAACTGGAAGCTAGCGGCTGCCTGGGTACCGCCGGAGGACAGGCTCCAGGGCACAGCGGGCCCCCACAGGGACTGCTACTTCCAACGGGCTTGTTGGCTCCGGCCGCGGGAGGCGCTGGGCAGAGTTGAATGGCGGAGGCAAAGCCGTGGAAGGTACTGGAGCAGGCTCTTTGCTCCAGTCTCTTCTGCCACAGGTCCCAGCCGCTCTCGGGCCACTGCTGCCCTGTATCAGGGTGGCCCCTTTGCCCCTTTTTGAGGCCAAATAACAAGAATGGTTGTTTCGAGAGCAGAAAAGGAAACAATCTTTTTTCTGGTGGCACCTGGCTGTTGTCTGCCAGCCCAAGGAAATGTCCTTGGGACAGGAGGCAATCTGAAAGTCCTCTGCGGGCTGCCAGCCTCGTGCAAAGTGGGGAAGAAGTCACGAGACAAGAGCAGAGCCAGGCAGCAGCCTGAAATTGTCCTCTGCCACCGTTTGCTCTTTTGCAGCTTGACAGCCTGACTGCCACGGCAGAAGGAGCCTAACCCTTCACCCTGGCACAGATACCACCCCACACTATACGAAACGCTTCCCGAGAGGTCGTTGCAGGGGATGGAGCCCGGCGAAGTTTAACGGGCCCCCCGCTAATGAGAATTGGGCAACAGCAGGCTCTCCACTAAGCTAATCGAAGACCTCCTTGAAGAGAAAACCAACCACGAATGGCCAGGCATCAGCACTGTCAGGCTCAGGGACGCTGCACCTTTGGATGCAGAGGTCTTTGGATGAAAAGTAGTTTTTTTCAACCAGACGCGAAACCAGCACCACAGGCCGTGTGGCCGTTTAGCGCAGCTCACAGGTTCGTGCTAAACGTGCGAGTCCGTGCGCAGAAGAGGCCACTGAGAGTGCCCAGGCACACTTTGGCGTCAGAAAGGGCCAGTGCCTTGTGTCCGAGAGACACAGGAAGGAAAGCACCCGCTTCTTGGTCTGTGACAGCCACCCTCAAACGAGGACACGTCGCACACCAGCCAGGCACCACCTCCTCACCAACCAAGCACCGCTCGCGAGCCCCGAGCGGCTGTGTGTGTGGCAGCACCTTCTTCGGAGGCCTGGGTGCCAACGGGCTGCCGCACAGCAGAGGCGGCCCCCAGCATCCAACCCGGCTCCTACTCACCAGCCTCCCTTTGAGAGCAGACTTCTCGGAGCTGCTCTGGGTGTCTGGCTGTCTCCTCTTTCGCAGCTGCTGCTGCTGTTGGCACTCGGCCTGCTGGAGGAGGCGTTGCTCTTTTTCAAGAGCCTCCAGTCTTTCAATCCGCTTCTTGATCACGGTGAGATGCCTGTCAAGAAAGAAAGGCAGCTGAGAAGGAGCCGCTCTGTCCATCTTGCCCAGGCCATTTTCCGCTCAGCCACTCCCATCATCCTGCTCCGGGTTGCTTTGCTCCAGTAGTCCCCGCAGCAGCTTCCAGCTGCCTGTGCAAGGCTCCAAGCGCAGACTGCGCCAACGTGTTCGCAGCTGGCACCGGCTCCTTCCACTGCTGGGCTTTGTTTGTTTACTGGAACGTGAGGCTCCAGGACTTCGCTCCAGGACCACGGGCCCCCTTTAAGTAGCAAGCGCTACTTGGCCTTTTCTTACCTCTGCCTCCTCTTCTTCTCTCCACCCGGCAAACTCTTTCTTTGCTCCTGCAGCAGCCACTCGCGCAGGCGAGAAACGTCAATCCCTCCAGGCAGTTCGGAGGCATCTTCTAATTTGGCCAGGTCTTGCCGGAGCTTTTTCTGAAAGGGGACACCAGATTGTGGCTTGCTGTTGCCTGCACAAGCGCTCACACCCCTGTGTGCTGAGGTGTCCTGTGGGCCCAGGACAGCGCTCTGCTTCATCAGCCACGCGACAAGGTCCGAAGACAAACGCTTCCCTCAGGACTCCGCGTGCTTGCACATGACTTTCCTGTCCATGCCCACGCCTGCACCCTGCACCAGCCCAGCTCGCAGCCCCGTAGTCCTTTCCCTGCCACGACACCTGGCCCAGCAGCACAGCCCTCACCTCTTCTGCATTGACCGCCTCCCCTCTCCGAGATGACGCAAGTAAAGCTCCAGCCCTCAGCACCGTGCTGCTGACAGGTGCCCATGAACACTCCGCTTTGCCTACCTCCTCTCGCGCGAACATTTTCTCTGCATCCAGCTTGAGCTTTGTCAGATACTGCCTGTACTCGTTGAACTCCTTCAGAGTGCAAACCACCTATGTGGAGGCAAGGGGAGAAATCCCACAAGAACTGTCAAGCCAGCTACGTAGACTGCCTTCCCCAAAACAACCCAAACCCAGCGGGAGGGGAGCTGCTCCTCTGCACACCCTCCCCTCCCCAGTGGCGGGGCCCCTGACTGCCCCCCAGCCAGGGCTGAGCGGTGCTCCTCGCCCCGGCTCCAGGCCTCGCACCGGCTGCCTCCTCAACACTCAGGCAGTGCTGGGCAGCCTCAGAAGAGCAGGAGTGGGAGCTGCCCGAGGGACGCTGGCGCTACTTCTGCTCCCAGGGAAAAGAGCCCCGCAGCCCTGTGCCCTCTGCCAGCAAGAGGCAGCTGCAGCAGGTGCTCTGGGAACCCCGCTTGGAGAGGGCTGGTTTGATCAGCCCGACGTCCAAACCTACTTTGCCGTCACTGGTGACGTAACCCTCTCTCTTCAGCCTCCGCAGGTTGTCCTTGCGTTTGTGGTAGGCCCGCAGGTGCGGGTCATGCAGGCTGTTGTATTCTGTGCTCAGTAGGCGGCAGTGGGGATCTCCCAGATTGAAATAACCAGAGGGCTGGTGGAGCTGCAAGAGAGATTTTCCAGGGTATGAAGAAGGCAGGAGAGAGCAGCAAAGAGGTGCCAAGCGGTACTTGTGAAAAGGTAAAGGCAGTTTGAAGACCAACACTCTTCTCCATCCTTCTGAAGGCACAGAGAACACCACCGCCAGACTGCAGGGCCAGGCTGGACTGGGCTGGGCTGGGCTGGGCTGGGCTGAGCTGGGGGAGAGAAGACAAACCCCACCAGCAAAGCAGGCATCTTAGGCCACCGCGAAGAACTGCAGACCTTGCCACAACAGAAAGGAACCTTTGGAGGGAGAAGTTCAAGCCCGGCGGTTCAAACGCAGCACATGGATAATGCACTGAAAACAGTCTCCTCGGGCTTAGGCAGGCCAAGGGGTGTGTCAACTAACTCCACCTCAAGGAAGGCCGCTGCCTGCATTCCCCAAGCAGAGAAGACCGAGCTTTTCCAGGCACGCCAACGAGGCAAACAGGAGAAGGTTTGACTCTCCCTCAAGAGTGCCCCAGAGCCTGGCTTGACATTGCTGGATGAGACAGAAGGGCACATTGCCCCGGCCATCAGACACACTGCCGCCTGCTGCAGGCAGGGCCCTGGCCGCATGCTTGCACGGTGCCAGAAACCAGTCCAGAAAACTGACAAGTCCTGCTTTTTGTCTCTGCGCCAGCAGCTTCCCTCTCCTCCCCAGTGCTGCCAGATTGAAGGGCTGCAGCGCCCACTGTAATGCCGGTGGCCACAAGGACTTCCTTGAATGCCGGGGACCCCGTAAAAGAGGAGAGCTTTTCTACCCCTTTCCACTTCCTTTACCTTTTCTCCCAGCTTTGTCCTGCAGAAGACAGCCTTGGAGCCGGGCAGCAGAGGGATCTTGACCCCAAGTGGGAGGTCCAGCAGCCCAGTACCTCCTTCTGCCAGTGGCTGTCTCCTGTTCCCGAGCTAGAAAGAGGGAGACACTCATGGGCACTCAGGCACTATCTCCGTAAGCCTCCCGCACAGCAGTTGCTGGAAAGGCTCTTGGAAGACTCCAACCCAAGGGGAGCGCCGAGAGCGGCCCAGTCAAAAGCTGCTCTCTGCTTCCCCGACCCTGTCCCCACAACTCGCGCCCCTTCCTCAACCCACATCCGCGTCCTTTTGCAGCAACCCCTCCCACCCACTTAGCCGTAAGCCAGGCTGGGCAGAGAGGCAGGACTCCCTGCAAACTCTCCGCGGCCTGAGCACCTTGGGATCCCTCCCTGCTCCCCAGGCATGTCCCGAGGCCCCAGAGCAGCCCTGCATGTCCCAGGCTCCCGGGCTGAGCCCTCTCCGTCGGCCCATTGCTCACCTCTCCCCTCTTCCACACTGCGCTCAGCAGTGCGTCCACGTTTCGGACGCCAGCAGTGAGACGGTGCTCCATGGCTCCTTCCACGAGCTCTCCTGGAGCTGCAACCCTGCGCTGGCACCTCTTGCTCCAGAGGCACCCAGCTGGGGCCACCACAGCCCGTCTCCTAGCGAGCGGCTATATAGAGCAGTCGCACATTGTTGCATCATCACGTTGCCGCGCCACCGCACTGTTGCATCGTCACGTTGCCGCGCTGTGGCCCGGCCGCCACAGGGCCCGCCTGGAGGCCTGTCTGGACGCACATGTGGGCCACCCGCTCTCGCTGACCCTGCCTTGAGCAGGTGGCCTCGACGAGGTGCTGACCTGCTGCCCCTTCTTCCTCCTCGTACCTCTTTTTCCCAGCTTTGGCCTTCAGAGGGCAGGGCTGGGGCTGGCTCGCCCGTGGGCTGCTGCTGCTGCACTGGCTTTGGTAGACCATTTTTAGACCATTGCCCTGTGATGGGCAAAGCAGCCTCAGCTTGGGGAATTGCACTGACCAGTCCTCTGATAGATTGCACCTCTGGTGCCATGAGCTCCTCCGATTGGCCACAGCTCTGGCACGTAGTGGCCCTTGCTGAGCCAGCTGGAACCGGGTGTGACTGGCCTGGGGCGGCTCCTAGGCCGACCCCCAAAGGCGGCCCCCCCCCCACCCAAACCACCATTTGTTCCCCGTACATCCCCCAGCTTTCTCCTGTAGAGGACAGGGTGGAGGCCCCTCCAGCCAGTCTTGAGGGGAAAAGAGGATAAAAGGAGTTCCCGGGGCATAGAGAAAGGCAGAGGGAGGGCTCTGGGTGGCACCCAAGGGCACACGGAGGGCCATGCTGGGTACCCAGAGGCATGCAAAGGGCTCGGGCTGGGCGCCAAAAGGCACACGGAGGGCTCGGGCCACACCAAAGGGCAAACGGAGGGCCCTAGGAAGCACAAGAAGAGAAATGGAGGGCCCTGGGAGGCACTAAAAGGCCATTTGGCGGCCCCTCGGTTGCCCCAAAGGGCTCCACACCGGTCCCTAGGGGACAGGGAAAGGCAAACAGAGACGCCTTGAGGAGACAAGAGGAGGAGTCCTCTGGGAAAGATGAAAAGCTGAAGGCCGGTCCCTTCGCAGGACCCCGAATGGCCCACCGAGGGCCCTGGGTGGGAACCCAAAGGCCCATCAGGAGGTCTTGAGGGGACGAGAGAATAAATGCAGAGAACAAGGCGCAGCCTTCAACAGCACCTACGCACGGGACTCTCATAAGGCACGAGTATGGCTTTACAGAGCTGGACCAGCCCCTCCAATAGCCCTGCCGCAAAGCTTTCTAAACAAGGCAAAAACGTTGGCTACTTTTCTCTTTGCTACGTAAGATTCCCTGTAAAACTGGGTCTGAGCCTGACCGAGGCCATAGGAGGGAGGAAAACGAGGGAAAACATTGCCGGGAAAATGCCCGGACACAGTGTGGTCTGACATGAATAAATGGAGGCACAAGCAAGCCGTTGGGAGCAAACTCTTTATTCTCTGCCTGGGGGAGCTGCCTGGGGGCTCTGCAGCCCTGGAGCCACGCACCTCCTCAGGACACCCTCCACAAGGCTCCCAGCTACCGCCCTCTTCAATGACTCGGGCTGCATGGGCTCCTCCAGGAAAAGCTTTAAACGCACTGGTCTGCGCCGTGCTCCTGCCTGGGCAGGGGGCTTTGGACCCGCCGGAGGCATGGGCTGTCTTGGAAACTGCGGGCCCTTGGAGGGGAGGGTGCCTGCAGTGCTCCCTGGCCTGAGAACAGGCAGAGTTTCCCACGCGGGCACTGAAGACCTTGCTGTGGCTCTGGAGGTGTAATCCCGGCACTTCTGAAGGCCGCCTGTTGGCCGGCGAGCATCATGCTCAGAGCCTCGGTGGAGAGATGGGAGGAGAGTAGGCGAGCTCTCCCCTTTGAATTGTCCTGCGTCCTCTGAAGGCGTGACTATTGCAGGGAGGCTGGGAGGTGGCAAGACCTTTCTTGGTTGAAGCTTCTCGGATTTTTGCTTGCACTTCCTTTCTTCCTCTATCTTCTTCTTCACGGTTTCCAGAACTTCAAGGACAATGGTTTTGGCACACCCGATCAATTCTGCATCCAGCTGCTGAACTCTCAAGATGGCCTTTTGGATGCTCTCCTTGGCAATCTCGCAACTCACTCGTGAGACATCAGCAGCGTTTTGCAGTGGTTGCAACACGGGCAACTTTGCTCTCTTGCTTGCCTCCGGGATCTGCCGTTCCGATGCTCTGAGTGATCCTTGTCCTTCTGTCTCGCCCTGAAGCTTCAGGATCTCAGAAAACTGGCAGCAAAAGTCCTGCTCAAACTGAGAAGCTTCAAAGGATGATAAGGTGGACCTAACACTTTCAACAGCCCCTTTGGTCATGTTGTCAACAGAAGACTGCGAAGATGCTCTGTCCAAAGCTGCTAGTTCCACCTCCCTCCATCTCTCTTCTCCGGATTTGCCCTCTCGGGTGGCTCTTCTGGCACCACGCTCTGACAGCTTCTGCCTGGCTGCCGGCCCTAGCTCAGCTGCATCGGGCGTGCTGGATACCAAACGCTCCCCAAAGCTCTCCAGCACGATCGCCACAATCTCTCGAGCCAGCAGCCTCATTTCCTCCCGGCGATTTGCATGAGAAGTGTCCAAAGGCTCGGCCCCTCTGGCACTGGCAAACAAATTTCCGCTGACCTCATGGGGAGCCCTCCTTAAGATGTGGATGGACTGATCCGGCACCTTCACCTGCTCCAGCACTTCCAGGACCACGGTCTCAGCCATCTCTTGAAGCTCCTTGTCTTCTGCCAGCGTAGCCTGCAGCAGCGTAGGCTGTATGCTGTTAGGCGCTTCTTCTCCGGCACACTTTGGAGACTAAAATGAGGAGCAGTTGATGAGTGAATGTGTTCCTTCACCTCGGTTTGCTTTCCTCTTCCTCCCCACATGAGTCCCTAGCAGTCAAGCTTGAAAAACTCTGGTTTCTCTGTAGGCCACCTGGCACACGGAGGTTTCTGGTCTCCCGTGGCCAGGAGCCAAGTGTTGTGGGCACAAAATCAAGCAGGTGCCATTTTGCTTAGAGCAAAGGGCACTGTAGCCTCCCCAGGCCTCAGCACAGTGAACCAGGTGCTGCGGGCCCTGAACTGGAAGCTAGCGGCTGCCTGGGTACCGCCGGAGGACAGGCTCCAGGGCACAGCGGGCCCCCACAGGGACTGCTACTTCCAACGGGCTTGTTGGCTCCGGCCGCGGGAGGCGCTGGGCAGAGTTGAATGGCGGAGGCAAAGCCGTGGAAGGTACTGGAGCAGGCTCTTTGCTCCAGTCTCTTCTGCCACAGGTCCCAGCCGCTCTCGGGCCACTGCTGCCCTGTATCAGGGTGGCCCCTTTGCCCCTTTTCGAGGCCAAATAACAAGAATGGTTGTTTCGAGAGCAGAAAAGGAAACAATCTTTTTTCTGGTGGCACCTGGCTGTTGTCTGCCAGCCCAAGGAAATGTCCTTGGGACAGGAGGCAATCTGAAAGTCCTCTGCGGGCTGCCAGCCTCGTGCAAAGTGGGGAAGAAGTCACGAGACAAGAGCAGAGCCAGGCAGCAGCCTGAAATTGTCCTCTGCCACCGTTTGCTCTTTTGCAGCTTGACAGCCTGACTGCCACGGCAGAAGGAGCCTAACCCTTCACCCTGGCACAGATACCACCCCACACTATACGAAACGCTTCCCGAGAGGTCGTTGCAGGGGATGGAGCCCGGCAAAGTTTAACGGGCCCCCCGCTAATGAGAATTGGGCAACAGCAGGCTCTCCACTAAGCTAATCGAAGACCTCCTTGAAGAGAAAACCAACCACGAATGGCCAGGCATCAGCACTGTCAGGCTCAGGGACGCTGCACCTTTGGATGCAGAGGTCTTTGGATGAAAAGTAGTTTTTTTCAACCAGACGCGAAACCAGCACCACAGGCCGTGTGGCCGTTTAGCGCAGCTCACAGGTTCGTGCTAAACGTGCGAGTCCGTGCGCAGAAGAGGCCACTGAGAGTGCCCAGGCACACTTTGGCGTCAGAAAGGGCCAGTGCCTTGTGTCCGAGAGACACAGGAAGGAAAGCACCCGCTTCTTGGTCTGTGACAGCCACCCTCAAACGAGGACACGTCGCACACCAGCCAGGCACCACCTCCTCACCAACCAAGCACCGCTCGCGAGCCCCGAGCGGCTGTGTGTGTGGCAGCACCTTCTTCGGAGGCCTGGGTGCCAACGGGCTGCCGCACAGCAGAGGCGGCCCCCAGCATCCAACCCGGCTCCTACTCACCAGCCTCCCTTTGAGAGCAGACTTCTCGGAGCTGCTCTGGGTGTCTGGCTGTCTCCTCTTTCGCAGCTGCTGCTGCTGTTGGCACTCGGCCTGCTGGAGGAGGCGTTGCTCTTTTTCAAGAGCCTCCAGTCTTTCAATCCGCTTCTTGATCACGGTGAGATGCCTGTCAAGAAAGAAAGGCAGCTGAGAAGGAGCCGCTCTGTCCATCTTGCCCAGGCCATTTTCCGCTCAGCCACTCCCATCATCCTGCTCCGGGTTGCTTTGCTCCAGTAGTCCCCGCAGCAGCTTCCAGCTGCCTGTGCAAGGCTCCAAGCGCAGACTGCGCCAACGTGTTCGCAGCTGGCACCGGCTCCTTCCACTGCTGGGCTTTGTTTGTTTACTGGAACGTGAGGCTCCAGGACTTCGCTCCAGGACCACGGGCCCCCTTTAAGTAGCAAGCGCTACTTGGCCTTTTCTTACCTCTGCCTCCTCTTCTTCTCTCCACCCGGCAAACTCTTTCTTTGCTCCTGCAGCAGCCACTCGCGCAGGCGAGAAACGTCAATCCCTCCAGGCAGTTCGGAGGCATCTTCTAATTTGGCCAGGTCTTGCCGGAGCTTTTTCTGAAAGGGGACACCAGATTGTGGCTTGCTGTTGCCTGCACAAGCGCTCACACCCCTGTGTGCTGAGGTGTCCTGTGGGCCCAGGACAGCGCTCTGCTTCATCAGCCACGCGACAAGGTCCGAAGACAAACGCTTCCCTCAGGACTCCGCGTGCTTGCACATGACTTTCCTGTCCATGCCCACGCCTGCACCCTGCACCAGCCCAGCTCGCAGCCCCGTAGTCCTTTCCCTGCCACGACACCTGGCCCAGCAGCACAGCCCTCACCTCTTCTGCATTGACCGCCTCCCCTCTCCGAGATGACGCAAGTAAAGCTCCAGCCCTCAGCACCGTGCTGCTGACAGGTGCCCATGAACACTCCGCTTTGCCTACCTCCTCTCGCGCGAACATTTTCTCTGCATCCAGCTTGAGCTTTGTCAGATACTGCCTGTACTCGTTGAACTCCTTCAGAGTGCAAACCACCTATGTGGAGGCAAGGGGAGAAATCCCACAAGAACTGTCAAGCCAGCTACGTAGACTGCCTTCCCCAAAACAACCCAAACCCAGCGGGAGGGGAGCTGCTCCTCTGCACACCCTCCCCTCCCCAGTGGCGGGGCCCCTGACTGCCCCCCAGCCAGGGCTGAGCGGTGCTCCTCGCCCCGGCTCCAGGCCTCGCACCGGCTGCCTCCTCAACACTCAGGCAGTGCTGGGCAGCCTCAGAAGAGCAGGAGTGGGAGCTGCCCGAGGGACGCTGGCGCTACTTCTGCTCCCAGGGAAAAGAGCCCCGCAGCCCTGTGCCCTCTGCCAGCAAGAGGCAGCTGCAGCAGGCGCTCTGGGAACCCCGCTTGGAGAGGGCTGGTTTGATCAGCCCGACGTCCAAACCTACTTTGCCGTCACTGGTGACGTAACCCTCTCTCTTCAGCCTCCGCAGGTTGTCCTTGCGTTTGTGGTAGGCCCGCAGGTGCGGGTCATGCAGGCTGTTGTATTCTGTGCTCAGTAGGCGGCAGTGGGGATCTCCCAGATTGAAATAACCAGAGGGCTGGTGGAGCTGCAAGAGAGATTTTCCAGGGTATGAAGAAGGCAGGAGAGAGCAGCAAAGAGGTGCCAAGCGGTACTTGTGAAAAGGTAAAGGCAGTTTGAAGACCAACACTCTTCTCCATCCTTCTGAAGGCACAGAGAACACCACCGCCAGACTGCAGGGCCAGGCTGGACTGGGCTGGGCTGGGCTGGGCTGGGCTGAGCTGGGGGAGAGAAGACAAACCCCACCAGCAAAGCAGGCATCTTAGGCCACCGCGAAGAACTGCAGACCTTGCCACAACAGAAAGGAACCTTTGGAGGGAGAAGTTCAAGCCCGGCGGTTCAAACGCAGCACATGGATAATGCACTGAAAACAGTCTCCTCGGGCTTAGGCAGGCCAAGGGGTGTGTCAACTAACTCCACCTCAAGGAAGGCCGCTGCCTGCATTCCCCAAGCAGAGAAGACCGAGCTTTTCCAGGCACGCCAACGAGGCAAACAGGAGAAGGTTTGACTCTCCCTCAAGAGTGCCCCAGAGCCTGGCTTGACATTGCTGGATGAGACAGAAGGGCACATTGCCCCGGCCATCAGACACACTGCCGCCTGCTGCAGGCAGGGCCCTGGCCGCATGCTTGCACGGTGCCAGAAACCAGTCCAGAAAACTGACAAGTCCTGCTTTTTGTCTCTGCGCCAGCAGCTTCCCTCTCCTCCCCAGTGCTGCCAGATTGAAGGGCTGCAGCGCCCACTGTAATGCCGGTGGCCACAAGGACTTCTTTGAATGCCGGGGACCCCGTAGAAGAGGAGAGCTTTTCTACCCCTTTCCACTTCCTTTACCTTTTCTCCCAGCTTTGTCCTGCAGAAGACAGCCTTGGAGCCGGGCAGCAGAGGGATCTTGACCCCAAGTGGGAGGTCCAGCAGCCCAGTACCTCCTTCTGCCAGTGGCTGTCTCCTGTTCCCGAGCTAGAAAGAGGGAGACACTCATGGGCACTCAGGCACTATCTCCGTAAGCCTCCCGCACAGCAGTTGCTGGAAAGGCTCTTGGAAGACTCCAACCCAAGGGGAGCGCCGAGAGCGGCCCAGTCAAAAGCTGCTCTCTGCTTCCCCGACCCTGTCCCCACAACTCGCGCCCCTTCCTCAACCCACATCCGCGTCCTTTTGCAGCAACCCCTCCCACCCGCTTAGCCGTAAGCCAGGCTGGGCAGAGAGGCAGGACTCCCTGCAAACTCTCCGCGGCCTGAGCACCTTGGGATCCCTCCCTGCTCCCCAGGCATGTCCCGAGGCCCCAGAGCAGCCCTGCATGTCCTAGGCTCCCGGGCTGAGCCCTCTCCGTCGGCCCATTGCTCACCTCTCCCCTCTTCCACACTGCGCTCAGCAGTGCGTCCACGTTTCGGACGCCAGCAGTGAGACGGTGCTCCATGGCTCCTTCCACGAGCTCTCCTGGAGCTGCAACCCTGCGCTGGCACCTCTTGCTCCAGAGGCACCCAGCTGGGGCCACCACAGCCCGTCTCCTAGCGAGCGGCTATATAGAGCAGTCGCACATTGTTGCATCATCACGTTGCCGCGCCACCGCACTGTTGCATCGTCACGTTGCCGCGCTGTGGCCCGGCCGCCACAGGGCCCGCCTGGAGGCCTGTCTGGACGCACATGTGGGCCACCCGCTCTCGCTGACCCTGCCTTGAGCAGGTGGCCTCGACGAGGTGCTGACCTGCTGCCCCTTCTTCCTCCTCGTACCTCTTTTTCCCAGCTTTGGCCTTCAGAGGGCAGGGCTGGGGCTGGCTCGCCCGTGGGCTGCTGCTGCTGCACTGGCTTTGGTAGACCATTTTTAGACCATTGCCCTGTGATGGGCAAAGCAGCCTCAGCTTGGGGAATTGCACTGACCAGTCCTCTGATAGATTGCACCTCTGGTGCCATGAGCTCCTCCGATTGGCCACAGCTCTGGCACGTAGTGGCCCTTGCTGAGCCAGCTGGAACCGGGTGTGACTGGCCTGGGGCGGCTCCTAGGCCGACCCCCAGAGGCGGCCCCCCCCACACCCAAACCACCATTTGTTCCCCGTACATCCCCCAGCTTTCTCCTGTAGAGGACAGGGTGGAGGCCCCTCCAGCCAGTCTTGAGGGGAAAAGAGGATAAAAGGAGTTCCCGGGGCATAGAGAAAGGCAGAGGGAGGGCTCTGGGTGGCACCCAAGGGCACACGGAGGGCCATGCTGGGTACCCAGAGGCATGCAAAGGGCTCGGGCTGGGCGCCAAAAGGCACACGGAGGGCTCGGGCCACACCAAAGGGCAAACGGAGGGCCCTAGGAAGCACAAGAAGAGAAATGGAGGGCCCTGGGAGGCACTAAAAGGCCATTTGGCGGCCCCTCGGTTGCCCCAAAGGGCTCCACACCGGTCCCTAGGGGACAGGGAAAGGCAAACAGAGACGCCTTGAGGAGACAAGAGGAGGAGTCCTCTGGGAAAGATGAAAAGCTGAAGGCCGGTCCCTTGGCAGGACCCCGAATGGCCCACCGAGGGCCCTGGGTGGGAACCCAAAGGCCCATCAGGAGGTCTTGAGGGAACGAGAGAATAAATGCAGAGAACAAGGCACAGCCTTCAACAGCACCTACGCACGGGACTCTCATAAGGCACGAGTATGGCTTTACAGAGCTGGACCAGCCCCTCCAATAGCCCTGCCGCAAAGCTTTCTAAACAAGGCAAAAACGTTGGCTACTTTTCTCTTTGCTACGTAAGATTCCCTGTAAAACTGGGTCTGAGCCTGACCGAGGCCATAGGAGGGAGGAAAACGAGGGAAAACATTGCCGGGAAAATGCCCGGACACAGCGTGGTCTGGCATGAATAAATGGAGGCACAAGCAAGCCGTTGGGAGCAAACTCTTTATTCTCTGCCTGGGGGAGCTGCCTGGGGGCTCTGCAGCCCTGGAGCCACGCACCTCCTCAGGACACCCTCCACAAGGCTCCCAGCTACCGCCCTCTTCAATGACTCGGGCTGCATGGGCTCCTCCAGGAAAAGCTTTAAACGCACTGGTCTGCGCCGTGCTCCTGCCTGGGCAGGGGGCTTTGGACCCGCCGGAGGCATGGGCTGTCTTGGAAACTGCGGGCCCTTGGAGGGGAGGATGCCTGCAGTGCTCCCTGGCCTGAGAACAGGCAGAGTTTCCCACGCGGGCACTGAAGACCTTGCTGTGGCTCTGGAGGTGTAATCCCGGCACTTCTGAAGGCCGCCTGTTGGCCGGCGAGCATCATGCTCAGAGCCTCGGTGGAGAGATGGGAGGAGAGTAGGCGAGCTCTCCCCTTTGAATTGTCCTGCGTCCTCTGAAGGCGTGACTATTGCAGGGAGGCTGGGAGGTGGCAAGACCTTTCTTGGTTGAAGCTTCTCGGATTTTTGCTTGCACTTCCTTTCTTCCTCTATCTTCTTCTTCACGGTTTCCAGAACTTCAAGGACAATGGTTTTGGCACACCCGATCAATTCTGCATCCAGCTGCTGAACTCTCAAGATGGCCTTTTGGATGCTCTCCTTGGCAATCTCGCAACTCACTCGTGAGACATCAGCAGCGTTTTGCAGTGGTTGCAACACGGGCAACTTTGCTCTCTTGCTTGCCTCCGGGATCTGCCGTTCCGATGCTCTGAGTGATCCTTGTCCTTCTGTCTCACCCTGAAGCTTCAGGATCTCAGAAAACTGGCAGCAAAAGTCCTGCTCAAACTGAGAAGCTTCAAAGGATGATAAGGTGGACCTAACACTTTCAACAGCCCCTTTGGTCATGTTGTCAACAGAAGACTGCGAAGATGCTCTGTCCAAAGCTGCTAGTTCCACCTCCCTCCATCTCTCTTCTCCGGATTTGCCCTCTCGGGTGGCTCTTCTGGCACCACGCTCTGACAGCTTCTGCCTGGCTGCCGGCCCTAGCTCAGCTGCATCGGGCATGCTGGATACCAAACGCTCCCCAAAGCTCTCCAGCACAATCGCCACAATCTCTCGAGCCAGCAGCCTCATTTCCTCCCGGCGATTTGCATGAGAAGTGTCCAAAGGCTCGGCCCCTCTGGCACTGGCAAACAAATTTCCGCTGACCTCATGGGGAGCCCTCCTTAAGATGTGGATGGACTGATCTGGCACCTTCACCTGCTCCAGCACTTCCAGGACCACGGTCTCAGCCATCTCTTGAAGCTCCTTGTCTTCTGCCAGCGTAGCCTGCAGCAGCGTAGGCTGTATGCTGTTAGGCGCTTCTTCTCCGGCACACTTTGGAGACTAAAATGAGGAGCAGTTGATGAGTGAATGTGTTCCTTCACCTCGGTTTGCTTTCCTCTTCCTCCCCACATGAGTCCCTAGCAGTCAAGCTTGAAAAACTCTGGTTTCTCTGTAGGCCACCTGGCACACGGAGGTTTCTGGTCTCCCGTGGCCAGGAGCCAAGTGTTGTGGGCACAAAATCAAGCAGGTGCCATTTTGCTTAGAGCAAAGGGCACTGTAGCCTCCCCAGGCCTCAGCACAGTGAACCAGGTGCTGCGGGCCCTGAACTGGAAGCTAGCGGCTGCCTGGGTACCGCCGGAGGACAGGCTCCAGGGCACAGCGGGCCCCCACAGGGACTGCTACTTCCAACGGGCTTGTTGGCTCCGGCCGCGGGAGGCGCTGGGCAGAGTTGAATGGCGGAGGCAAAGCCGTGGAAGGTACTGGAGCAGGCTCTTTGCTCCAGTCTCTTCTGCCACAGGTCCCAGCCGCTCTCGGGCCACTGCTGCCCTGTATCAGGGTGGCCCCTTTGCCCCTTTTCGAGGCCAAATAACAAGAATGGTTGTTTCGAGAGCAGAAAAGGAAACAATCTTTTTTCTGGTGGCACCTGGCTGTTGTCTGCCAGCCCAAGGAAATGTCCTTGGGACAGGAGGCAATCTGAAAGTCCTCTGCGGGCTGCCAGCCTCGTGCAAAGTGGGGAAGAAGTCACGAGACAAGAGCAGAGCCAGGCAGCAGCCTGAAATTGTCCTCTGCCACCGTTTGCTCTTTTGCAGCTTGACAGCCTGACTGCCACGGCAGAAGGAGCCTAACCCTTCACCCTGGCACAGATACCACCCCACACTATACGAAACGCTTCCCGAGAGGTCGTTGCAGGGGATGGAGCCCGGCGAAGTTTAACGGGCCCCCCGCTAATGAGAATTGGGCAACAGCAGGCTCTCCACTAAGCTAATCGAAGACCTCCTTGAAGAGAAAACCAACCACGAATGGCCAGGCATCAGCACTGTCAGGCTCAGGGACGCTGCACCTTTGGATGCAGAGGTCTTTGGATGAAAAGTAGTTTTTTTCAACCAGACGCGAAACCAGCACCACAGGCCGTGTGGCCGTTTAGCGCAGCTCACAGGTTCGTGCTAAACGTGCGAGTCCGTGCGCAGAAGAGGCCACTGAGAGTGCCCAGGCACACTTTGGCGTCAGAAAGGGCCAGTGCCTTGTGTCCGAGAGACACAGGAAGGAAAGCACCCGCTTCTTGGTCTGTGACAGCCACCCTCAAACGAGGACACGTCGCACACCAGCCAGGCACCACCTCCTCACCAACCAAGCACCGCTCGCGAGCCCCGAGCGGCTGTGTGTGTGGCAGCACCTTCTTCGGAGGCCTGGGTGCCAACGGGCTGCCGCACAGCAGAGGCGGCCCCCAGCATCCAACCCGGCTCCTACTCACCAGCCTCCCTTTGAGAGCAGACTTCTCGGAGCTGCTCTGGGTGTCTGGCTGTCTCCTCTTTCGCAGCTGCTGCTGCTGTTGGCACTCGGCCTGCTGGAGGAGGCGTTGCTCTTTTTCAAGAGCCTCCAGTCTTTCAATCCGCTTCTTGATCACGGTGAGATGCCTGTCAAGAAAGAAAGGCAGCTGAGAAGGAGCCGCTCTGTCCATCTTGCCCAGGCCATTTTCCGCTCAGCCACTCCCATCATCCTGCTCCGGGTTGCTTTGCTCCAGTAGTCCCCGCAGCAGCTTCCAGCTGCCTGTGCAAGGCTCCAAGCGCAGACTGCGCCAACGTGTTCGCAGCTGGCACCGGCTCCTTCCACTGCTGGGCTTTGTTTGTTTACTGGAACGTGAGGCTCCAGGACTTCGCTCCAGGACCACGGGCCCCCTTTAAGTAGCAAGCGCTACTTGGCCTTTTCTTACCTCTGCCTCCTCTTCTTCTCTCCACCCGGCAAACTCTTTCTTTGCTCCTGCAGCAGCCACTCGCGCAGGCGAGAAACGTCAATCCCTCCAGGCAGTTCGGAGGCATCTTCTAATTTGGCCAGGTCTTGCCGGAGCTTTTTCTGAAAGGGGACACCAGATTGTGGCTTGCTGTTGCCTGCACAAGCGCTCACACCCCTGTGTGCTGAGGTGTCCTGTGGGCCCAGGACAGCGCTCTGCTTCATCAGCCACGCGACAAGGTCCGAAGACAAACGCTTCCCTCAGGACTCCGCGTGCTTGCACATGACTTTCCTGTCCATGCCCACGCCTGCACCCTGCACCAGCCCAGCTCGCAGCCCCGTAGTCCTTTCCCTGCCACGACACCTGGCCCAGCAGCACAGCCCTCACCTCTTCTGCATTGACCGCCTCCCCTCTCCGAGATGACGCAAGTAAAGCTCCAGCCCTCAGCACCGTGCTGCTGACAGGTGCCCATGAACACTCCGCTTTGCCTACCTCCTCTCGCGCGAACATTTTCTCTGCATCCAGCTTGAGCTTTGTCAGATACTGCCTGTACTCGTTGAACTCCTTCAGAGTGCAAACCACCTATGTGGAGGCAAGGGGAGAAATCCCACAAGAACTGTCAAGCCAGCTACGTAGACTGCCTTCCCCAAAACAACCCAAACCCAGCGGGAGGGGAGCTGCTCCTCTGCACACCCTCCCCTCCCCAGTGGCGGGGCCCCTGACTGCCCCCCAGCCAGGGCTGAGCGGTGCTCCTCGCCCCGGCTCCAGGCCTCGCACCGGCTGCCTCCTCAACACTCAGGCAGTGCTGGGCAGCCTCAGAAGAGCAGGAGTGGGAGCTGCCCGAGGGACGCTGGCGCTACTTCTGCTCCCAGGGAAAAGAGCCCCGCAGCCCTGTGCCCTCTGCCAGCAAGAGGCAGCTGCAGCAGGCGCTCTGGGAACCCCGCTTGGAGAGGGCTGGTTTGATCAGCCCGACGTCCAAACCTACTTTGCCGTCACTGGTGACGTAACCCTCTCTCTTCAGCCTCCGCAGGTTGTCCTTGCGTTTGTGGTAGGCCCGCAGGTGCGGGTCATGCAGGCTGTTGTATTCTGTGCTCAGTAGGCGGCAGTGGGGATCTCCCAGATTGAAATAACCAGAGGGCTGGTGGAGCTGCAAGAGAGATTTTCCAGGGTATGAAGAAGGCAGGAGAGAGCAGCAAAGAGGTGCCAAGCGGTACTTGTGAAAAGGTAAAGGCAGTTTGAAGACCAACACTCTTCTCCATCCTTCTGAAGGCACAGAGAACACCACCGCCAGACTGCAGGGCCAGCCTGGACTGGGCTGGGCTGGGCTGGGCTGGGCTGGGCTGAGCTGGGGGAGAGAAGACAAACCCCACCAGCAAAGCAGGCATCTTAGGCCACCGCGAAGAACTGCAGACCTTGCCACAACAGAAAGGAACCTTTGGAGGGAGAAGTTCAAGCCCGGCGGTTCAAACGCAGCACATGGATAATGCACTGAAAACAGTCTCCTCGGGCTTAGGCAGGCCAAGGGGTGTGTCAACTAACTCCACCTCAAGGAAGGCCGCTGCCTGCATTCCCCAAGCAGAGAAGACCGAGCTTTTCCAGGCACGCCAACGAGGCAAACAGGAGAAGGTTTGACTCTCCCTCAAGAGTGCCCCAGAGCCTGGCTTGACATTGCTGGATGAGACAGAAGGGCACATTGCCCCGGCCATCAGACACACTGCCGCCTGCTGCAGGCAGGGCCCTGGCCGCATGCTTGCACGGTGCCAGAAACCAGTCCAGAAAACTGACAAGTCCTGCTTTTTGTCTCTGCGCCAGCAGCTTCCCTCTCCTCCCCAGTGCTGCCAGATTGAAGGGCTGCAGCGCCCACTGTAATGCCGGTGGCCACAAGGACTTCTTTGAATGCCGGGGACCCCGTAGAAGAGGAGAGCTTTTCTACCCCTTTCCACTTCCTTTACCTTTTCTCCCAGCTTTGTCCTGCAGAAGACAGCCTTGGAGCCGGGCAGCAGAGGGATCTTGACCCCAAGTGGGAGGTCCAGCAGCCCAGTACCTCCTTCTGCCAGTGGCTGTCTCCTGTTCCCGAGCTAGAAAGAGGGAGACACTCATGGGCACTCAGGCACTATCTCCGTAAGCCTCCCGCACAGCAGTTGCTGGAAAGGCTCTTGGAAGACTCCAACCCAAGGGGAGCGCCGAGAGCGGCCCAGTCAAAAGCTGCTCTCTGCTTCCCCGACCCTGTCCCCACAACTCGCGCCCCTTCCTCAACCCACATCCGCGTCCTTTTGCAGCAACCCCTCCCACCCGCTTAGCCGTAAGCCAGGCTGGGCAGAGAGGCAGGACTCCCTGCAAACTCTCCGCGGCCTGAGCACCTTGGGATCCCTCCCTGCTCCCCAGGCATGTCCCGAGGCCCCAGAGCAGCCCTGCATGTCCCAGGCTCCCGGGCTGAGCCCTCTCCGTCGGCCCATTGCTCACCTCTCCCCTCTTCCACACTGCGCTCAGCAGTGCGTCCACGTTTCGGACGCCAGCAGTGAGACGGTGCTCCATGGCTCCTTCCACGAGCTCTCCTGGAGCTGCAACCCTGCGCTGGCACCTCTTGCTCCAGAGGCACCCAGCTGGGGCCACCACAGCCCGTCTCCTAGCGAGCGGCTATATAGAGCAGTCGCACATTGTTGCATCATCACGTTGCCGCGCCACCGCACTGTTGCATCGTCACGTTGCCGCGCTGTGGCCCGGCCGCCACAGGGCCCGCCTGGAGGCCTGTCTGGACGCACATGTGGGCCACCCGCTCTCGCTGACCCTGCCTTGAGCAGGTGGCCTCGACGAGGTGCTGACCTGCTGCCCCTTCTTCCTCCTCGTACCTCTTTTTCCCAGCTTTGGCCTTCAGAGGGCAGGGCTGGGGCTGGCTCGCCCGTGGGCTGCTGCTGCTGCACTGGCTTTGGTAGACCATTTTTAGACCATTGCCCTGTGATGGGCAAAGCAGCCTCAGCTTGGGGAATTGCACTGACCAGTCCTCTGATAGATTGCACCTCTGGTGCCATGAGCTCCTCCGATTGGCCACAGCTCTGGCACGTAGTGTCCCTTGCTGAGCCAGCTGGAACCGGGTGTGACTGGCCTGGGGCGGCTCCTAGGCCGACCCCCAAAGGCGGCCCCCCCCCCACCCAAACCACCATTTGTTCCCCGTACATCCCCCAGCTTTCTCCTGTAGAGGACAGGGTGGAGGCCCCTCCAGCCAGTCTTGAGGGGAAAAGAGGATAAAAGGAGTTCCCGGGGCATAGAGAAAGGCAGAGGGAGGGCTCTGGGTGGCACCCAAGGGCACACGGAGGGCCATGCTGGGTACCCAGAGGCATGCAAAGGGCTCGGGCTGGGCGCCAAAAGGCACACGGAGGGCTCGGGCCACACCAAAGGGCAAACGGAGGGCCCTAGGAAGCACAAGAAGAGAAATGGAGGGCCCTGGGAGGCACTAAAAGGCCATTTGGCGGCCCCTCGGTTGCCCCAAAGGGCTCCACACCGGTCCCTAGGGGACAGGGAAAGGCAAACAGAGATGCCTTGAGGAGACAAGAGGAGGAGTCCTCTGGGAAAGATGAAAAGCTGAAGGCCGGTCCCTTGGCAGGACCCCGAATGGCCCACCGAGGGCCCTGGGTGGGAACCCAAAGGCCCATCAGGAGGTCTTGAGGGAACGAGAGAATAAATGCAGAGAACAAGGCACAGCCTTCAACAGCACCTACGCACGGGACTCTCATAAGGCACGAGTATGGCTTTACAGAGCTGGACCAGCCCCTCCAATAGCCCTGCCGCAAAGCTTTCTAAACAAGGCAAAAACGTTGGCTACTTTTCTCTTTGCTACGTAAGATTCCCTGTAAAACTGGGTCTGAGCCTGACCGAGGCCATAGGAGGGAGGAAAACGAGGGAAAACATTGCTGGGAAAATGCCCGGACACAGTGTGGTCTGGCATGAATAAATGGAGGCACAAGCAAGCCGTTGGGAGCAAACTCTTTATTCTCTGCCTGGGGGAGCTGCCTGGGGGCTCTGCAGCCCTGGAGCCACGCACCTCCTCAGGACACCCTCCACAAGGCTCCCAGCTACCGCCCTCTTCAATGACTCGGGCTGCATGGGCTCCTCCAGGAAAAGCTTTAAATGCACTGGTCTGCGCCGTGCTCCTGCCTGGGCAGGGGGCTTTGGACCCGCCGGAGGCATGGGCTGTCTTGGAAACTGCGGGCCCTTGGAGGGGAGGATGCCTGCAGTGCTCCCTGGCCTGAGAACAGGCAGAGTTTCCCACGCGGGCACTGAAGACCTTGCTGTGGCTCTGGAGGTGTAATCCCGGCACTTCTGAAGGCCGCCTGTTGGCCGGCGAGCATCATGCTCAGAGCCTCGGTGGAGAGATGGGAGGAGAGTAGGCGAGCTCTCCCCTTTGAATTGTCCTGCGTCCTCTGAAGGCGTGACTATTGCAGGGAGGCTGGGAGGTGGCAAGACCTTTCTTGGTTGAAGCTTCTCGGATTTTTGCTTGCACTTCCTTTCTTCCTCTATCTTCTTCTTCACGGTTTCCAGAACTTCAAGGACAATGGTTTTGGCACACCCGATCAATTCTGCATCCAGCTGCTGAACTCTCAAGATGGCCTTTTGGATGCTCTCCTTGGCAATCTCGCAACTCACTCGTGAGACATCAGCAGCGTTTTGCAGTGGTTGCAACACGGGCAACTTTGCTCTCTTGCTTGCCTCCGGGATCTGCCGTTCCGATGCTCTGAGTGATCCTTGTCCTTCTGTCTCACCCTGAAGCTTCAGGATCTCAGAAAACTGGCAGCAAAAGTCCTGCTCAAACTGAGAAGCTTCAAAGGATGATAAGGTGGACCTAACACTTTCAACAGCCCCTTTGGTCATGTTGTCAACAGAAGACTGCGAAGATGCTCTGTCCAAAGCTGCTAGTTCCACCTCCCTCCATCTCTCTTCTCCGGATTTGCCCTCTCGGGTGGCTCTTCTGGCACCACGCTCTGACAGCTTCTGCCTGGCTGCCGGCCCTAGCTCAGCTGCATCGGGCGTGCTGGATACCAAACGCTCCCCAAAGCTCTCCAGCACAATCGCCACAATCTCTCGAGCCAGCAGCCTCATTTCCTCCCGGCGATTTGCATGAGAAGTGTCCAAAGGCTCGGCCCCTCTGGCACTGGCAAACAAATTTCCGCTGACCTCATGGGGAGCCCTCCTTAAGATGTGGATGGACTGATCCGGCACCTTCACCTGCTCCAGCACTTCCAGGACCACGGTCTCAGCCATCTCTTGAAGCTCCTTGTCTTCTGCCAGCGTAGCCTGCAGCAGCGTAGGCTGTATGCTGTTAGGCGCTTCTTCTCCGGCACACTTTGGAGACTAAAATGAGGAGCAGTTGATGAGTGAATGTGTTCCTTCACCTCGGTTTGCTTTCCTCTTCCTCCCCACATGAGTCCCTAGCAGTCAAGCTTGAAAAACTCTGGTTTCTCTGTAGGCCACCTGGCACACGGAGGTTTCTGGTCTCCCGTGGCCAGGAGCCAAGTGTTGTGGGCACAAAATCAAGCAGGTGCCATTTTGCTTAGAGCAAAGGGCACTGTAGCCTCCCCAGGCCTCAGCACAGTGAACCAGGTGCTGCGGGCCCTGAACTGGAAGCTAGCGGCTGCCTGGGTACCGCCGGAGGACAGGCTCCAGGGCACAGCGGGCCCCCACAGGGACTGCTACTTCCAACGGGCTTGTTGGCTCCGGCCACGGGAGGCGCTGGGCAGAGTTGAATGGCGGAGGCAAAGCCGTGGAAGGTACTGGAGCAGGCTCTTTGCTCCAGTCTCTTCTGCCACAGGTCCCAGCCGCTCTCGGGCCACTGCTGCCCTGTATCAGGGTGGCCCCTTTGCCCCTTTTCGAGGCCAAATAACAAGAATGGTTGTTTCGAGAGCAGAAAAGGAAACAATCTTTTTTCTGGTGGCACCTGGCTGTTGTCTGCCAGCCCAAGGAAATGTCCTTGGGACAGGAGGCAATCTGAAAGTCCTCTGCGGGCTGCCAGCCTCGTGCAAAGTGGGGAAGAAGTCACGAGACAAGAGCAGAGCCAGGCAGCAGCCTGAAATTGTCCTCTGCCACCGTTTGCTCTTTTGCAGCTTGACAGCCTGACTGCCACGGCAGAAGGAGCCTAACCCTTCACCCTGGCACAGATACCACCCCACACTATACGAAACGCTTCCCGAGAGGTCGTTGCAGGGGATGGAGCCCGGCGAAGTTTAACGGGCCCCCCGCTAATGAGAATTGGGCAACAGCAGGCTCTCCACTAAGCTAATCGAAGACCTCCTTGAAGAGAAAACCAACCACGAATGGCCAGGCATCAGCACTGTCAGGCTCAGGGACGCTGCACCTTTGGATGCAGAGGTCTTTGGATGAAAAGTAGTTTTTTTCAACCAGACGCGAAACCAGCACCACAGGCCGTGTGGCCGTTTAGCGCAGCTCACAGGTTCGTGCTAAACGTGCGAGTCCGTGCGCAGAAGAGGCCACTGAGAGTGCCCAGGCACACTTTGGCGTCAGAAAGGGCCAGTGCCTTGTGTCCGAGAGACACAGGAAGGAAAGCACCCGCTTCTTGGTCTGTGACAGCCACCCTCAAACGAGGACACGTCGCACACCAGCCAGGCACCACCTCCTCACCAACCAAGCACCGCTCGCGAGCCCCGAGCGGCTGTGTGTGTGGCAGCACCTTCTTCGGAGGCCTGGGTGCCAACGGGCTGCCGCACAGCAGAGGCGGCCCCCAGCATCCAACCCGGCTCCTACTCACCAGCCTCCCTTTGAGAGCAGACTTCTCGGAGCTGCTCTGGGTGTCTGGCTGTCTCCTCTTTCGCAGCTGCTGCTGCTGTTGGCACTCGGCCTGCTGGAGGAGGCGTTGCTCTTTTTCAAGAGCCTCCAGTCTTTCAATCCGCTTCTTGATCACGGTGAGATGCCTGTCAAGAAAGAAAGGCAGCTGAGAAGGAGCCGCTCTGTCCATCTTGCCCAGGCCATTTTCCGCTCAGCCACTCCCATCATCCTGCTCCGGGTTGCTTTGCTCCAGTAGTCCCCGCAGCAGCTTCCAGCTGCCTGTGCAAGGCTCCAAGCGCAGACTGCGCCAACGTGTTCGCAGCTGGCACCGGCTCCTTCCACTGCTGGGCTTTGTTTGTTTACTGGAACGTGAGGCTCCAGGACTTCGCTCCAGGACCACGGGCCCCCTTTAAGTAGCAAGCGCTACTTGGCCTTTTCTTACCTCTGCCTCCTCTTCTTCTCTCCACCCGGCAAACTCTTTCTTTGCTCCTGCAGCAGCCACTCGCGCAGGCGAGAAACGTCAATCCCTCCAGGCAGTTCGGAGGCATCTTCTAATTTGGCCAGGTCTTGCCGGAGCTTTTTCTGAAAGGGGACACCAGATTGTGGCTTGCTGTTGCCTGCACAAGCGCTCACACCCCTGTGTGCTGAGGTGTCCTGTGGGCCCAGGACAGCGCTCTGCTTCATCAGCCACGCGACAAGGTCCGAAGACAAATGCTTCCCTCAGGACTCCGCGTGCTTGCACATGACTTTCCTGTCCATGCCCACGCCTGCACCCTGCACCAGCCCAGCTCGCAGCCCCGTAGTCCTTTCCCTGCCACGACACCTGGCCCAGCAGCACAGCCCTCACCTCTTCTGCATTGACCGCCTCCCCTCTCCGAGATGACGCAAGTAAAGCTCCAGCCCTCAGCACCATGCTGCTGACAGCTGCCCATGAACACTCCGCTTTGCCTACCTCCTCTCGCGCGAACATTTTCTCTGCATCCAGCTTGAGCTTTGTCAGATACTGCCTGTACTCGTTGAACTCCTTCAGAGTGCAAACCACCTATGTGGAGGCAAGGGGAGAAATCCCACAAGAACTGTCAAGCCAGCTACGTAGACTGCCTTCCCCAAAACAACCCAAACCCAGCGGGAGGGGAGCTGCTCCTCTGCACACCCTCCCCTCCCCACTGGCGGGGCCCCTGACTGCCCCCCAGCCAGGGCTGAGCGGTGCTCCTCGCCCCGGCTCCAGGCCTCGCACCGGCTGCCTCCTCAACACTCAGGCAGTGCTGGGCAGCCTCAGAAGAGCAGGAGTGGGAGCTGCCCGAGGGACGCTGGCGCTACTTCTGCTCCCAGGGAAAAGAGCCCCGCAGCCCTGTGCCCTCTGCCAGCAAGAGGCAGCTGCAGCAGGCGCTCTGGGAACCCCGCTTGGAGAGGGCTGGTTTGATCAGCCCGACGTCCAAACCTACTTTGCCGTCACTGGTGACGTAACCCTCTCTCTTCAGCCTCCGCAGGTTGTCCTTGCGTTTGTGGTAGGCCCGCAGGTGCGGGTCATGCAGGCTGTTGTATTCTGTGCTCAGTAGGCGGCAGTGGGGATCTCCCAGATTGAAATAACCAGAGGGCTGGTGGAGCTGCAAGAGAGATTTTCCAGGGTATGAAGAAGGCAGGAGAGAGCAGCAAAGAGGTGCCAAGCGGTACTTGTGAAAAGGTAAAGGCAGTTTGAAGACCAACACTCTTCTCCATCCTTCTGAAGGCACAGAGAACACCACCGCCAGACTGCAGGGCCAGCCTGGACTGGGCTGGGCTGGGCTGGGCTGGGCTGGGCTGAGCTGGGGGAGAGAAGACAAACCCCACCAGCAAAGCAGGCATCTTAGGCCACCGCGAAGAACTGCAGACCTTGCCACAACAGAAAGGAACCTTTGGAGGGAGAAGTTCAAGCCCGGCGGTTCAAACGCAGCACATGGATAATGCACTGAAAACAGTCTCCTCGGGCTTAGGCAGGCCAAGGGGTGTGTCAACTAACTCCACCTCAAGGAAGGCCGCTGCCTGCATTCCCCAAGCAGAGAAGACCGAGCTTTTCCAGGCACGCCAACGAGGCAAACAGGAGAAGGTTTGACTCTCCCTCAAGAGTGCCCCAGAGCCTGGCTTGACATTGCTGGATGAGACAGAAGGGCACATTGCCCCGGCCATCAGACACACTGCCGCCTGCTGCAGGCAGGGCCCTGGCCGCATGCTTGCACGGTGCCAGAAACCAGTCCAGAAAACTGACAAGTCCTGCTTTTTGTCTCTGCGCCAGCAGCTTCCCTCTCCTCCCCAGTGCTGCCAGATTGAAGGGCTGCAGCGCCCACTGTAATGCCGGTGGCCACAAGGACTTCTTTGAATGCCGGGGACCCCGTAGAAGAGGAGAGCTTTTCTACCCCTTTCCACTTCCTTTACCTTTTCTCCCAGCTTTGTCCTGCAGAAGACAGCCTTGGAGCCGGGCAGCAGAGGGATCTTGACCCCAAGTGGGAGGTCCAGCAGCCCAGTACCTCCTTCTGCCAGTGGCTGTCTCCTGTTCCCGAGCTAGAAAGAGGGAGACACTCATGGGCACTCAGGCACTATCTCCGTAAGCCTCCCGCACAGCAGTTGCTGGAAAGGCTCTTGGAAGACTCCAACCCAAGGGGAGCGCCGAGAGCGGCCCAGTCAAAAGCTGCTCTCTGCTTCCCCGACCCTGTCCCCACAACTCGCGCCCCTTCCTCAACCCACTTCCGCGTCCTTTTGCAGCAACCCCTCCCACCCGCTTAGCCGTAAGCCAGGCTGGGCAGAGAGGCAGGACTCCCTGCAAACTCTCCGCGGCCTGAGCACCTTGGGATCCCTCCCT
Organism: Gavia stellata; assembly: GCF_030936135.1. NCBI lineage: Eukaryota > Metazoa > Chordata > Aves > Gaviiformes > Gaviidae > Gavia > Gavia stellata. The sequence continues at coordinate 18,024,965 of NC_082613.1, forward strand.
GCTCCCCAGGCATGTCCCGAGGCCCCAGAGCAGCCCTGCATGTCCTAGGCTCCCGGGCTGAGCCCTCTCCGTCGGCCCATTGCTCACCTCTCCCCTCTTCCACACTGCGCTCAGCAGTGCGTCCACGTTTCGGACGCCAGCAGTGAGACGGTGCTCCATGGCTCCTTCCACGAGCTCTCCTGGAGCTGCAACCCTGCGCTGGCACCTCTTGCTCCAGAGGCACCCAGCTGGGGCCACCACAGCCCGTCTCCTAGCGAGCGGCTATATAGAGCAGTCGCACATTGTTGCATCATCACGTTGCCGCGCCACCGCACTGTTGCATCGTCACGTTGCCGCGCTGTGGCCCGGCCGCCACAGGGCCCGCCTGGAGGCCTGTCTGGACGCACATGTGGGCCACCCGCTCTCGCTGACCCTGCCTTGAGCAGGTGGCCTCGACGAGGTGCTGACCTGCTGCCCCTTCTTCCTCCTCGTACCTCTTTTTCCCAGCTTTGGCCTTCAGAGGGCAGGGCTGGGGCTGGCTCGCCCGTGGGCTGCTGCTGCTGCACTGGCTTTGGTAGACCATTTTTAGACCATTGCCCTGTGATGGGCAAAGCAGCCTCAGCTTGGGGAATTGCACTGACCAGTCCTCTGATAGATTGCACCTCTGGTGCCATGAGCTCCTCCGATTGGCCACAGCTCTGGCACGTAGTGTCCCTTGCTGAGCCAGCTGGAACCGGGTGTGACTGGCCTGGGGCGGCTCCTAGGCCGACCCCCAGAGGCGGCCCCCCCCACACCCAAACCACCATTTGTTCCCCGTACATCCCCCAGCTTTCTCCTGTAGAGGACAGGGTGGAGGCCCCTCCAGCCAGTCTTGAGGGGAACAGAGGATAAAAGGAGTTCCCGGGGCATAGAGAAAGGCAGAGGGAGGGCTCTGGGTGGCACCCAAGGGCACACGGAGGGCCATGCTGGGTACCCAGAGGCATGCAAAGGGCTCGGGCTGGGCGCCAAAAGGCACACGGAGGGCTCGGGCCACACCAAAGGGCAAACGGAGGGCCCTAGGAAGCACAAGAAGAGAAATGGAGGGCCCTGGGAGGCACTAAAAGGCCATTTGGCGGCCCCTCGGTTGCCCCAAAGGGCTCCACACCGGTCCCTAGGGGACAGGGAAAGGCAAACAGAGACGCCTTGAGGAGACAAGAGGAGGAGTCCTCTGGGAAAGATGAAAAGCTGAAGGCCGGTCCCTTGGCAGGACCCCGAATGGCCCACCGAGGGCCCTGGGTGGGAACCCAAAGGCCCATCAGGAGGTCTTGAGGGAACGAGAGAATAAATGCAGAGAACAAGGCACAGCCTTCAACAGCACCTACGCACGGGACTCTCATAAGGCACGAGTATGGCTTTACAGAGCTGGACCAGCCCCTCCAATAGCCCTGCCGCAAAGCTTTCTAAACAAGGCAAAAACGTTGGCTACTTTTCTCTTTGCTACGTAAGATTCCCTGTAAAACTGGGTCTGAGCCTGACCGAGGCCATAGGAGGGAGGAAAACGAGGGAAAACATTGCTGGGAAAATGCCCGGACACAGTGTGGTCTGGCATGAATAAATGGAGGCACAAGCAAGCCGTTGGGAGCAAACTCTTTATTCTCTGCCTGGGGGAGCTGCCTGGGGGCTCTGCAGCCCTGGAGCCACGCACCTCCTCAGGACACCCTCCACAAGGCTCCCAGCTACCGCCCTCTTCAATGACTCGGGCTGCATGGGCTCCTCCAGGAAAAGCTTTAAACGCACTGGTCTGCGCCGTGCTCCTGCCTGGGCAGGGGGCTTTGGACCCGCCGGAGGCATGGGCTGTCTTGGAAACTGCGGGCCCTTGGAGGGGAGGATGCCTGCAGTGCTCCCTGGCCTGAGAACAGGCAGAGTTTCCCACGCGGGCACTGAAGACCTTGCTGTGGCTCTGGAGGTGTAATCCCGGCACTTCTGAAGGCCGCCTGTTGGCCGGCGAGCATCATGCTCAGAGCCTCGGTGGAGAGATGGGAGGAGAGTAGGCGAGCTCTCCCCTTTGAATTGTCCTGCGTCCTCTGAAGGCGTGACTATTGCAGGGAGGCTGGGAGGTGGCAAGACCTTTCTTGGTTGAAGCTTCTCGGATTTTTGCTTGCACTTCCTTTCTTCCTCTATCTTCTTCTTCACGGTTTCCAGAACTTCAAGGACAATGGTTTTGGCACACCCGATCAATTCTGCATCCAGCTGCTGAACTCTCAAGATGGCCTTTTGGATGCTCTCCTTGGCAATCTCGCAACTCACTCGTGAGACATCAGCAGCGTTTTGCAGTGGTTGCAACACGGGCAACTTTGCTCTCTTGCTTGCCTCCGGGATCTGCCGTTCCGATGCTCTGAGTGATCCTTGTCCTTCTGTCTCACCCTGAAGCTTCAGGATCTCAGAAAACTGGCAGCAAAAGTCCTGCTCAAACTGAGAAGCTTCAAAGGATGATAAGGTGGACCTAACACTTTCAACAGCCCCTTTGGTCATGTTGTCAACAGAAGACTGCGAAGATGCTCTGTCCAAAGCTGCTAGTTCCACCTCCCTCCATCTCTCTTCTCCGGATTTGCCCTCTCGGGTGGCTCTTCTGGCACCACGCTCTGACAGCTTCTGCCTGGCTGCCGGCCCTAGCTCAGCTGCATCGGGCGTGCTGGATACCAAACGCTCCCCAAAGCTCTCCAGCACAATCGCCACAATCTCTCGAGCCAGCAGCCTCATTTCCTCCCGGCGATTTGCATGAGAAGTGTCCAAAGGCTCGGCCCCTCTGGCACTGGCAAACAAATTTCCGCTGACCTCATGGGGAGCCCTCCTTAAGATGTGGATGGACTGATCCGGCACCTTCACCTGCTCCAGCACTTCCAGGACCACGGTCTCAGCCATCTCTTGAAGCTCCTTGTCTTCTGCCAGCGTAGCCTGCAGCAGCGTAGGCTGTATGCTGTTAGGCGCTTCTTCTCCGGCACACTTTGGAGACTAAAATGAGGAGCAGTTGATGAGTGAATGTGTTCCTTCACCTCGGTTTGCTTTCCTCTTCCTCCCCACATGAGTCCCTAGCAGTCAAGCTTGAAAAACTCTGGTTTCTCTGTAGGCCACCTGGCACACGGAGGTTTCTGGTCTCCCGTGGCCAGGAGCCAAGTGTTGTGGGCACAAAATCAAGCAGGTGCCATTTTGCTTAGAGCAAAGGGCACTGTAGCCTCCCCAGGCCTCAGCACAGTGAACCAGGTGCTGCGGGCCCTGAACTGGAAGCTAGCGGCTGCCTGGGTACCGCCGGAGGACAGGCTCCAGGGCACAGCGGGCCCCCACAGGGACTGCTACTTCCAACGGGCTTGTTGGCTCCGGCCACGGGAGGCGCTGGGCAGAGTTGAATGGCGGAGGCAAAGCCGTGGAAGGTACTGGAGCAGGCTCTTTGCTCCAGTCTCTTCTGCCACAGGTCCCAGCCGCTCTCGGGCCACTGCTGCCCTGTATCAGGGTGGCCCCTTTGCCCCTTTTCGAGGCCAAATAACAAGAATGGTTGTTTCGAGAGCAGAAAAGGAAACAATCTTTTTTCTGGTGGCACCTGGCTGTTGTCTGCCAGCCCAAGGAAATGTCCTTGGGACAGGAGGCAATCTGAAAGTCCTCTGCGGGCTGCCAGCCTCGTGCAAAGTGGGGAAGAAGTCACGAGACAAGAGCAGAGCCAGGCAGCAGCCTGAAATTGTCCTCTGCCACCGTTTGCTCTTTTGCAGCTTGACAGCCTGACTGCCACGGCAGAAGGAGCCTAACCCTTCACCCTGGCACAGATACCACCCCACACTATACGAAACGCTTCCCGAGAGGTCGTTGCAGGGGATGGAGCCCGGCGAAGTTTAACGGGCCCCCCGCTAATGAGAATTGGGCAACAGCAGGCTCTCCACTAAGCTAATCGAAGACCTCCTTGAAGAGAAAACCAACCACGAATGGCCAGGCATCAGCACTGTCAGGCTCAGGGACGCTGCACCTTTGGATGCAGAGGTCTTTGGATGAAAAGTAGTTTTTTTCAACCAGACGCGAAACCAGCACCACAGGCCGTGTGGCCGTTTAGCGCAGCTCACAGGTTCGTGCTAAACGTGCGAGTCCGTGCGCAGAAGAGGCCACTGAGAGTGCCCAGGCACACTTTGGCGTCAGAAAGGGCCAGTGCCTTGTGTCCGAGAGACACAGGAAGGAAAGCACCCGCTTCTTGGTCTGTGACAGCCACCCTCAAACGAGGACACGTCGCACACCAGCCAGGCACCACCTCCTCACCAACCAAGCACCGCTCGCGAGCCCCGAGCGGCTGTGTGTGTGGCAGCACCTTCTTCGGAGGCCTGGGTGCCAACGGGCTGCCGCACAGCAGAGGCGGCCCCCAGCATCCAACCCGGCTCCTACTCACCAGCCTCCCTTTGAGAGCAGACTTCTCGGAGCTGCTCTGGGTGTCTGGCTGTCTCCTCTTTCGCAGCTGCTGCTGCTGTTGGCACTCGGCCTGCTGGAGGAGGCGTTGCTCTTTTTCAAGAGCCTCCAGTCTTTCAATCCGCTTCTTGATCACGGTGAGATGCCTGTCAAGAAAGAAAGGCAGCTGAGAAGGAGCCGCTCTGTCCATCTTGCCCAGGCCATTTTCCGCTCAGCCACTCCCATCATCCTGCTCCGGGTTGCTTTGCTCCAGTAGTCCCCGCAGCAGCTTCCAGCTGCCTGTGCAAGGCTCCAAGCGCAGACTGCGCCAACGTGTTCGCAGCTGGCACCGGCTCCTTCCACTGCTGGGCTTTGTTTGTTTACTGGAACGTGAGGCTCCAGGACTTCGCTCCAGGACCACGGGCCCCCTTTAAGTAGCAAGCGCTACTTGGCCTTTTCTTACCTCTGCCTCCTCTTCTTCTCTCCACCCGGCAAACTCTTTCTTTGCTCCTGCAGCAGCCACTCGCGCAGGCGAGAAACGTCAATCCCTCCAGGCAGTTCGGAGGCATCTTCTAATTTGGCCAGGTCTTGCCGGAGCTTTTTCTGAAAGGGGACACCAGATTGTGGCTTGCTGTTGCCTGCACAAGCGCTCACACCCCTGTGTGCTGAGGTGTCCTGTGGGCCCAGGACAGCGCTCTGCTTCATCAGCCACGCGACAAGGTCCGAAGACAAATGCTTCCCTCAGGACTCCGCGTGCTTGCACATGACTTTCCTGTCCATGCCCACGCCTGCACCCTGCACCAGCCCAGCTCGCAGCCCCGTAGTCCTTTCCCTGCCACGACACCTGGCCCAGCAGCACAGCCCTCACCTCTTCTGCATTGACCGCCTCCCCTCTCCGAGATGACGCAAGTAAAGCTCCAGCCCTCAGCACCGTGCTGCTGACAGCTGCCCATGAACACTCCGCTTTGCCTACCTCCTCTCGCGCGAACATTTTCTCTGCATCCAGCTTGAGCTTTGTCAGATACTGCCTGTACTCGTTGAACTCCTTCAGAGTGCAAACCACCTATGTGGAGGCAAGGGGAGAAATCCCACAAGAACTGTCAAGCCAGCTACGTAGACTGCCTTCCCCAAAACAACCCAAACCCAGCGGGAGGGGAGCTGCTCCTCTGCACACCCTCCCCTCCCCAGTGGCGGGGCCCCTGACTGCCCCCCAGCCAGGGCTGAGCGGTGCTCCTCGCCCCGGCTCCAGGCCTCGCACCGGCTGCCTCCTCAACACTCAGGCAGTGCTGGGCAGCCTCAGAAGAGCAGGAGTGGGAGCTGCCCGAGGGACGCTGGCGCTACTTCTGCTCCCAGGGAAAAGAGCCCCGCAGCCCTGTGCCCTCTGCCAGCAAGAGGCAGCTGCAGCAGGCGCTCTGGGAACCCCGCTTGGAGAGGGCTGGTTTGATCAGCCCGACGTCCAAACCTACTTTGCCGTCACTGGTGACGTAACCCTCTCTCTTCAGCCTCCGCAGGTTGTCCTTGCGTTTGTGGTAGGCCCGCAGGTGCGGGTCATGCAGGCTGTTGTATTCTGTGCTCAGTAGGCGGCAGTGGGGATCTCCCAGATTGAAATAACCAGAGGGCTGGTGGAGCTGCAAGAGAGATTTTCCAGGGTATGAAGAAGGCAGGAGAGAGCAGCAAAGAGGTGCCAAGCGGTACTTGTGAAAAGGTAAAGGCAGTTTGAAGACCAACACTCTTCTCCATCCTTCTGAAGGCACAGAGAACACCACCGCCAGACTGCAGGGCCAGCCTGGACTGGGCTGGGCTGGGCTGGGCTGGGCTGGGCTGAGCTGGGGGAGAGAAGACAAACCCCACCAGCAAAGCAGGCATCTTAGGCCACCGCGAAGAACTGCAGACCTTGCCACAACAGAAAGGAACCTTTGGAGGGAGAAGTTCAAGCCCGGCGGTTCAAACGCAGCACATGGATAATGCACTGAAAACAGTCTCCTCGGGCTTAGGCAGGCCAAGGGGTGTGTCAACTAACTCCACCTCAAGGAAGGCCGCTGCCTGCATTCCCCAAGCAGAGAAGACCGAGCTTTTCCAGGCACGCCAACGAGGCAAACAGGAGAAGGTTTGACTCTCCCTCAAGAGTGCCCCAGAGCCTGGCTTGACATTGCTGGATGAGACAGAAGGGCACATTGCCCCGGCCATCAGACACACTGCCGCCTGCTGCAGGCAGGGCCCTGGCCGCATGCTTGCATGGTGCCAGAAACCAGTCCAGAAAACTGACAAGTCCTGCTTTTTGTCTCTGCGCCAGCAGCTTCCCTCTCCTCCCCAGTGCTGCCAGATTGAAGGGCTGCAGCGCCCACTGTAATGCCGGTGGCCATAAGGACTTCCTTGAATGCCGGGGACCCCGTAGAAGAGGAGAGCTTTTCTACCCCTTTCCACTTCCTTTACCTTTTCTCCCAGCTTTGTCCTGCAGAAGACAGCCTTGGAGCCGGGCAGCAGAGGGATCTTGACCCCAAGTGGGAGGTCCAGCAGCCCAGTACCTCCTTCTGCCAGTGGCTGTCTCCTGTTCCCGAGCTAGAAAGAGGGAGACACTCATGGGCACTCAGGCACTATCTCCGTAAGCCTCCCGCACAGCAGTTGCTGGAAAGGCTCTTGGAAGACTCCAACCCAAGGGGAGCGCCGAGAGCGGCCCAGTCAAAAGCTGCTCTCTGCTTCCCCGACCCTGTCCCCACAACTCGCGCCCCTTCCTCAACCCACTTCCGCGTCCTTTTGCAGCAACCCCTCCCACCCGCTTAGCCGTAAGCCAGGCTGGGCAGAGAGGCAGGACTCCCTGCAAACTCTCCGCGGCCTGAGCACCTTGGGATCCCTCCCTGCTCCCCAGGCATGTCCCGAGGCCCCAGAGCAGCCCTGCATGTCCTAGGCTCCCGGGCTGAGCCCTCTCCGTCGGCCCATTGCTCACCTCTCCCCTCTTCCACACTGCGCTCAGCAGTGCGTCCACGTTTCGGACGCCAGCAGTGAGACGGTGCTCCATGGCTCCTTCCACGAGCTCTCCTGGAGCTGCAACCCTGCGCTGGCACCTCTTGCTCCAGAGGCACCCAGCTGGGGCCACCACAGCCCGTCTCCTAGCGAGCGGCTATATAGAGCAGTCGCACATTGTTGCATCATCACGTTGCCGCGCCACCGCACTGTTGCATCGTCACGTTGCCGCGCTGTGGCCCGGCCGCCACAGGGCCCGCCTGGAGGCCTGTCTGGACGCACATGTGGGCCACCCGCTCTCGCTGACCCTGCCTTGAGCAGGTGGCCTCGACGAGGTGCTGACCTGCTGCCCCTTCTTCCTCCTCGTACCTCTTTTTCCCAGCTTTGGCCTTCAGAGGGCAGGGCTGGGGCTGGCTCGCCCGTGGGCTGCTGCTGCTGCACTGGCTTTGGTAGACCATTTTTAGACCATTGCCCTGTGATGGGCAAAGCAGCCTCAGCTTGGGGAATTGCACTGACCAGTCCTCTGATAGATTGCACCTCTGGTGCCATGAGCTCCTCCGATTGGCCACAGCTCTGGCACGTAGTGTCCCTTGCTGAGCCAGCTGGAACCGGGTGTGACTGGCCTGGGGCGGCTCCTAGGCCGACCCCCAGAGGCGGCCCCCCCCCCACCCAAACCACCATTTGTTCCCCGTACATCCCCCAGCTTTCTCCTGTAGAGGACAGGGTGGAGGCCCCTCCAGCCAGTCTTGAGGGGAAAAGAGGATAAAAGGAGTTCCCGGGGCATAGAGAAAGGCAGAGGGAGGGCTCTGGGTGGCACCCAAGGGCACACGGAGGGCCATGCTGGGTACCCAGAGGCATGCAAAGGGCTCGGGCTGGGCGCCAAAAGGCACACGGAGGGCTCGGGCCACACCAAAGGGCAAACGGAGGGCCCTAGGAAGCACAAGAAGAGAAATGGAGGGCCCTGGGAGGCACTAAAAGGCCATTTGGCGGCCCCTCGGTTGCCCCAAAGGGCTCCACACCGGTCCCTAGGGGACAGGGAAAGGCAAACAGAGACGCCTTGAGGAGACAAGAGGAGGAGTCCTCTGGGAAAGATGAAAAGCTGAAGGCCGGTCCCTTGGCAGGACCCCGAATGGCCCACCGAGGGCCCTGGGTGGGAACCCAAAGGCCCATCAGGAGGTCTTGAGGGAACGAGAGAATAAATGCAGAGAACAAGGCACAGCCTTCAACAGCACCTACGCACGGGACTCTCATAAGGCACGAGTATGGCTTTACAGAGCTGGACCAGCCCCTCCAATAGCCCTGCCGCAAAGCTTTCTAAACAAGGCAAAAACGTTGGCTACTTTTCTCTTTGCTACGTCAGATTCCCTGTAAAACTGGGTCTGAGCCTGACCGAGGCCATAGGAGGGAGGAAAACGAGGGAAAACATTGCCGGGAAAATGCCCGGACACAGCGTGGTCTGGCATGAATAAATGGAGGCACAAGCAAGCCGTTGGGAGCAAACTCTTTATTCTCTGCCTGGGGGAGCTGCCTGGGGGCTCTGCAGCCCTGGAGCCACGCACCTCCTCAGGACACCCTCCACAAGGCTCCCAGCTACCGCCCTCTTCAATGACTCGGGCTGCATGGGCTCCTCCAGGAAAAGCTTTAAACGCACTGGTCTGCGCCGTGCTCCTGCCTGGGCAGGGGGCTTTGGACCCGCCGGAGGCATGGGCTGTCTTGGAAACTGCGGGCCCTTGGAGGGGAGGATGCCTGCAGTGCTCCCTGGCCTGAGAACAGGCAGAGTTTCCCACGCGGGCACTGAAGACCTTGCTGTGGCTCTGGAGGTGTAATCCCGGCACTTCTGAAGGCCGCCTGTTGGCCGGCGAGCATCATGCTCAGAGCCTCGGTGGAGAGATGGGAGGAGAGTAGGCGAGCTCTCCCCTTTGAATTGTCCTGCGTCCTCTGAAGGCGTGACTATTGCAGGGAGGCTGGGAGGTGGCAAGACCTTTCTTGGTTGAAGCTTCTCGGATTTTTGCTTGCACTTCCTTTCTTCCTCTATCTTCTTCTTCACGGTTTCCAGAACTTCAAGGACAATGGTTTTGGCACACCCGATCAATTCTGCATCCAGCTGCTGAACTCTCAAGATGGCCTTTTGGATGCTCTCCTTGGCAATCTCGCAACTCACTCGTGAGACATCAGCAGCGTTTTGCAGTGGTTGCAACACGGGCAACTTTGCTCTCTTGCTTGCCTCCGGGATCTGCCGTTCCGATGCTCTGAGTGATCCTTGTCCTTCTGTCTCACCCTGAAGCTTCAGGATCTCAGAAAACTGGCAGCAAAAGTCCTGCTCAAACTGAGAAGCTTCAAAGGATGATAAGGTGGACCTAACACTTTCAACAGCCCCTTTGGTCATGTTGTCAACAGAAGACTGCGAAGATGCTCTGTCCAAAGCTGCTAGTTCCACCTCCCTCCATCTCTCTTCTCCGGATTTGCCCTCTCGGGTGGCTCTTCTGGCACCACGCTCTGACAGCTTCTGCCTGGCTGCCGGCCCTAGCTCAGCTGCATCGGGCGTGCTGGATACCAAACGCTCCCCAAAGCTCTCCAGCACGATCGCCACAATCTCTCGAGCCAGCAGCCTCATTTCCTCCCGGCGATTTGCATGAGAAGTGTCCAAAGGCTCGGCCCCTCTGGCACTGGCAAACAAATTTCCGCTGACCTCATGGGGAGCCCTCCTTAAGATGTGGATGGACTGATCCGGCACCTTCACCTGCTCCAGCACTTCCAGGACCACGGTCTCAGCCATCTCTTGAAGCTCCTTGTCTTCTGCCAGCGTAGCCTGCAGCAGCGTAGGCTGTATGCTGTTAGGCGCTTCTTCTCCGGCACACTTTGGAGACTAAAATGAGGAGCAGTTGATGAGTGAATGTGTTCCTTCACCTCGGTTTGCTTTCCTCTTCCTCCCCACATGAGTCCCTAGCAGTCAAGCTTGAAAAACTCTGGTTTCTCTGTAGGCCACCTGGCACACGGAGGTTTCTGGTCTCCCGTGGCCAGGAGCCAAGTGTTGTGGGCACAAAATCAAGCAGGTGCCATTTTGCTTAGAGCAAAGGGCACTGTAGCCTCCCCAGGCCTCAGCACAGTGAACCAGGTGCTGCGGGCCCTGAACTGGAAGCTAGCGGCTGCCTGGGTACCGCCGGAGGACAGGCTCCAGGGCACAGCGGGCCCCCACAGGGACTGCTACTTCCAACGGGCTTGTTGGCTCCGGCCGCGGGAGGCGCTGGGCAGAGTTGAATGGCGGAGGCAAAGCCGTGGAAGGTACTGGAGCAGGCTCTTTGCTCCAGTCTCTTCTGCCACAGGTCCCAGCCGCTCTCGGGCCACTGCTGCCCTGTATCAGGGTGGCCCCTTTGCCCCTTTTCGAGGCCAAATAACAAGAATGGTTGTTTCGAGAGCAGAAAAGGAAACAATCTTTTTTCTGGTGGCACCTGGCTGTTGTCTGCCAGCCCAAGGAAATGTCCTTGGGACAGGAGGCAATCTGAAAGTCCTCTGCGGGCTGCCAGCCTCGTGCAAAGTGGGGAAGAAGTCACGAGACAAGAGCAGAGCCAGGCAGCAGCCTGAAATTGTCCTCTGCCACCGTTTGCTCTTTTGCAGCTTGACAGCCTGACTGCCACGGCAGAAGGAGCCTAACCCTTCACCCTGGCACAGATACCACCCCACACTATACGAAACGCTTCCCGAGAGGTCGTTGCAGGGGATGGAGCCCGGCGAAGTTTAACGGGCCCCCCGCTAATGAGAATTGGGCAACAGCAGGCTCTCCACTAAGCTAATCGAAGACCTCCTTGAAGAGAAAACCAACCACGAATGGCCAGGCATCAGCACTGTCAGGCTCAGGGACGCTGCACCTTTGGATGCAGAGGTCTTTGGATGAAAAGTAGTTTTTTTCAACCAGACGCGAAACCAGCACCACAGGCCGTGTGGCCGTTTAGCGCAGCTCACAGGTTCGTGCTAAACGTGCGAGTCCGTGCGCAGAAGAGGCCACTGAGAGTGCCCAGGCACACTTTGGCGTCAGAAAGGGCCAGTGCCTTGTGTCCGAGAGACACAGGAAGGAAAGCACCCGCTTCTTGGTCTGTGACAGCCACCCTCAAACGAGGACACGTCGCACACCAGCCAGGCACCACCTCCTCACCAACCAAGCACCGCTCGCGAGCCCCGAGCGGCTGTGTGTGTGGCAGCACCTTCTTCGGAGGCCTGGGTGCCAACGGGCTGCCGCACAGCAGAGGCGGCCCCCAGCATCCAACCCGGCTCCTACTCACCAGCCTCCCTTTGAGAGCAGACTTCTCGGAGCTGCTCTGGGTGTCTGGCTGTCTCCTCTTTCGCAGCTGCTGCTGCTGTTGGCACTCGGCCTGCTGGAGGAGGCGTTGCTCTTTTTCAAGAGCCTCCAGTCTTTCAATCCGCTTCTTGATCACGGTGAGATGCCTGTCAAGAAAGAAAGGCAGCTGAGAAGGAGCCGCTCTGTCCATCTTGCCCAGGCCATTTTCCGCTCAGCCACTCCCATCATCCTGCTCCGGGTTGCTTTGCTCCAGTAGTCCCCGCAGCAGCTTCCAGCTGCCTGTGCAAGGCTCCAAGCGCAGACTGCGCCAACGTGTTCGCAGCTGGCACCGGCTCCTTCCACTGCTGGGCTTTGTTTGTTTACTGGAACGTGAGGCTCCAGGACTTCGCTCCAGGACCACGGGCCCCCTTTAAGTAGCAAGCGCTACTTGGCCTTTTCTTACCTCTGCCTCCTCTTCTTCTCTCCACCCGGCAAACTCTTTCTTTGCTCCTGCAGCAGCCACTCGCGCAGGCGAGAAACGTCAATCCCTCCAGGCAGTTCGGAGGCATCTTCTAATTTGGCCAGGTCTTGCCGGAGCTTTTTCTGAAAGGGGACACCAGATTGTGGCTTGCTGTTGCCTGCACAAGCGCTCACACCCCTGTGTGCTGAGGTGTCCTGTGGGCCCAGGACAGCGCTCTGCTTCATCAGCCACGCGACAAGGTCCGAAGACAAATGCTTCCCTCAGGACTCCGCGTGCTTGCACATGACTTTCCTGTCCATGCCCACGCCTGCACCCTGCACCAGCCCAGCTCGCAGCCCCGTAGTCCTTTCCCTGCCACGACACCTGGCCCAGCAGCACAGCCCTCACCTCTTCTGCATTGACCGCCTCCCCTCTCCGAGATGACGCAAGTAAAGCTCCAGCCCTCAGCACCGTGCTGCTGACAGCTGCCCATGAACACTCCGCTTTGCCTACCTCCTCTCGCGCGAACATTTTCTCTGCATCCAGCTTGAGCTTTGTCAGATACTGCCTGTACTCGTTGAACTCCTTCAGAGTGCAAACCACCTATGTGGAGGCAAGGGGAGAAATCCCACAAGAACTGTCAAGCCAGCTACGTAGACTGCCTTCCCCAAAACAACCCAAACCCAGCGGGAGGGGAGCTGCTCCTCTGCACACCCTCCCCTCCCCAGTGGCGGGGCCCCTGACTGCCCCCCAGCCAGGGCTGAGCGGTGCTCCTCGCCCCGGCTCCAGGCCTCGCACCGGCTGCCTCCTCAACACTCAGGCAGTGCTGGGCAGCCTCAGAAGAGCAGGAGTGGGAGCTGCCCGAGGGACGCTGGCGCTACTTCTGCTCCCAGGGAAAAGAGCCCCGCAGCCCTGTGCCCTCTGCCAGCAAGAGGCAGCTGCAGCAGGCGCTCTGGGAACCCCGCTTGGAGAGGGCTGGTTTGATCAGCCCGACGTCCAAACCTACTTTGCCGTCACTGGTGACGTAACCCTCTCTCTTCAGCCTCCGCAGGTTGTCCTTGCGTTTGTGGTAGGCCCGCAGGTGCGGGTCATGCAGGCTGTTGTATTCTGTGCTCAGTAGGCGGCAGTGGGGATCTCCCAGATTGAAATAACCAGAGGGCTGGTGGAGCTGCAAGAGAGATTTTCCAGGGTATGAAGAAGGCAGGAGAGAGCAGCAAAGAGGTGCCAAGCGGTACTTGTGAAAAGGTAAAGGCAGTTTGAAGACCAACACTCTTCTCCATCCTTCTGAAGGCACAGAGAACACCACCGCCAGACTGCAGGGCCAGCCTGGACTGGGCTGGGCTGGGCTGGGCTGGGCTGGGCTGAGCTGGGGGAGAGAAGACAAACCCCACCAGCAAAGCAGGCATCTTAGGCCACCGCGAAGAACTGCAGACCTTGCCACAACAGAAAGGAACCTTTGGAGGGAGAAGTTCAAGCCCGGCGGTTCAAACGCAGCACATGGATAATGCACTGAAAACAGTCTCCTCGGGCTTAGGCAGGCCAAGGGGTGTGTCAACTAACTCCACCTCAAGGAAGGCCGCTGCCTGCATTCCCCAAGCAGAGAAGACCGAGCTTTTCCAGGCACGCCAACGAGGCAAACAGGAGAAGGTTTGACTCTCCCTCAAGAGTGCCCCAGAGCCTGGCTTGACATTGCTGGATGAGACAGAAGGGCACATTGCCCCGGCCATCAGACACACTGCCGCCTGCTGCAGGCAGGGCCCTGGCCGCATGCTTGCACGGTGCCAGAAACCAGTCCAGAAAACTGACAAGTCCTGCTTTTTGTCTCTGCGCCAGCAGCTTCCCTCTCCTCCCCAGTGCTGCCAGATTGAAGGGCTGCAGCGCCCACTGTAATGCCGGTGGCCACAAGGACTTCTTTGAATGCCGGGGACCCCGTAGAAGAGGAGAGCTTTTCTACCCCTTTCCACTTCCTTTACCTTTTCTCCCAGCTTTGTCCTGCAGAAGACAGCCTTGGAGCCGGGCAGCAGAGGGATCTTGACCCCAAGTGGGAGGTCCAGCAGCCCAGTACCTCCTTCTGCCAGTGGCTGTCTCCTGTTCCCGAGCTAGAAAGAGGGAGACACTCATGGGCACTCAGGCACTATCTCCGTAAGCCTCCCGCACAGCAGTTGCTGGAAAGGCTCTTGGAAGACTCCAACCCAAGGGGAGCGCCGAGAGCGGCCCAGTCAAAAGCTGCTCTCTGCTTCCCCGACCCTGTCCCCACAACTCGCGCCCCTTCCTCAACCCACATCCGCGTCCTTTTGCAGCAACCCCTCCCACCCGCTTAGCCGTAAGCCAGGCTGGGCAGAGAGGCAGGACTCCCTGCAAACTCTCCGCGGCCTGAGCACCTTGGGATCCCTCCCTGCTCCCCAGGCATGTCCCGAGGCCCCAGAGCAGCCCTGCATGTCCCAGGCTCCCGGGCTGAGCCCTCTCCGTCGGCCCATTGCTCACCTCTCCCCTCTTCCACACTGCGCTCAGCAGTGCGTCCACGTTTCGGACGCCAGCAGTGAGACGGTGCTCCATGGCTCCTTCCACGAGCTCTCCTGGAGCTGCAACCCTGCGCTGGCACCTCTTGCTCCAGAGGCACCCAGCTGGGGCCACCACAGCCCGTCTCCTAGCGAGCGGCTATATAGAGCAGTCGCACATTGTTGCATCATCACGTTGCCGCGCCACCGCACTGTTGCATCGTCACGTTGCCGCGCTGTGGCCCGGCCGCCACAGGGCCCGCCTGGAGGCCTGTCTGGACGCACATGTGGGCCACCCGCTCTCGCTGACCCTGCCTTGAGCAGGTGGCCTCGACGAGGTGCTGACCTGCTGCCCCTTCTTCCTCCTCGTACCTCTTTTTCCCAGCTTTGGCCTTCAGAGGGCAGGGCTGGGGCTGGCTCGCCCGTGGGCTGCTGCTGCTGCACTGGCTTTGGTAGACCATTTTTAGACCATTGCCCTGTGATGGGCAAAGCAGCCTCAGCTTGGGGAATTGCACTGACCAGTCCTCTGATAGATTGCACCTCTGGTGCCATGAGCTCCTCCGATTGGCCACAGCTCTGGCACGTAGTGTCCCTTGCTGAGCCAGCTGGAACCGGGTGTGACTGGCCTGGGGCGGCTCCTAGGCCGACCCCCAGAGGCGGCCCCCCCCACACCCAAACCACCATTTGTTCCCCGTACATCCCCCAGCTTTCTCCTGTAGAGGACAGGGTGGAGGCCCCTCCAGCCAGTCTTGAGGGGAACAGAGGATAAAAGGAGTTCCCGGGGCATAGAGAAAGGCAGAGGGAGGGCTCTGGGTGGCACCCAAGGGCACACGGAGGGCCATGCTGGGTACCCAGAGGCATGCAAAGGGCTCGGGCTGGGCGCCAAAAGGCACACGGAGGGCTCGGGCCACACCAAAGGGCAAACGGAGGGCCCTAGGAAGCACAAGAAGAGAAATGGAGGGCCCTGGGAGGCACTAAAAGGCCATTTGGCGGCCCCTCGGTTGCCCCAAAGGGCTCCACACCGGTCCCTAGGGGACAGGGAAAGGCAAACAGAGACGCCTTGAGGAGACAAGAGGAGGAGTCCTCTGGGAAAGATGAAAAGCTGAAGGCCGGTCCCTTGGCAGGACCCCGAATGGCCCACCGAGGGCCCTGGGTGGGAACCCAAAGGCCCATCAGGAGGTCTTGAGGGAACGAGAGAATAAATGCAGAGAACAAGGCACAGCTTTCAACAGCACCTACGCACGGGACTCTCATAAGGCACGAGTATGGCTTTACAGAGCTGGACCAGCCCCTCCAATAGCCCTGCCGCAAAGCTTCTAAACAAGGCAAAAACGTTGGCTACTTTTCTCTTTGCTACGTAAGATTCCCTGTAAAACTGGGTCTGAGCCTGACCGAGGCCATAGGAGGGAGGAAAACGAGGGAAAACATTGCTGGGAAAATGCCCGGACACAGTGTGGTCTGGCATGAATAAATGGAGGCACAAGCAAGCCGTTGGGAGCAAACTCTTTATTCTCTGCCTGGGGGAGCTGCCTGGGGGGCTCTGCAGCCCTGGAGCCACGCACCTCCTCAGGACACCCCTCCACAAGGCTCCCAGCTACCGCCCTCTTCAATGACTCGGGCTGCATGGGCTCCTCCAGGAAAAGCTTTAAACGCACTGGTCTGCGCCGTGCTCCTGCCTGGGCAGGGGGCTTTGGACCCGCCGGAGGCATGGGCTGTCTTGGAAACTGCGGGCCCTTGGAGGGGAGGATGCCTGCAGTGCTCCCTGGCCTGAGAACAGGCAGAGTTTCCCACGCGGGCACTGAAGACCTTGCTGTGGCTCTGGAGGTGTAATCCCGGCACTTCTGAAGGCCGCCTGTTGGCCGGCGAGCATCATGCTCAGAGCCTCGGTGGAGAGATGGGAGGAGAGTAGGCGAGCTCTCCCTTTGAATTGTCCTGCGTCCTCTGAAGGCGTGACTATTGCAGGGAGGCTGGGAGGTGGCAAGGCCTTTCTTGGTTGAAGCTTCTCGGATTTTTGCTTGCACTTCCTTTCTTCCTCTATCTTCTTCTTCACGGTTTCCAGAACTTCAAGGACAATGGTTTTGGCACACCCGATCAATTCTGCATGCAGCTGCTGAACTCTCAAGATGGCCTTTTGGATGCTCTCCTTGGCAATCTCGCAACTCACTCGTGAGACATCAGCAGCGTTTTGCAGTGGTTGCAACACGGGCAACTTTGCTCTCTTGCTTGCCTCCGGGATCTGCCGTTCCGATGCTCTGAGTGATCCTTGTCCTTCTGTCTCACCCTGAAGCTTCAGGATCTCAGAAAACTGGCAGCAAAAGTCCTGCTCAAACTGAGAAGCTTCAAAGGATGATAAGGTGGACCTAACACTTTCAACAGCCCTTTGGTCATGTTGTCAACAGAAGACTGCGAAGATGCTCTGTCCAAAGCTGCTAGTTCCACCTCCCTCCATCTCTCTTCTCCGGATTTGCCCTCTCGGGTGGCTCTTCTGGCACCACGCTCTGACAGCTTCTGCCTGGCTGCCGGCCCTAGCTCAGCTGCATCGGCGTGCTGGATACCAAACGCTCCCCAAAGCTCTCCAGCACGATCGCCACAATCTCTCGAGCCAGCAGCCTCATTTCCTCCCGGCGATTTGCATGAGAAGTGTCCAAAAGGCTCGGCCCCTCTGGCACTGGCAAACAAATTTCCGCTGACCTCATGGGGAGCCCTCCTTAAGATGTGGATGGACTGATCCGGCACCTTCACCTGCTCCAGCACTTCCAGGACCACGGTCTCAGCCATCTCTTGAAGCTCCTTGTCTTCTGCCAGCGTAGCCTGCAGCAGCGTAGGCTGTATGCTGTTAGGCGCTTCTTCTCCGGCACACTTTGGAGACTAAAATGAGGAGCAGTTGATGAGTGAATGTGTTCCTTCACCTCGGTTTGCTTTCCTCTTCCTCACCCACATGAGTCCCTAGCAGTCAAGCTTGAAAAACTCTGGTTTCTCTGTAGGCCACCTGGCACACGGAGGTTTCTGGTCTCCCGTGGCCAGGAGCCAAGTGTTGTGGGCACAAAATCAAGCAGGTGCCATTTTGCTTAGAGCAAAGGGCACTGTAGCCTCCCCAGGCCTCAGCACAGTGAACCAGGTGCTGCGGGCCCTGAACTGGAAGCTAGCGGCTGCCTGGGTACCGCCGGAGGACAGGCTCCAGGGCACAGCGGGCCCCCACAGGGACTGCTACTTCCAACGGGCTTGTTGGCTCCGGCCACGGGAGGCGCTGGGCAGAGTTGAATGGCGGAGGCAAAGCCGTGGAAGGTACTGGAGCAGGCTCTTTGCTCCAGTCTCTTCTGCCACAGGTCCCAGCCGCTCTCGGGCCACTGCTGCCCTGTATCAGGGTGGCCCCTTTGCCCCTTTTCGAGGCCAAATAACAAGAATGGTTGTTTCGAGAGCAGAAAAGGAAACAATCTTTTTTCTGGTGGCACCTGGCTGTTGTCTGCCAGCCCAAGGAAATGTCCTTGGGACAGGAGGCAATCTGAAAGTCCTCTGCGGGCTGCCAGCCTCGTGCAAAGTGGGGAAGAAGTCACGAGACAAGAGCAGAGCCAGGCAGCAGCCTGAAATTGTCCTCTGCCACCGTTTGCTCTTTTGCAGCTTGACAGCCTGACTGCCACGGCAGAAGGAGCCTAACCCTTCACCCTGGCACAGATACCACCCCACACTATACGAAACGCTTCCCGAGAGGTCGTTGCAGGGGATGGAGCCCGGCGAAGTTTAACGGGCCCCCCGCTAATGAGAATTGGGCAACAGCAGGCTCTCCACTAAGCTAATCGAAGACCTCCTTGAAGAGAAAACCAACCACGAATGGCCAGGCATCAGCACTGTCAGGCTCAGGGACGCTGCACCTTTGGATGCAGAGGTCTTTGGATGAAAAGTAGTTTTTTTCAACCAGACGCGAAACCAGCACCACAGGCCGTGTGGCCGTTTAGCGCAGCTCACAGGTTCGTGCTAAACGTGCGAGTCCGTGCGCAGAAGAGGCCACTGAGAGTGCCCAGGCACACTTTGGCGTCAGAAAGGGCCAGTGCCTTGTGTCCGAGAGACACAGGAAGGAAAGCACCCGCTTCTTGGTCTGTGACAGCCACCCTCAAACGAGGACACGTCGCACACCAGCCAGGCACCACCTCCTCACCAACCAAGCACCGCTCGCGAGCCCCGAGCGGCTGTGTGTGTGGCAGCACCTTCTTCGGAGGCCTGGGTGCCAACGGGCTGCCGCACAGCAGAGGCGGCCCCCAGCATCCAACCCGGCTCCTACTCACCAGCCTCCCTTTGAGAGCAGACTTCTCGGAGCTGCTCTGGGTGTCTGGCTGTCTCCTCTTTCGCAGCTGCTGCTGCTGTTGGCACTCGGCCTGCTGGAGGAGGCGTTGCTCTTTTTCAAGAGCCTCCAGTCTTTCAATCCGCTTCTTGATCACGGTGAGATGCCTGTCAAGAAAGAAAGGCAGCTGAGAAGGAGCCGCTCTGTCCATCTTGCCCAGGCCATTTTCCGCTCAGCCACTCCCATCATCCTGCTCCGGGTTGCTTTGCTCCAGTAGTCCCCGCAGCAGCTTCCAGCTGCCTGTGCAAGGCTCCAAGCGCAGACTGCGCCAACGTGTTCGCAGCTGGCACCGGCTCCTTCCACTGCTGGGCTTTGTTTGTTTACTGGAACGTGAGGCTCCAGGACTTCGCTCCAGGACCACGGGCCCCCTTTAAGTAGCAAGCGCTACTTGGCCTTTTCTTACCTCTGCCTCCTCTTCTTCTCTCCACCCGGCAAACTCTTTCTTTGCTCCTGCAGCAGCCACTCGCGCAGGCGAGAAACGTCAATCCCTCCAGGCAGTTCGGAGGCATCTTCTAATTTGGCCAGGTCTTGCCGGAGCTTTTTCTGAAAGGGGACACCAGATTGTGGCTTGCTGTTGCCTGCACAAGCGCTCACACCCCTGTGTGCTGAGGTGTCCTGTGGGCCCAGGACAGCGCTCTGCTTCATCAGCCACGCGACAAGGTCCGAAGACAAATGCTTCCCTCAGGACTCCGCGTGCTTGCACATGACTTTCCTGTCCATGCCCACGCCTGCACCCTGCACCAGCCCAGCTCGCAGCCCCGTAGTCCTTTCCCTGCCACGACACCTGGCCCAGCAGCACAGCCCTCACCTCTTCTGCATTGACCGCCTCCCCTCTCCGAGATGACGCAAGTAAAGCTCCAGCCCTCAGCACCGTGCTGCTGACAGGTGCCCATGAACACTCCGCTTTGCCTACCTCCTCTCGCGCGAACATTTTCTCTGCATCCAGCTTGAGCTTTGTCAGATACTGCCTGTACTCGTTGAACTCCTTCAGAGTGCAAACCACCTATGTGGAGGCAAGGGGAGAAATCCCACAAGGACTGTCAAGCCAGCTACGTAGACTGCCTTCCCCAAAACAACCCAAACCCAGCGGGAGGGGAGCTGCTCCTCTGCACACCCTCCCCTCCCCAGTGGCGGGGCCCCTGACTGCCCCCCAGCCAGGGCTGAGCGGTGCTCCTCGCCCCGGCTCCAGGCCTCGCACCGGCTGCCTCCTCAACACTCAGGCAGTGCTGGGCAGCCTCAGAAGAGCAGGAGTGGGAGCTGCCCGAGGGACGCTGGCGCTACTTCTGCTCCCAGGGAAAAGAGCCCCGCAGCCCTGTGCCCTCTGCCAGCAAGAGGCAGCTGCAGCAGGCGCTCTGGGAACCCCGCTTGGAGAGGGCTGGTTTGATCAGCCCGACGTCCAAACCTACTTTGCCGTCACTGGTGACGTAACCCTCTCTCTTCAGCCTCCGCAGGTTGTCCTTGCGTTTGTGGTAGGCCCGCAGGTGCGGGTCATGCAGGCTGTTGTATTCTGTGCTCAGTAGGCGGCAGTGGGGATCTCCCAGATTGAAATAACCAGAGGGCTGGTGGAGCTGCAAGAGAGATTTTCCAGGGTATGAAGAAGGCAGGAGAGAGCAGCAAAGAGGTGCCAAGCGGTACTTGTGAAAAGGTAAAGGCAGTTTGAAGACCAACACTCTTCTCCATCCTTCTGAAGGCACAGAGAACACCACCGCCAGACTGCAGGGCCAGCCTGGACTGGGCTGGGCTGGGCTGGGCTGGGCTGGGCTGAGCTGGGGGAGAGAAGACAAACCCCACCAGCAAAGCAGGCATCTTAGGCCACCGCGAAGAACTGCAGACCTTGCCACAACAGAAAGGAACCTTTGGAGGGAGAAGTTCAAGCCCGGCGGTTCAAACGCAGCACATGGATAATGCACTGAAAACAGTCTCCTCGGGCTTAGGCAGGCCAAGGGGTGTGTCAACTAACTCCACCTCAAGGAAGGCCGCTGCCTGCATTCCCCAAGCAGAGAAGACCGAGCTTTTCCAGGCACGCCAACGAGGCAAACAGGAGAAGGTTTGACTCTCCCTCAAGAGTGCCCCAGAGCCTGGCTTGACATTGCTGGATGAGACAGAAGGGCACATTGCCCCGGCCATCAGACACACTGCCGCCTGCTGCAGGCAGGGCCCTGGCCGCATGCTTGCACGGTGCCAGAAACCAGTCCAGAAAACTGACAAGTCCTGCTTTTTGTCTCTGCGCCAGCAGCTTCCCTCTCCTCCCCAGTGCTGCCAGATTGAAGGGCTGCAGCGCCCACTGTAATGCCGGTGGCCATAAGGACTTCCTTGAATGCCGGGGACCCCGTAGAAGAGGAGAGCTTTTCTACCCCTTTCCACTTCCTTTACCTTTTCTCCCAGCTTTGTCCTGCAGAAGACAGCCTTGGAGCCGGGCAGCAGAGGGATCTTGACCCCAAGTGGGAGGTCCAGCAGCCCAGTACCTCCTTCTGCCAGTGGCTGTCTCCTGTTCCCGAGCTAGAAAGAGGGAGACACTCATGGGCACTCAGGCACTATCTCCGTAAGCCTCCCGCACAGCAGTTGCTGGAAAGGCTCTTGGAAGACTCCAACCCAAGGGGAGCGCCGAGAGCGGCCCAGTCAAAAGCTGCTCTCTGCTTCCCCGACCCTGTCCCCACAACTCGCGCCCCTTCCTCAACCCACATCCGCGTCCTTTTGCAGCAACCCCTCCCACCCGCTTAGCCGTAAGCCAGGCTGGGCAGAGAGGCAGGACTCCCTGCAAACTCTCCGCGGCCTGAGCACCTTGGGATCCCTCCCTGCTCCCCAGGCATGTCCCGAGGCCCCAGAGCAGCCCTGCATGTCCCAGGCTCCCGGGCTGAGCCCTCTCCGTCGGCCCATTGCTCACCTCTCCCCTCTTCCACACTGCGCTCAGCAGTGCGTCCACGTTTCGGACGCCAGCAGTGAGACGGTGCTCCATGGCTCCTTCCACGAGCTCTCCTGGAGCTGCAACCCTGCGCTGGCACCTCTTGCTCCAGAGGCACCCAGCTGGGGCCACCACAGCCCGTCTCCTAGCGAGCGGCTATATAGAGCAGTCGCACATTGTTGCATCATCACGTTGCCGCGCCACCGCACTGTTGCATCGTCACGTTGCCGCGCTGTGGCCCGGCCGCCACAGGGCCCGCCTGGAGGCCTGTCTGGACGCACATGTGGGCCACCCGCTCTCGCTGACCCTGCCTTGAGCAGGTGGCCTCGACGAGGTGCTGACCTGCTGCCCCTTCTTCCTCCTCGTACCTCTTTTTCCCAGCTTTGGCCTTCAGAGGGCAGGGCTGGGGCTGGCTCGCCCGTGGGCTGCTGCTGCTGCACTGGCTTTGGTAGACCATTTTTAGACCATTGCCCTGTGATGGGCAAAGCAGCCTCAGCTTGGGGAATTGCACTGACCAGTCCTCTGATAGATTGCACCTCTGGTGCCATGAGCTCCTCCGATTGGCCACAGCTCTGGCACGTAGTGTCCCTTGCTGAGCCAGCTGGAACCGGGTGTGACTGGCCTGGGGCGGCTCCTAGGCCGACCCCCAGAGGCGGCCCCCCCCACACCCAAACCACCATTTGTTCCCCGTACATCCCCCAGCTTTCTCCTGTAGAGGACAGGGTGGAGGCCCCTCCAGCCAGTCTTGAGGGGAACAGAGGATAAAAGGAGTTCCCGGGGCATAGAGAAAGGCAGAGGGAGGGCTCTGGGTGGCACCCAAGGGCACACGGAGGGCCATGCTGGGTACCCAGAGGCATGCAAAGGGCTCGGGCTGGGCGCCAAAACGCACACGGAGGGCTCGGGCCACACCAAAGGGCAAACGGAGGGCCCTAGGAAGCACAAGAAGAGAAATGGAGGGCCCTGGGAGGCACTAAAAGGCCATTTGGCGGCCCCTCGGTTGCCCCAAAGGGCTCCACACCGGTCCCTAGGGGACAGGGAAAGGCAAACAGAGACGCCTTGAGGAGACAAGAGGAGGAGTCCTCTGGGAAAGATGAAAAGCTGAAGGCCGGTCCCTTGGCAGGACCCCGAATGGCCCACCGAGGGCCCTGGGTGGGAACCCAAAGGCCCATCAGGAGGTCTTGAGGGAACGAGAGAATAAATGCAGAGAACAAGGCACAGCCTTCAACAGCACCTACGCACGGGACTCTCATAAGGCACGAGTATGGCTTTACAGAGCTGGACCAGCCCCTCCAATAGCCCTGCCGCAAAGCTTTCTAAACAAGGCAAAAACGTTGGCTACTTTTCTCTTTGCTACGTAAGATTCCCTGTAAAACTGGGTCTGAGCCTGACCGAGGCCATAGGAGGGAGGAAAACGAGGGAAAACATTGCTGGGAAAATGCCCGGACACAGTGTGGTCTGGCATGAATAAATGGAGGCACAAGCAAGCCGTTGGGAGCAAACTCTTTATTCTCTGCCTGGGGGAGCTGCCTGGGGGCTCTGCAGCCCTGGAGCCACGCACCTCCTCAGGACACCCTCCACAAGGCTCCCAGCTACCGCCCTCTTCAATGACTCGGGCTGCATGGGCTCCTCCAGGAAAAGCTTTAAACGCACTGGTCTGCGCCGTGCTCCTGCCTGGGCAGGGGGCTTTGGACCCGCCGGAGGCATGGGCTGTCTTGGAAACTGCGGGCCCTTGGAGGGGAGGATGCCTGCAGTGCTCCCTGGCCTGAGAACAGGCAGAGTTTCCCACGCGGGCACTGAAGACCTTGCTGTGGCTCTGGAGGTGTAATCCCGGCACTTCTGAAGGCCGCCTGTTGGCCGGCGAGCATCATGCTCAGAGCCTCGGTGGAGAGATGGGAGGAGAGTAGGCGAGCTCTCCCCTTTGAATTGTCCTGCGTCCTCTGAAGGCGTGACTATTGCAGGGAGGCTGGGAGGTGGCAAGACCTTTCTTGGTTGAAGCTTCTCGGATTTTTGCTTGCACTTCCTTTCTTCCTCTATCTTCTTCTTCACGGTTTCCAGAACTTCAAGGACAATGGTTTTGGCACACCCGATCAATTCTGCATCCAGCTGCTGAACTCTCAAGATGGCCTTTTGGATGCTCTCCTTGGCAATCTCGCAACTCACTCGTGAGACATCAGCAGCGTTTTGCAGTGGTTGCAACACGGGCAACTTTGCTCTCTTGCTTGCCTCCGGGATCTGCCGTTCCGATGCTCTGAGTGATCCTTGTCCTTCTGTCTCACCCTGAAGCTTCAGGATCTCAGAAAACTGGCAGCAAAAGTCCTGCTCAAACTGAGAAGCTTCAAAGGATGATAAGGTGGACCTAACACTTTCAACAGCCCCTTTGGTCATGTTGTCAACAGAAGACTGCGAAGATGCTCTGTCCAAAGCTGCTAGTTCCACCTCCCTCCATCTCTCTTCTCCGGATTTGCCCTCTCGGGTGGCTCTTCTGGCACCACGCTCTGACAGCTTCTGCCTGGCTGCCGGCCCTAGCTCAGCTGCATCGGGCGTGCTGGATACCAAACGCTCCCCAAAGCTCTCCAGCACGATCGCCACAATCTCTTGAGCCAGCAGCCTCATTTCCTCCCGGCGATTTGCATGAGAAGTGTCCAAAGGCTCGGCCCCTCTGGCACTGGCAAACAAATTTCCGCTGACCTCATGGGGAGCCCTCCTTAAGATGTGGATGGACTGATCCGGCACCTTCACCTGCTCCAGCACTTCCAGGACCACGGTCTCAGCCATCTCTTGAAGCTCCTTGTCTTCTGCCAGCGTAGCCTGCAGCAGCGTAGGCTGTATGCTGTTAGGCGCTTCTTCTCCGGCACACTTTGGAGACTAAAATGAGGAGCAGTTGATGAGTGAATGTGTTCCTTCACCTCGGTTTGCTTTCCTCTTCCTCCCCACATGAGTCCCTAGCAGTCAAGCTTGAAAAACTCTGGTTTCTCTGTAGGCCACCTGGCACACGGAGGTTTCTGGTCTCCCGTGGCCAGGAGCCAAGTGTTGTGGGCACAAAATCAAGCAGGTGCCATTTTGCTTAGAGCAAAGGGCACTGTAGCCTCCCCAGGCCTCAGCACAGTGAACCAGGTGCTGCGGGCCCTGAACTGGAAGCTAGCGGCTGCCTGGGTACCGCCGGAGGACAGGCTCCAGGGCACAGCGGGCCCCCACAGGGACTGCTACTTCCAACGGGCTTGTTGGCTCCGGCCACGGGAGGCGCTGGGCAGAGTTGAATGGCGGAGGCAAAGCCGTGGAAGGTACTGGAGCAGGCTCTTTGCTCCAGTCTCTTCTGCCACAGGTCCCAGCCGCTCTCGGGCCACTGCTGCCCTGTATCAGGGTGGCCCCTTTGCCCCTTTTCGAGGCCAAATAACAAGAATGGTTGTTTCGAGAGCAGAAAAGGAAACAATCTTTTTTCTGGTGGCACCTGGCTGTTGTCTGCCAGCCCAAGGAAATGTCCTTGGGACAGGAGGCAATCTGAAAGTCCTCTGCGGGCTGCCAGCCTCGTGCAAAGTGGGGAAGAAGTCACGAGACAAGAGCAGAGCCAGGCAGCAGCCTGAAATTGTCCTCTGCCACCGTTTGCTCTTTTGCAGCTTGACAGCCTGACTGCCACGGCAGAAGGAGCCTAACCCTTCACCCTGGCACAGATACCACCCCACACTATACGAAACGCTTCCCGAGAGGTCGTTGCAGGGGATGGAGCCCGGCGAAGTTTAACGGGCCCCCCGCTAATGAGAATTGGGCAACAGCAGGCTCTCCACTAAGCTAATCGAAGACCTCCTTGAAGAGAAAACCAACCACGAATGGCCAGGCATCAGCACTGTCAGGCTCAGGGACGCTGCACCTTTGGATGCAGAGGTCTTTGGATGAAAAGTAGTTTTTTTCAACCAGACGCGAAACCAGCACCACAGGCCGTGTGGCCGTTTAGCGCAGCTCACAGGTTCGTGCTAAACGTGCGAGTCCGTGCGCAGAAGAGGCCACTGAGAGTGCCCAGGCACACTTTGGCGTCAGAAAGGGCCAGTGCCTTGTGTCCGAGAGACACAGGAAGGAAAGCACCCGCTTCTTGGTCTGTGACAGCCACCCTCAAACGAGGACACGTCGCACACCAGCCAGGCACCACCTCCTCACCAACCAAGCACCGCTCGCGAGCCCCGAGCGGCTGTGTGTGTGGCAGCACCTTCTTCGGAGGCCTGGGTGCCAACGGGCTGCCGCACAGCAGAGGCGGCCCCCAGCATCCAACCCGGCTCCTACTCACCAGCCTCCCTTTGAGAGCAGACTTCTCGGAGCTGCTCTGGGTGTCTGGCTGTCTCCTCTTTCGCAGCTGCTGCTGCTGTTGGCACTCGGCCTGCTGGAGGAGGCGTTGCTCTTTTTCAAGAGCCTCCAGTCTTTCAATCCGCTTCTTGATCACGGTGAGATGCCTGTCAAGAAAGAAAGGCAGCTGAGAAGGAGCCGCTCTGTCCATCTTGCCCAGGCCATTTTCCGCTCAGCCACTCCCATCATCCTGCTCCGGGTTGCTTTGCTCCAGTAGTCCCCGCAGCAGCTTCCAGCTGCCTGTGCAAGGCTCCAAGCGCAGACTGCGCCAACGTGTTCGCAGCTGGCACCGGCTCCTTCCACTGCTGGGCTTTGTTTGTTTACTGGAACGTGAGGCTCCAGGACTTCGCTCCAGGACCACGGGCCCCCTTTAAGTAGCAAGCGCTACTTGGCCTTTTCTTACCTCTGCCTCCTCTTCTTCTCTCCACCCGGCAAACTCTTTCTTTGCTCCTGCAGCAGCCACTCGCGCAGGCGAGAAACGTCAATCCCTCCAGGCAGTTCGGAGGCATCTTCTAATTTGGCCAGGTCTTGCCGGAGCTTTTTCTGAAAGGGGACACCAGATTGTGGCTTGCTGTTGCCTGCACAAGCGCTCACACCCCTGTGTGCTGAGGTGTCCTGTGGGCCCAGGACAGCGCTCTGCTTCATCAGCCACGCGACAAGGTCCGAAGACAAATGCTTCCCTCAGGACTCCGCGTGCTTGCACATGACTTTCCTGTCCATGCCCACGCCTGCACCCTGCACCAGCCCAGCTCGCAGCCCCGTAGTCCTTTCCCTGCCACGACACCTGGCCCAGCAGCACAGCCCTCACCTCTTCTGCATTGACCGCCTCCCCTCTCCGAGATGACGCAAGTAAAGCTCCAGCCCTCAGCACCGTGCTGCTGACAGCTGCCCATGAACACTCCGCTTTGCCTACCTCCTCTCGCGCGAACATTTTCTCTGCATCCAGCTTGAGCTTTGTCAGATACTGCCTGTACTCGTTGAACTCCTTCAGAGTGCAAACCACCTATGTGGAGGCAAGGGGAGAAATCCCACAAGAACTGTCAAGCCAGCTACGTAGACTGCCTTCCCCAAAACAACCCAAACCCAGCGGGAGGGGAGCTGCTCCTCTGCACACCCTCCCCTCCCCAGTGGCGGGGCCCCTGACTGCCCCCCAGCCAGGGCTGAGCGGTGCTCCTCGCCCCGGCTCCAGGCCTCGCACCGGCTGCCTCCTCAACACTCAGGCAGTGCTGGGCAGCCTCAGAAGAGCAGGAGTGGGAGCTGCCCGAGGGACGCTGGCGCTACTTCTGCTCCCAGGGAAAAGAGCCCCGCAGCCCTGTGCCCTCTGCCAGCAAGAGGCAGCTGCAGCAGGCGCTCTGGGAACCCCGCTTGGAGAGGGCTGGTTTGATCAGCCCGACGTCCAAACCTACTTTGCCGTCACTGGTGACGTAACCCTCTCTCTTCAGCCTCCGCAGGTTGTCCTTGCGTTTGTGGTAGGCCCGCAGGTGCGGGTCATGCAGGCTGTTGTATTCTGTGCTCAGTAGGCGGCAGTGGGGATCTCCCAGATTGAAATAACCAGAGGGCTGGTGGAGCTGCAAGAGAGATTTTCCAGGGTATGAAGAAGGCAGGAGAGAGCAGCAAAGAGGTGCCAAGCGGTACTTGTGAAAAGGTAAAGGCAGTTTGAAGACCAACACTCTTCTCCATCCTTCTGAAGGCACAGAGAACACCACCGCCAGACTGCAGGGCCAGCCTGGACTGGGCTGGGCTGGGCTGGGCTGGGCTGGGCTGAGCTGGGGGAGAGAAGACAAACCCCACCAGCAAAGCAGGCATCTTAGGCCACCGCGAAGAACTGCAGACCTTGCCACAACAGAAAGGAACCTTTGGAGGGAGAAGTTCAAGCCCGGCGGTTCAAACGCAGCACATGGATAATGCACTGAAAACAGTCTCCTCGGGCTTAGGCAGGCCAAGGGGTGTGTCAACTAACTCCACCTCAAGGAAGGCCGCTGCCTGCATTCCCCAAGCAGAGAAGACCGAGCTTTTCCAGGCACGCCAACGAGGCAAACAGGAGAAGGTTTGACTCTCCCTCAAGAGTGCCCCAGAGCCTGGCTTGACATTGCTGGATGAGACAGAAGGGCACATTGCCCCGGCCATCAGACACACTGCCGCCTGCTGCAGGCAGGGCCCTGGCCGCATGCTTGCACGGTGCCAGAAACCAGTCCAGAAAACTGACAAGTCCTGCTTTTTGTCTCTGCGCCAGCAGCTTCCCTCTCCTCCCCAGTGCTGCCAGATTGAAGGGCTGCAGCGCCCACTGTAATGCCGGTGGCCACAAGGACTTCTTTGAATGCCGGGGACCCCGTAGAAGAGGAGAGCTTTTCTACCCCTTTCCACTTCCTTTACCTTTTCTCCCAGCTTTGTCCTGCAGAAGACAGCCTTGGAGCCGGGCAGCAGAGGGATCTTGACCCCAAGTGGGAGGTCCAGCAGCCCAGTACCTCCTTCTGCCAGTGGCTGTCTCCTGTTCCCGAGCTAGAAAGAGGGAGACACTCATGGGCACTCAGGCACTATCTCCGTAAGCCTCCCGCACAGCAGTTGCTGGAAAGGCTCTTGGAAGACTCCAACCCAAGGGGAGCGCCGAGAGCGGCCCAGTCAAAAGCTGCTCTCTGCTTCCCCGACCCTGTCCCCACAACTCGCGCCCCTTCCTCAACCCACATCCGCGTCCTTTTGCAGCAACCCCTCCCACCCGCTTAGCCGTAAGCCAGGCTGGGCAGAGAGGCAGGACTCCCTGCAAACTCTCCGCGGCCTGAGCACCTTGGGATCCCTCCCTGCTCCCCAGGCATGTCCCGAGGCCCCAGAGCAGCCCTGCATGTCCCAGGCTCCCGGGCTGAGCCCTCTCCGTCGGCCCATTGCTCACCTCTCCCCTCTTCCACACTGCGCTCAGCAGTGCGTCCACGTTTCGGACGCCAGCAGTGAGACGGTGCTCCATGGCTCCTTCCACGAGCTCTCCTGGAGCTGCAACCCTGCGCTGGCACCTCTTGCTCCAGAGGCACCCAGCTGGGGCCACCACAGCCCGTCTCCTAGCGAGCGGCTATATAGAGCAGTCGCACATTGTTGCATCATCACGTTGCCGCGCCACCGCACTGTTGCATCGTCACGTTGCCGCGCTGTGGCCCGGCCGCCACAGGGCCCGCCTGGAGGCCTGTCTGGACGCACATGTGGGCCACCCGCTCTCGCTGACCCTGCCTTGAGCAGGTGGCCTCGACGAGGTGCTGACCTGCTGCCCCTTCTTCCTCCTCGTACCTCTTTTTCCCAGCTTTGGCCTTCAGAGGGCAGGGCTGGGGCTGGCTCGCCCGTGGGCTGCTGCTGCTGCACTGGCTTTGGTAGACCATTTTTAGACCATTGCCCTGTGATGGGCAAAGCAGCCTCAGCTTGGGGAATTGCACTGACCAGTCCTCTGATAGATTGCACCTCTGGTGCCATGAGCTCCTCCGATTGGCCACAGCTCTGGCACGTAGTGTCCCTTGCTGAGCCAGCTGGAACCGGGTGTGACTGGCCTGGGGCGGCTCCTAGGCCGACCCCCAGAGGCGGCCCCCCCCACACCCAAACCACCATTTGTTCCCCGTACATCCCCCAGCTTTCTCCTGTAGAGGACAGGGTGGAGGCCCCTCCAGCCAGTCTTGAGGGGAAAAGAGGATAAAAGGAGTTCCCGGGGCATAGAGAAAGGCAGAGGGAGGGCTCTGGGTGGCACCCAAGGGCACACGGAGGGCCATGCTGGGTACCCAGAGGCATGCAAAGGGCTCGGGCTGGGCGCCAAAAGGCACACGGAGGGCTCGGGCCACACCAAAGGGCAAACGGAGGGCCCTAGGAAGCACAAGAAGAGAAATGGAGGGCCCTGGGAGGCACTAAAAGGCCATTTGGCGGCCCCTCGGTTGCCCCAAAGGGCTCCACACCGGTCCCTAGGGGACAGGGAAAGGCAAACAGAGACGCCTTGAGGAGACAAGAGGAGGAGTCCTCTGGGAAAGATGAAAAGCTGAAGGCCGGTCCCTTGGCAGGACCCCGAATGGCCCACCGAGGGCCCTGGGTGGGAACCCAAAGGCCCATCAGGAGGTCTTGAGGGAACGAGAGAATAAATGCAGAGAACAAGGCACAGCCTTCAACAGCACCTACGCACGGGACTCTCATAAGGCACGAGTATGGCTTTACAGAGCTGGACCAGCCCCTCCAATAGCCCTGCCGCAAAGCTTTCTAAACAAGGCAAAAACGTTGGCTACTTTTCTCTTTGCTACGTCAGATTCCCTGTAAAACTGGGTCTGAGCCTGACCGAGGCCATAGGAGGGAGGAAAACGAGGGAAAACATTGCCGGGAAAATGCCCGGACACAGCGTGGTCTGGCATGAATAAATGGAGGCACAAGCAAGCCGTTGGGAGCAAACTCTTTATTCTCTGCCTGGGGGAGCTGCCTGGGGGCTCTGCAGCCCTGGAGCCACGCACCTCCTCAGGACACCCTCCACAAGGCTCCCAGCTACCGCCCTCTTCAATGACTCGGGCTGCATGGGCTCCTCCAGGAAAAGCTTTAAACGCACTGGTCTGCGCCGTGCTCCTGCCTGGGCAGGGGGCTTTGGACCCGCCGGAGGCATGGGCTGTCTTGGAAACTGCGGGCCCTTGGAGGGGAGGATGCCTGCAGTGCTCCCTGGCCTGAGAACAGGCAGAGTTTCCCACGCGGGCACTGAAGACCTTGCTGTGGCTCTGGAGGTGTAATCCCGGCACTTCTGAAGGCCGCCTGTTGGCCGGCGAGCATCATGCTCAGAGCCTCGGTGGAGAGATGGGAGGAGAGTAGGCGAGCTCTCCCCTTTGAATTGTCCTGCGTCCTCTGAAGGCGTGACTATTGCAGGGAGGCTGGGAGGTGGCAAGACCTTTCTTGGTTGAAGCTTCTCGGATTTTTGCTTGCACTTCCTTTCTTCCTCTATCTTCTTCTTCACGGTTTCCAGAACTTCAAGGACAATGGTTTTGGCACACCCGATCAATTCTGCATCCAGCTGCTGAACTCTCAAGATGGCCTTTTGGATGCTCTCCTTGGCAATCTCGCAACTCACTCGTGAGACATCAGCAGCGTTTTGCAGTGGTTGCAACACGGGCAACTTTGCTCTCTTGCTTGCCTCCGGGATCTGCCGTTCCGATGCTCTGAGTGATCCTTGTCCTTCTGTCTCACCCTGAAGCTTCAGGATCTCAGAAAACTGGCAGCAAAAGTCCTGCTCAAACTGAGAAGCTTCAAAGGATGATAAGGTGGACCTAACACTTTCAACAGCCCCTTTGGTCAT
The DNA here is from genome assembly GCF_030936135.1 of Gavia stellata. Lineage (NCBI taxonomy): Eukaryota > Metazoa > Chordata > Aves > Gaviiformes > Gaviidae > Gavia > Gavia stellata. The sequence continues at coordinate 18,056,391 of NC_082613.1, forward strand.
GTTGTCAACAGAAGACTGCGAAGATGCTCTGTCCAAAGCTGCTAGTTCCACCTCCCTCCATCTCTCTTCTCCGGATTTGCCCTCTCGGGTGGCTCTTCTGGCACCACGCTCTGACAGCTTCTGCCTGGCTGCCGGCCCTAGCTCAGCTGCATCGGGCGTGCTGGATACCAAACGCTCCCCAAAGCTCTCCAGCACGATCGCCACAATCTCTCGAGCCAGCAGCCTCATTTCCTCCCGGCGATTTGCATGAGAAGTGTCCAAAGGCTCGGCCCCTCTGGCACTGGCAAACAAATTTCCGCTGACCTCATGGGGAGCCCTCCTTAAGATGTGGATGGACTGATCCGGCACCTTCACCTGCTCCAGCACTTCCAGGACCACGGTCTCAGCCATCTCTTGAAGCTCCTTGTCTTCTGCCAGCGTAGCCTGCAGCAGCGTAGGCTGTATGCTGTTAGGCGCTTCTTCTCCGGCACACTTTGGAGACTAAAATGAGGAGCAGTTGATGAGTGAATGTGTTCCTTCACCTCGGTTTGCTTTCCTCTTCCTCCCCACATGAGTCCCTAGCAGTCAAGCTTGAAAAACTCTGGTTTCTCTGTAGGCCACCTGGCACACGGAGGTTTCTGGTCTCCCGTGGCCAGGAGCCAAGTGTTGTGGGCACAAAATCAAGCAGGTGCCATTTTGCTTAGAGCAAAGGGCACTGTAGCCTCCCCAGGCCTCAGCACAGTGAACCAGGTGCTGCGGGCCCTGAACTGGAAGCTAGCGGCTGCCTGGGTACCGCCGGAGGACAGGCTCCAGGGCACAGCGGGCCCCCACAGGGACTGCTACTTCCAACGGGCTTGTTGGCTCCGGCCGCGGGAGGCGCTGGGCAGAGTTGAATGGCGGAGGCAAAGCCGTGGAAGGTACTGGAGCAGGCTCTTTGCTCCAGTCTCTTCTGCCACAGGTCCCAGCCGCTCTCGGGCCACTGCTGCCCTGTATCAGGGTGGCCCCTTTGCCCCTTTTCGAGGCCAAATAACAAGAATGGTTGTTTCGAGAGCAGAAAAGGAAACAATCTTTTTTCTGGTGGCACCTGGCTGTTGTCTGCCAGCCCAAGGAAATGTCCTTGGGACAGGAGGCAATCTGAAAGTCCTCTGCGGGCTGCCAGCCTCGTGCAAAGTGGGGAAGAAGTCACGAGACAAGAGCAGAGCCAGGCAGCAGCCTGAAATTGTCCTCTGCCACCGTTTGCTCTTTTGCAGCTTGACAGCCTGACTGCCACGGCAGAAGGAGCCTAACCCTTCACCCTGGCACAGATACCACCCCACACTATACGAAACGCTTCCCGAGAGGTCGTTGCAGGGGATGGAGCCCGGCGAAGTTTAACGGGCCCCCCGCTAATGAGAATTGGGCAACAGCAGGCTCTCCACTAAGCTAATCGAAGACCTCCTTGAAGAGAAAACCAACCACGAATGGCCAGGCATCAGCACTGTCAGGCTCAGGGACGCTGCACCTTTGGATGCAGAGGTCTTTGGATGAAAAGTAGTTTTTTTCAACCAGACGCGAAACCAGCACCACAGGCCGTGTGGCCGTTTAGCGCAGCTCACAGGTTCGTGCTAAACGTGCGAGTCCGTGCGCAGAAGAGGCCACTGAGAGTGCCCAGGCACACTTTGGCGTCAGAAAGGGCCAGTGCCTTGTGTCCGAGAGACACAGGAAGGAAAGCACCCGCTTCTTGGTCTGTGACAGCCACCCTCAAACGAGGACACGTCGCACACCAGCCAGGCACCACCTCCTCACCAACCAAGCACCGCTCGCGAGCCCCGAGCGGCTGTGTGTGTGGCAGCACCTTCTTCGGAGGCCTGGGTGCCAACGGGCTGCCGCACAGCAGAGGCGGCCCCCAGCATCCAACCCGGCTCCTACTCACCAGCCTCCCTTTGAGAGCAGACTTCTCGGAGCTGCTCTGGGTGTCTGGCTGTCTCCTCTTTCGCAGCTGCTGCTGCTGTTGGCACTCGGCCTGCTGGAGGAGGCGTTGCTCTTTTTCAAGAGCCTCCAGTCTTTCAATCCGCTTCTTGATCACGGTGAGATGCCTGTCAAGAAAGAAAGGCAGCTGAGAAGGAGCCGCTCTGTCCATCTTGCCCAGGCCATTTTCCGCTCAGCCACTCCCATCATCCTGCTCCGGGTTGCTTTGCTCCAGTAGTCCCCGCAGCAGCTTCCAGCTGCCTGTGCAAGGCTCCAAGCGCAGACTGCGCCAACGTGTTCGCAGCTGGCACCGGCTCCTTCCACTGCTGGGCTTTGTTTGTTTACTGGAACGTGAGGCTCCAGGACTTCGCTCCAGGACCACGGGCCCCCTTTAAGTAGCAAGCGCTACTTGGCCTTTTCTTACCTCTGCCTCCTCTTCTTCTCTCCACCCGGCAAACTCTTTCTTTGCTCCTGCAGCAGCCACTCGCGCAGGCGAGAAACGTCAATCCCTCCAGGCAGTTCGGAGGCATCTTCTAATTTGGCCAGGTCTTGCCGGAGCTTTTTCTGAAAGGGGACACCAGATTGTGGCTTGCTGTTGCCTGCACAAGCGCTCACACCCCTGTGTGCTGAGGTGTCCTGTGGGCCCAGGACAGCGCTCTGCTTCATCAGCCACGCGACAAGGTCCGAAGACAAATGCTTCCCTCAGGACTCCGCGTGCTTGCACATGACTTTCCTGTCCATGCCCACGCCTGCACCCTGCACCAGCCCAGCTCGCAGCCCCGTAGTCCTTTCCCTGCCACGACACCTGGCCCAGCAGCACAGCCCTCACCTCTTCTGCATTGACCGCCTCCCCTCTCCGAGATGACGCAAGTAAAGCTCCAGCCCTCAGCACCGTGCTGCTGACAGGTGCCCATGAACACTCCGCTTTGCCTACCTCCTCTCGCGCGAACATTTTCTCTGCATCCAGCTTGAGCTTTGTCAGATACTGCCTGTACTCGTTGAACTCCTTCAGAGTGCAAACCACCTATGTGGAGGCAAGGGGAGAAATCCCACAAGAACTGTCAAGCCAGCTACGTAGACTGCCTTCCCCAAAACAACCCAAACCCAGCGGGAGGGGAGCTGCTCCTCTGCACACCCTCCCCTCCCCAGTGGCGGGGCCCCTGACTGCCCCCCAGCCAGGGCTGAGCGGTGCTCCTCGCCCCGGCTCCAGGCCTCGCACCGGCTGCCTCCTCAACACTCAGGCAGTGCTGGGCAGCCTCAGAAGAGCAGGAGTGGGAGCTGCCCGAGGGACGCTGGCGCTACTTCTGCTCCCAGGGAAAAGAGCCCCGCAGCCCTGTGCCCTCTGCCAGCAAGAGGCAGCTGCAGCAGGCGCTCTGGGAACCCCGCTTGGAGAGGGCTGGTTTGATCAGCCCGACGTCCAAACCTACTTTGCCGTCACTGGTGACGTAACCCTCTCTCTTCAGCCTCCGCAGGTTGTCCTTGCGTTTGTGGTAGGCCCGCAGGTGCGGGTCATGCAGGCTGTTGTATTCTGTGCTCAGTAGGCGGCAGTGGGGATCTCCCAGATTGAAATAACCAGAGGGCTGGTGGAGCTGCAAGAGAGATTTTCCAGGGTATGAAGAAGGCAGGAGAGAGCAGCAAAGAGGTGCCAAGCGGTACTTGTGAAAAGGTAAAGGCAGTTTGAAGACCAACACTCTTCTCCATCCTTCTGAAGGCACAGAGAACACCACCGCCAGACTGCAGGGCCAGCCTGGACTGGGCTGGGCTGGGCTGGGCTGGGCTGGGCTGAGCTGGGGGAGAGAAGACAAACCCCACCAGCAAAGCAGGCATCTTAGGCCACCGCGAAGAACTGCAGACCTTGCCACAACAGAAAGGAACCTTTGGAGGGAGAAGTTCAAGCCCGGCGGTTCAAACGCAGCACATGGATAATGCACTGAAAACAGTCTCCTCGGGCTTAGGCAGGCCAAGGGGTGTGTCAACTAACTCCACCTCAAGGAAGGCCGCTGCCTGCATTCCCCAAGCAGAGAAGACCGAGCTTTTCCAGGCACGCCAACGAGGCAAACAGGAGAAGGTTTGACTCTCCCTCAAGAGTGCCCCAGAGCCTGGCTTGACATTGCTGGATGAGACAGAAGGGCACATTGCCCCGGCCATCAGACACACTGCCGCCTGCTGCAGGCAGGGCCCTGGCCGCATGCTTGCACGGTGCCAGAAACCAGTCCAGAAAACTGACAAGTCCTGCTTTTTGTCTCTGCGCCAGCAGCTTCCCTCTCCTCCCCAGTGCTGCCAGATTGAAGGGCTGCAGCGCCCACTGTAATGCCGGTGGCCACAAGGACTTCTTTGAATGCCGGGGACCCCGTAGAAGAGGAGAGCTTTTCTACCCCTTTCCACTTCCTTTACCTTTTCTCCCAGCTTTGTCCTGCAGAAGACAGCCTTGGAGCCGGGCAGCAGAGGGATCTTGACCCCAAGTGGGAGGTCCAGCAGCCCAGTACCTCCTTCTGCCAGTGGCTGTCTCCTGTTCCCGAGCTAGAAAGAGGGAGACACTCATGGGCACTCAGGCACTATCTCCGTAAGCCTCCCGCACAGCAGTTGCTGGAAAGGCTCTTGGAAGACTCCAACCCAAGGGGAGCGCCGAGAGCGGCCCAGTCAAAAGCTGCTCTCTGCTTCCCCGACCCTGTCCCCACAACTCGCGCCCCTTCCTCAACCCACATCCGCGTCCTTTTGCAGCAACCCCTCCCACCCGCTTAGCCGTAAGCCAGGCTGGGCAGAGAGGCAGGACTCCCTGCAAACTCTCCGCGGCCTGAGCACCTTGGGATCCCTCCCTGCTCCCCAGGCATGTCCCGAGGCCCCAGAGCAGCCCTGCATGTCCCAGGCTCCCGGGCTGAGCCCTCTCCGTCGGCCCATTGCTCACCTCTCCCCTCTTCCACACTGCGCTCAGCAGTGCGTCCACGTTTCGGACGCCAGCAGTGAGACGGTGCTCCATGGCTCCTTCCACGAGCTCTCCTGGAGCTGCAACCCTGCGCTGGCACCTCTTGCTCCAGAGGCACCCAGCTGGGGCCACCACAGCCCGTCTCCTAGCGAGCGGCTATATAGAGCAGTCGCACATTGTTGCATCATCACGTTGCCGCGCCACCGCACTGTTGCATCGTCACGTTGCCGCGCTGTGGCCCGGCCGCCACAGGGCCCGCCTGGAGGCCTGTCTGGACGCACATGTGGGCCACCCGCTCTCGCTGACCCTGCCTTGAGCAGGTGGCCTCGACGAGGTGCTGACCTGCTGCCCCTTCTTCCTCCTCGTACCTCTTTTTCCCAGCTTTGGCCTTCAGAGGGCAGGGCTGGGGCTGGCTCGCCCGTGGGCTGCTGCTGCTGCACTGGCTTTGGTAGACCATTTTTAGACCATTGCCCTGTGATGGGCAAAGCAGCCTCAGCTTGGGGAATTGCACTGACCAGTCCTCTGATAGATTGCACCTCTGGTGCCATGAGCTCCTCCGATTGGCCACAGCTCTGGCACGTAGTGTCCCTTGCTGAGCCAGCTGGAACCGGGTGTGACTGGCCTGGGGCGGCTCCTAGGCCGACCCCCAGAGGCGGCCCCCCCCACACCCAAACCACCATTTGTTCCCCGTACATCCCCCAGCTTTCTCCTGTAGAGGACAGGGTGGAGGCCCCTCCAGCCAGTCTTGAGGGGAACAGAGGATAAAAGGAGTTCCCGGGGCATAGAGAAAGGCAGAGGGAGGGCTCTGGGTGGCACCCAAGGGCACACGGAGGGCCATGCTGGGTACCCAGAGGCATGCAAAGGGCTCGGGCTGGGCGCCAAAACGCACACGGAGGGCTCGGGCCACACCAAAGGGCAAACGGAGGGCCCTAGGAAGCACAAGAAGAGAAATGGAGGGCCCTGGGAGGCACTAAAAGGCCATTTGGCGGCCCCTCGGTTGCCCCAAAGGGCTCCACACCGGTCCCTAGGGGACAGGGAAAGGCAAACAGAGACGCCTTGAGGAGACAAGAGGAGGAGTCCTCTGGGAAAGATGAAAAGCTGAAGGCCGGTCCCTTGGCAGGACCCCGAATGGCCCACCGAGGGCCCTGGGTGGGAACCCAAAGGCCCATCAGGAGGTCTTGAGGGAACGAGAGAATAAATGCAGAGAACAAGGCACAGCCTTCAACAGCACCTACGCACGGGACTCTCATAAGGCACGAGTATGGCTTTACAGAGCTGGACCAGCCCCTCCAATAGCCCTGCCGCAAAGCTTTCTAAACAAGGCAAAAACGTTGGCTACTTTTCTCTTTGCTACGTAAGATTCCCTGTAAAACTGGGTCTGAGCCTGACCGAGGCCATAGGAGGGAGGAAAACGAGGGAAAACATTGCTGGGAAAATGCCCGGACACAGTGTGGTCTGGCATGAATAAATGGAGGCACAAGCAAGCCGTTGGGAGCAAACTCTTTATTCTCTGCCTGGGGGAGCTGCCTGGGGGCTCTGCAGCCCTGGAGCCACGCACCTCCTCAGGACACCCTCCACAAGGCTCCCAGCTACCGCCCTCTTCAATGACTCGGGCTGCATGGGCTCCTCCAGGAAAAGCTTTAAACGCACTGGTCTGCGCCGTGCTCCTGCCTGGGCAGGGGGCTTTGGACCCGCCGGAGGCATGGGCTGTCTTGGAAACTGCGGGCCCTTGGAGGGGAGGATGCCTGCAGTGCTCCCTGGCCTGAGAACAGGCAGAGTTTCCCACGCGGGCACTGAAGACCTTGCTGTGGCTCTGGAGGTGTAATCCCGGCACTTCTGAAGGCCGCCTGTTGGCCGGCGAGCATCATGCTCAGAGCCTCGGTGGAGAGATGGGAGGAGAGTAGGCGAGCTCTCCCCTTTGAATTGTCCTGCGTCCTCTGAAGGCGTGACTATTGCAGGGAGGCTGGGAGGTGGCAAGACCTTTCTTGGTTGAAGCTTCTCGGATTTTTGCTTGCACTTCCTTTCTTCCTCTATCTTCTTCTTCACGGTTTCCAGAACTTCAAGGACAATGGTTTTGGCACACCCGATCAATTCTGCATCCAGCTGCTGAACTCTCAAGATGGCCTTTTGGATGCTCTCCTTGGCAATCTCGCAACTCACTCGTGAGACATCAGCAGCGTTTTGCAGTGGTTGCAACACGGGCAACTTTGCTCTCTTGCTTGCCTCCGGGATCTGCCGTTCCGATGCTCTGAGTGATCCTTGTCCTTCTGTCTCACCCTGAAGCTTCAGGATCTCAGAAAACTGGCAGCAAAAGTCCTGCTCAAACTGAGAAGCTTCAAAGGATGATAAGGTGGACCTAACACTTTCAACAGCCCCTTTGGTCATGTTGTCAACAGAAGACTGCGAAGATGCTCTGTCCAAAGCTGCTAGTTCCACCTCCCTCCATCTCTCTTCTCCGGATTTGCCCTCTCGGGTGGCTCTTCTGGCACCACGCTCTGACAGCTTCTGCCTGGCTGCCGGCCCTAGCTCAGCTGCATCGGGCGTGCTGGATACCAAACGCTCCCCAAAGCTCTCCAGCACGATCGCCACAATCTCTCGAGCCAGCAGCCTCATTTCCTCCCGGCGATTTGCATGAGAAGTGTCCAAAGGCTCGGCCCCTCTGGCACTGGCAAACAAATTTCCGCTGACCTCATGGGGAGCCCTCCTTAAGATGTGGATGGACTGATCCGGCACCTTCACCTGCTCCAGCACTTCCAGGACCACGGTCTCAGCCATCTCTTGAAGCTCCTTGTCTTCTGCCAGCGTAGCCTGCAGCAGCGTAGGCTGTATGCTGTTAGGCGCTTCTTCTCCGGCACACTTTGGAGACTAAAATGAGGAGCAGTTGATGAGTGAATGTGTTCCTTCACCTCGGTTTGCTTTCCTCTTCCTCCCCACATGAGTCCCTAGCAGTCAAGCTTGAAAAACTCTGGTTTCTCTGTAGGCCACCTGGCACACGGAGGTTTCTGGTCTCCCGTGGCCAGGAGCCAAGTGTTGTGGGCACAAAATCAAGCAGGTGCCATTTTGCTTAGAGCAAAGGGCACTGTAGCCTCCCCAGGCCTCAGCACAGTGAACCAGGTGCTGCGGGCCCTGAACTGGAAGCTAGCGGCTGCCTGGGTACCGCCGGAGGACAGGCTCCAGGGCACAGCGGGCCCCCACAGGGACTGCTACTTCCAACGGGCTTGTTGGCTCCGGCCACGGGAGGCGCTGGGCAGAGTTGAATGGCGGAGGCAAAGCCGTGGAAGGTACTGGAGCAGGCTCTTTGCTCCAGTCTCTTCTGCCACAGGTCCCAGCCGCTCTCGGGCCACTGCTGCCCTGTATCAGGGTGGCCCCTTTGCCCCTTTTCGAGGCCAAATAACAAGAATGGTTGTTTCGAGAGCAGAAAAGGAAACAATCTTTTTTCTGGTGGCACCTGGCTGTTGTCTGCCAGCCCAAGGAAATGTCCTTGGGACAGGAGGCAATCTGAAAGTCCTCTGCGGGCTGCCAGCCTCGTGCAAAGTGGGGAAGAAGTCACGAGACAAGAGCAGAGCCAGGCAGCAGCCTGAAATTGTCCTCTGCCACCGTTTGCTCTTTTGCAGCTTGACAGCCTGACTGCCACGGCAGAAGGAGCCTAACCCTTCACCCTGGCACAGATACCACCCCACACTATACGAAACGCTTCCCGAGAGGTCGTTGCAGGGGATGGAGCCCGGCGAAGTTTAACGGGCCCCCCGCTAATGAGAATTGGGCAACAGCAGGCTCTCCACTAAGCTAATCGAAGACCTCCTTGAAGAGAAAACCAACCACGAATGGCCAGGCATCAGCACTGTCAGGCTCAGGGACGCTGCACCTTTGGATGCAGAGGTCTTTGGATGAAAAGTAGTTTTTTTCAACCAGACGCGAAACCAGCACCACAGGCCGTGTGGCCGTTTAGCGCAGCTCACAGGTTCGTGCTAAACGTGCGAGTCCGTGCGCAGAAGAGGCCACTGAGAGTGCCCAGGCACACTTTGGCGTCAGAAAGGGCCAGTGCCTTGTGTCCGAGAGACACAGGAAGGAAAGCACCCGCTTCTTGGTCTGTGACAGCCACCCTCAAACGAGGACACGTCGCACACCAGCCAGGCACCACCTCCTCACCAACCAAGCACCGCTCGCGAGCCCCGAGCGGCTGTGTGTGTGGCAGCACCTTCTTCGGAGGCCTGGGTGCCAACGGGCTGCCGCACAGCAGAGGCGGCCCCCAGCATCCAACCCGGCTCCTACTCACCAGCCTCCCTTTGAGAGCAAGACTTCTCGGAGCTGCTCTGGGTGTCTGGCTGTCTCCTCTTTCGCAGCTGCTGCTGCTGTTGGCACTCGGCCTGCTGGAGGAGGCGTTGCTCTTTTTCAAGAGCCTCCAGTCTTTCAATCCGCTTCTTGATCACGGTGAGATGCCTGTCAAGAAAGAAAGGCAGCTGAGAAGGAGCCGCTCTGTCCATCTTGCCCAGGCCATTTTCCGCTCAGCCACTCCCATCATCCTGCTCCGGGTTGCTTTGCTCCAGTAGTCCCCGCAGCAGCTTCCAGCTGCCTGTGCAAGGCTCCAAGCGCAGACTGCGCCAACGTGTTCGCAGCTGGCACCGGCTCCTTCCACTGCTGGGCTTTGTTTGTTTACTGGAACGTGAGGCTCCAGGACTTCGCTCCAGGACCACGGGCCCCCTTTAAGTAGCAAGCGCTACTTGGCCTTTTCTTACCTCTGCCTCCTCTTCTTCTCTCCACCCGGCAAACTCTTTCTTTGCTCCTGCAGCAGCCACTCGCGCAGGCGAGAAACGTCAATCCCTCCAGGCAGTTCGGAGGCATCTTCTAATTTGGCCAGGTCTTGCCGGAGCTTTTTCTGAAAGGGGACACCAGATTGTGGCTTGCTGTTGCCTGCACAAGCGCTCACACCCCTGTGTGCTGAGGTGTCCTGTGGGCCCAGGACAGCGCTCTGCTTCATCAGCCACGCGACAAGGTCCGAAGACAAATGCTTCCCTCAGGACTCCGCGTGCTTGCACATGACTTTCCTGTCCATGCCCACGCCTGCACCCTGCACCAGCCCAGCTCGCAGCCCCGTAGTCCTTTCCCTGCCACGACACCTGGCCCAGCAGCACAGCCCTCACCTCTTCTGCATTGACCGCCTCCCCTCTCCGAGATGACGCAAGTAAAGCTCCAGCCCTCAGCACCGTGCTGCTGACAGCTGCCCATGAACACTCCGCTTTGCCTACCTCCTCTCGCGCGAACATTTTCTCTGCATCCAGCTTGAGCTTTGTCAGATACTGCCTGTACTCGTTGAACTCCTTCAGAGTGCAAACCACCTATGTGGAGGCAAGGGGAGAAATCCCACAAGAACTGTCAAGCCAGCTACGTAGACTGCCTTCCCCAAAACAACCCAAACCCAGCGGGAGGGGAGCTGCTCCTCTGCACACCCTCCCCTCCCCAGTGGCGGGGCCCCTGACTGCCCCCCAGCCAGGGCTGAGCGGTGCTCCTCGCCCCGGCTCCAGGCCTCGCACCGGCTGCCTCCTCAACACTCAGGCAGTGCTGGGCAGCCTCAGAAGAGCAGGAGTGGGAGCTGCCCGAGGGACGCTGGCGCTACTTCTGCTCCCAGGGAAAAGAGCCCCGCAGCCCTGTGCCCTCTGCCAGCAAGAGGCAGCTGCAGCAGGCGCTCTGGGAACCCCGCTTGGAGAGGGCTGGTTTGATCAGCCCGACGTCCAAACCTACTTTGCCGTCACTGGTGACGTAACCCTCTCTCTTCAGCCTCCGCAGGTTGTCCTTGCGTTTGTGGTAGGCCCGCAGGTGCGGGTCATGCAGGCTGTTGTATTCTGTGCTCAGTAGGCGGCAGTGGGGATCTCCCAGATTGAAATAACCAGAGGGCTGGTGGAGCTGCAAGAGAGATTTTCCAGGGTATGAAGAAGGCAGGAGAGAGCAGCAAAGAGGTGCCAAGCGGTACTTGTGAAAAGGTAAAGGCAGTTTGAAGACCAACACTCTTCTCCATCCTTCTGAAGGCACAGAGAACACCACCGCCAGACTGCAGGGCCAGCCTGGACTGGGCTGGGCTGGGCTGGGCTGGGCTGGGCTGAGCTGGGGGAGAGAAGACAAACCCCACCAGCAAAGCAGGCATCTTAGGCCACCGCGAAGAACTGCAGACCTTGCCACAACAGAAAGGAACCTTTGGAGGGAGAAGTTCAAGCCCGGCGGTTCAAACGCAGCACATGGATAATGCACTGAAAACAGTCTCCTCGGGCTTAGGCAGGCCAAGGGGTGTGTCAACTAACTCCACCTCAAGGAAGGCCGCTGCCTGCATTCCCCAAGCAGAGAAGACCGAGCTTTTCCAGGCACGCCAACGAGGCAAACAGGAGAAGGTTTGACTCTCCCTCAAGAGTGCCCCAGAGCCTGGCTTGACATTGCTGGATGAGACAGAAGGGCACATTGCCCCGGCCATCAGACACACTGCCGCCTGCTGCAGGCAGGGCCCTGGCCGCATGCTTGCACGGTGCCAGAAACCAGTCCAGAAAACTGACAAGTCCTGCTTTTTGTCTCTGCGCCAGCAGCTTCCCTCTCCTCCCCAGTGCTGCCAGATTGAAGGGCTGCAGCGCCCACTGTAATGCCGGTGGCCACAAGGACTTCTTTGAATGCCGGGGACCCCGTAGAAGAGGAGAGCTTTTCTACCCCTTTCCACTTCCTTTACCTTTTCTCCCAGCTTTGTCCTGCAGAAGACAGCCTTGGAGCCGGGCAGCAGAGGGATCTTGACCCCAAGTGGGAGGTCCAGCAGCCCAGTACCTCCTTCTGCCAGTGGCTGTCTCCTGTTCCCGAGCTAGAAAGAGGGAGACACTCATGGGCACTCAGGCACTATCTCCGTAAGCCTCCCGCACAGCAGTTGCTGGAAAGGCTCTTGGAAGACTCCAACCCAAGGGGAGCGCCGAGAGCGGCCCAGTCAAAAGCTGCTCTCTGCTTCCCCGACCCTGTCCCCACAACTCGCGCCCCTTCCTCAACCCACATCCGCGTCCTTTTGCAGCAACCCCTCCCACCCGCTTAGCCGTAAGCCAGGCTGGGCAGAGAGGCAGGACTCCCTGCAAACTCTCCGCGGCCTGAGCACCTTGGGATCCCTCCCTGCTCCCCAGGCATGTCCCGAGGCCCCAGAGCAGCCCTGCATGTCCCAGGCTCCCGGGCTGAGCCCTCTCCGTCGGCCCATTGCTCACCTCTCCCCTCTTCCACACTGCGCTCAGCAGTGCGTCCACGTTTCGGACGCCAGCAGTGAGACGGTGCTCCATGGCTCCTTCCACGAGCTCTCCTGGAGCTGCAACCCTGCGCTGGCACCTCTTGCTCCAGAGGCACCCAGCTGGGGCCACCACAGCCCGTCTCCTAGCGAGCGGCTATATAGAGCAGTCGCACATTGTTGCATCATCACGTTGCCGCGCCACCGCACTGTTGCATCGTCACGTTGCCGCGCTGTGGCCCGGCCGCCACAGGGCCCGCCTGGAGGCCTGTCTGGACGCACATGTGGGCCACCCGCTCTCGCTGACCCTGCCTTGAGCAGGTGGCCTCGACGAGGTGCTGACCTGCTGCCCCTTCTTCCTCCTCGTACCTCTTTTTCCCAGCTTTGGCCTTCAGAGGGCAGGGCTGGGGCTGGCTCGCCCGTGGGCTGCTGCTGCTGCACTGGCTTTGGTAGACCATTTTTAGACCATTGCCCTGTGATGGGCAAAGCAGCCTCAGCTTGGGGAATTGCACTGACCAGTCCTCTGATAGATTGCACCTCTGGTGCCATGAGCTCCTCCGATTGGCCACAGCTCTGGCACGTAGTGTCCCTTGCTGAGCCAGCTGGAACCGGGTGTGACTGGCCTGGGGCGGCTCCTAGGCCGACCCCCAGAGGCGGCCCCCCCCACACCCAAACCACCATTTGTTCCCCGTACATCCCCCAGCTTTCTCCTGTAGAGGACAGGGTGGAGGCCCCTCCAGCCAGTCTTGAGGGGAACAGAGGATAAAAGGAGTTCCCGGGGCATAGAGAAAGGCAGAGGGAGGGCTCTGGGTGGCACCCAAGGGCACACGGAGGGCCATGCTGGGTACCCAGAGGCATGCAAAGGGCTCGGGCTGGGCGCCAAAACGCACACGGAGGGCTCGGGCCACACCAAAGGGCAAACGGAGGGCCCTAGGAAGCACAAGAAGAGAAATGGAGGGCCCTGGGAGGCACTAAAAGGCCATTTGGCGGCCCCTCGGTTGCCCCAAAGGGCTCCACACCGGTCCCTAGGGGACAGGGAAAGGCAAACAGAGACGCCTTGAGGAGACAAGAGGAGGAGTCCTCTGGGAAAGATGAAAAGCTGAAGGCCGGTCCCTTGGCAGGACCCCGAATGGCCCACCGAGGGCCCTGGGTGGGAACCCAAAGGCCCATCAGGAGGTCTTGAGGGAACGAGAGAATAAATGCAGAGAACAAGGCACAGCCTTCAACAGCACCTACGCACGGGACTCTCATAAGGCACGAGTATGGCTTTACAGAGCTGGACCAGCCCCTCCAATAGCCCTGCCGCAAAGCTTTCTAAACAAGGCAAAAACGTTGGCTACTTTTCTCTTTGCTACGTAAGATTCCCTGTAAAACTGGGTCTGAGCCTGACCGAGGCCATAGGAGGGAGGAAAACGAGGGAAAACATTGCCGGGAAAATGCCCGGACACAGTGTGGTCTGGCATGAATAAATGGAGGCACAAGCAAGCCGTTGGGAGCAAACTCTTTATTCTCTGCCTGGGGGAGCTGCCTGGGGGCTCTGCAGCCCTGGAGCCACGCACCTCCTCAGGACACCCTCCACAAGGCTCCCAGCTACCGCCCTCTTCAATGACTCGGGCTGCATGGGCTCCTCCAGGAAAAGCTTTAAACGCACTGGTCTGCGCCGTGCTCCTGCCTGGGCAGGGGGCTTTGGACCCGCCGGAGGCATGGGCTGTCTTGGAAACTGCGGGCCCTTGGAGGGGAGGATGCCTGCAGTGCTCCCTGGCCTGAGAACAGGCAGAGTTTCCCACGCGGGCACTGAAGACCTTGCTGTGGCTCTGGAGGTGTAATCCCGGCACTTCTGAAGGCCGCCTGTTGGCCGGCGAGCATCATGCTCAGAGCCTCGGTGGAGAGATGGGAGGAGAGTAGGCGAGCTCTCCCCTTTGAATTGTCCTGCGTCCTCTGAAGGCGTGACTATTGCAGGGAGGCTGGGAGGTGGCAAGACCTTTCTTGGTTGAAGCTTCTCGGATTTTTGCTTGCACTTCCTTTCTTCCTCTATCTTCTTCTTCACGGTTTCCAGAACTTCAAGGACAATGGTTTTGGCACACCCGATCAATTCTGCATCCAGCTGCTGAACTCTCAAGATGGCCTTTTGGATGCTCTCCTTGGCAATCTCGCAACTCACTCGTGAGACATCAGCAGCGTTTTGCAGTGGTTGCAACACGGGCAACTTTGCTCTCTTGCTTGCCTCCGGGATCTGCCGTTCCGATGCTCTGAGTGATCCTTGTCCTTCTGTCTCACCCTGAAGCTTCAGGATCTCAGAAAACTGGCAGCAAAAGTCCTGCTCAAACTGAGAAGCTTCAAAGGATGATAAGGTGGACCTAACACTTTCAACAGCCCCTTTGGTCATGTTGTCAACAGAAGACTGCGAAGATGCTCTGTCCAAAGCTGCTAGTTCCACCTCCCTCCATCTCTCTTCTCCGGATTTGCCCTCTCGGGTGGCTCTTCTGGCACCACGCTCTGACAGCTTCTGCCTGGCTGCCGGCCCTAGCTCAGCTGCATCGGGCGTGCTGGATACCAAACGCTCCCCAAAGCTCTCCAGCACGATCGCCACAATCTCTCGAGCCAGCAGCCTCATTTCCTCCCGGCGATTTGCATGAGAAGTGTCCAAAGGCTCGGCCCCTCTGGCACTGGCAAACAAATTTCCGCTGACCTCATGGGGAGCCCTCCTTAAGATGTGGATGGACTGATCCGGCACCTTCACCTGCTCCAGCACTTCCAGGACCACGGTCTCAGCCATCTCTTGAAGCTCCTTGTCTTCTGCCAGCGTAGCCTGCAGCAGCGTAGGCTGTATGCTGTTAGGCGCTTCTTCTCCGGCACACTTTGGAGACTAAAATGAGGAGCAGTTGATGAGTGAATGTGTTCCTTCACCTCGGTTTGCTTTCCTCTTCCTCCCCACATGAGTCCCTAGCAGTCAAGCTTGAAAAACTCTGGTTTCTCTGTAGGCCACCTGGCACACGGAGGTTTCTGGTCTCCCGTGGCCAGGAGCCAAGTGTTGTGGGCACAAAATCAAGCAGGTGCCATTTTGCTTAGAGCAAAGGGCACTGTAGCCTCCCCAGGCCTCAGCACAGTGAACCAGGTGCTGCGGGCCCTGAACTGGAAGCTAGCGGCTGCCTGGGTACCGCCGGAGGACAGGCTCCAGGGCACAGCGGGCCCCCACAGGGACTGCTACTTCCAACGGGCTTGTTGGCTCCGGCCGCGGGAGGCGCTGGGCAGAGTTGAATGGCGGAGGCAAAGCCGTGGAAGGTACTGGAGCAGGCTCTTTGCTCCAGTCTCTTCTGCCACAGGTCCCAGCCGCTCTCGGGCCACTGCTGCCCTGTATCAGGGTGGCCCCTTTGCCCCTTTTCGAGGCCAAATAACAAGAATGGTTGTTTCGAGAGCAGAAAAGGAAACAATCTTTTTTCTGGTGGCACCTGGCTGTTGTCTGCCAGCCCAAGGAAATGTCCTTGGGACAGGAGGCAATCTGAAAGTCCTCTGCGGGCTGCCAGCCTCGTGCAAAGTGGGGAAGAAGTCACGAGACAAGAGCAGAGCCAGGCAGCAGCCTGAAATTGTCCTCTGCCACCGTTTGCTCTTTTGCAGCTTGACAGCCTGACTGCCACGGCAGAAGGAGCCTAACCCTTCACCCTGGCACAGATACCACCCCACACTATACGAAACGCTTCCCGAGAGGTCGTTGCAGGGGATGGAGCCCGGCGAAGTTTAACGGGCCCCCCGCTAATGAGAATTGGGCAACAGCAGGCTCTCCACTAAGCTAATCGAAGACCTCCTTGAAGAGAAAACCAACCACGAATGGCCAGGCATCAGCACTGTCAGGCTCAGGGACGCTGCACCTTTGGATGCAGAGGTCTTTGGATGAAAAGTAGTTTTTTTCAACCAGACGCGAAACCAGCACCACAGGCCGTGTGGCCGTTTAGCGCAGCTCACAGGTTCGTGCTAAACGTGCGAGTCCGTGCGCAGAAGAGGCCACTGAGAGTGCCCAGGCACACTTTGGCGTCAGAAAGGGCCAGTGCCTTGTGTCCGAGAGACACAGGAAGGAAAGCACCCGCTTCTTGGTCTGTGACAGCCACCCTCAAACGAGGACACGTCGCACACCAGCCAGGCACCACCTCCTCACCAACCAAGCACCGCTCGCGAGCCCCGAGCGGCTGTGTGTGTGGCAGCACCTTCTTCGGAGGCCTGGGTGCCAACGGGCTGCCGCACAGCAGAGGCGGCCCCCAGCATCCAACCCGGCTCCTACTCACCAGCCTCCCTTTGAGAGCAGACTTCTCGGAGCTGCTCTGGGTGTCTGGCTGTCTCCTCTTTCGCAGCTGCTGCTGCTGTTGGCACTCGGCCTGCTGGAGGAGGCGTTGCTCTTTTTCAAGAGCCTCCAGTCTTTCAATCCGCTTCTTGATCACGGTGAGATGCCTGTCAAGAAAGAAAGGCAGCTGAGAAGGAGCCGCTCTGTCCATCTTGCCCAGGCCATTTTCCGCTCAGCCACTCCCATCATCCTGCTCCGGGTTGCTTTGCTCCAGTAGTCCCCGCAGCAGCTTCCAGCTGCCTGTGCAAGGCTCCAAGCGCAGACTGCGCCAACGTGTTCGCAGCTGGCACCGGCTCCTTCCACTGCTGGGCTTTGTTTGTTTACTGGAACGTGAGGCTCCAGGACTTCGCTCCAGGACCACGGGCCCCCTTTAAGTAGCAAGCGCTACTTGGCCTTTTCTTACCTCTGCCTCCTCTTCTTCTCTCCACCCGGCAAACTCTTTCTTTGCTCCTGCAGCAGCCACTCGCGCAGGCGAGAAACGTCAATCCCTCCAGGCAGTTCGGAGGCATCTTCTAATTTGGCCAGGTCTTGCCGGAGCTTTTTCTGAAAGGGGACACCAGATTGTGGCTTGCTGTTGCCTGCACAAGCGCTCACACCCCTGTGTGCTGAGGTGTCCTGTGGGCCCAGGACAGCGCTCTGCTTCATCAGCCACGCGACAAGGTCCGAAGACAAACGCTTCCCTCAGGACTCCGCGTGCTTGCACATGACTTTCCTGTCCATGCCCACGCCTGCACCCTGCACCAGCCCAGCTCGCAGCCCCGTAGTCCTTTCCCTGCCACGACACCTGGCCCAGCAGCACAGCCCTCACCTCTTCTGCATTGACCGCCTCCCCTCTCCGAGATGACGCAAGTAAAGCTCCAGCCCTCAGCACCGTGCTGCTGACAGCTGCCCATGAACACTCCGCTTTGCCTACCTCCTCTCGCGCGAACATTTTCTCTGCATCCAGCTTGAGCTTTGTCAGATACTGCCTGTACTCGTTGAACTCCTTCAGAGTGCAAACCACCTATGTGGAGGCAAGGGGAGAAATCCCACAAGAACTGTCAAGCCAGCTACGTAGACTGCCTTCCCCAAAACAACCCAAACCCAGCGGGAGGGGAGCTGCTCCTCTGCACACCCTCCCCTCCCCAGTGGCGGGGCCCCTGACTGCCCCCCAGCCAGGGCTGAGCGGTGCTCCTCGCCCCGGCTCCAGGCCTCGCACCGGCTGCCTCCTCAACACTCAGGCAGTGCTGGGCAGCCTCAGAAGAGCAGGAGTGGGAGCTGCCCGAGGGACGCTGGCGCTACTTCTGCTCCCAGGGAAAAGAGCCCCGCAGCCCTGTGCCCTCTGCCAGCAAGAGGCAGCTGCAGCAGGCGCTCTGGGAACCCCGCTTGGAGAGGGCTGGTTTGATCAGCCCGACGTCCAAACCTACTTTGCCGTCACTGGTGACGTAACCCTCTCTCTTCAGCCTCCGCAGGTTGTCCTTGCGTTTGTGGTAGGCCCGCAGGTGCGGGTCATGCAGGCTGTTGTATTCTGTGCTCAGTAGGCGGCAGTGGGGATCTCCCAGATTGAAATAACCAGAGGGCTGGTGGAGCTGCAAGAGAGATTTTCCAGGGTATGAAGAAGGCAGGAGAGAGCAGCAAAGAGGTGCCAAGCGGTACTTGTGAAAAGGTAAAGGCAGTTTGAAGACCAACACTCTTCTCCATCCTTCTGAAGGCACAGAGAACACCACCGCCAGACTGCAGGGCCAGCCTGGACTGGGCTGGGCTGGGCTGGGCTGGGCTGGGCTGAGCTGGGGGAGAGAAGACAAACCCCACCAGCAAAGCAGGCATCTTAGGCCACCGCGAAGAACTGCAGACCTTGCCACAACAGAAAGGAACCTTTGGAGGGAGAAGTTCAAGCCCGGCGGTTCAAACGCAGCACATGGATAATGCACTGAAAACAGTCTCCTCGGGCTTAGGCAGGCCAAGGGGTGTGTCAACTAACTCCACCTCAAGGAAGGCCGCTGCCTGCATTCCCCAAGCAGAGAAGACCGAGCTTTTCCAGGCACGCCAACGAGGCAAACAGGAGAAGGTTTGACTCTCCCTCAAGAGTGCCCCAGAGCCTGGCTTGACATTGCTGGATGAGACAGAAGGGCACATTGCCCCGGCCATCAGACACACTGCCGCCTGCTGCAGGCAGGGCCCTGGCCGCATGCTTGCACGGTGCCAGAAACCAGTCCAGAAAACTGACAAGTCCTGCTTTTTGTCTCTGCGCCAGCAGCTTCCCTCTCCTCCCCAGTGCTGCCAGATTGAAGGGCTGCAGCGCCCACTGTAATGCCGGTGGCCACAAGGACTTCTTTGAATGCCGGGGACCCCGTAGAAGAGGAGAGCTTTTCTACCCCTTTCCACTTCCTTTACCTTTTCTCCCAGCTTTGTCCTGCAGAAGACAGCCTTGGAGCCGGGCAGCAGAGGGATCTTGACCCCAAGTGGGAGGTCCAGCAGCCCAGTACCTCCTTCTGCCAGTGGCTGTCTCCTGTTCCCGAGCTAGAAAGAGGGAGACACTCATGGGCACTCAGGCACTATCTCCGTAAGCCTCCCGCACAGCAGTTGCTGGAAAGGCTCTTGGAAGACTCCAACCCAAGGGGAGCGCCGAGAGCGGCCCAGTCAAAAGCTGCTCTCTGCTTCCCCGACCCTGTCCCCACAACTCGCGCCCCTTCCTCAACCCACATCCGCGTCCTTTTGCAGCAACCCCTCCCACCCGCTTAGCCGTAAGCCAGGCTGGGCAGAGAGGCAGGACTCCCTGCAAACTCTCCGCGGCCTGAGCACCTTGGGATCCCTCCCTGCTCCCCAGGCATGTCCCGAGGCCCCAGAGCAGCCCTGCATGTCCCAGGCTCCCGGGCTGAGCCCTCTCCGTCGGCCCATTGCTCACCTCTCCCCTCTTCCACACTGCGCTCAGCAGTGCGTCCACGTTTCGGACGCCAGCAGTGAGACGGTGCTCCATGGCTCCTTCCACGAGCTCTCCTGGAGCTGCAACCCTGCGCTGGCACCTCTTGCTCCAGAGGCACCCAGCTGGGGCCACCACAGCCCGTCTCCTAGCGAGCGGCTATATAGAGCAGTCGCACATTGTTGCATCATCACGTTGCCGCGCCACCGCACTGTTGCATCGTCACGTTGCCGCGCTGTGGCCCGGCCGCCACAGGGCCCGCCTGGAGGCCTGTCTGGACGCACATGTGGGCCACCCGCTCTCGCTGACCCTGCCTTGAGCAGGTGGCCTCGACGAGGTGCTGACCTGCTGCCCCTTCTTCCTCCTCGTACCTCTTTTTCCCAGCTTTGGCCTTCAGAGGGCAGGGCTGGGGCTGGCTCGCCCGTGGGCTGCTGCTGCTGCACTGGCTTTGGTAGACCATTTTTAGACCATTGCCCTGTGATGGGCAAAGCAGCCTCAGCTTGGGGAATTGCACTGACCAGTCCTCTGATAGATTGCACCTCTGGTGCCATGAGCTCCTCCGATTGGCCACAGCTCTGGCACGTAGTGTCCCTTGCTGAGCCAGCTGGAACCGGGTGTGACTGGCCTGGGGCGGCTCCTAGGCCGACCCCCAGAGGCGGCCCCCCCCACACCCAAACCACCATTTGTTCCCCGTACATCCCCCAGCTTTCTCCTGTAGAGGACAGGGTGGAGGCCCCTCCAGCCAGTCTTGAGGGGAACAGAGGATAAAAGGAGTTCCCGGGGCATAGAGAAAGGCAGAGGGAGGGCTCTGGGTGGCACCCAAGGGCACACGGAGGGCCATGCTGGGTACCCAGAGGCATGCAAAGGGCTCGGGCTGGGCGCCAAAACGCACACGGAGGGCTCGGGCCACACCAAAGGGCAAACGGAGGGCCCTAGGAAGCACAAGAAGAGAAATGGAGGGCCCTGGGAGGCACTAAAAGGCCATTTGGCGGCCCCTCGGTTGCCCCAAAGGGCTCCACACCGGTCCCTAGGGGACAGGGAAAGGCAAACAGAGACGCCTTGAGGAGACAAGAGGAGGAGTCCTCTGGGAAAGATGAAAAGCTGAAGGCCGGTCCCTTGGCAGGACCCCGAATGGCCCACCGAGGGCCCTGGGTGGGAACCCAAAGGCCCATCAGGAGGTCTTGAGGGAACGAGAGAATAAATGCAGAGAACAAGGCACAGCCTTCAACAGCACCTACGCACGGGACTCTCATAAGGCACGAGTATGGCTTTACAGAGCTGGACCAGCCCCTCCAATAGCCCTGCCGCAAAGCTTTCTAAACAAGGCAAAAACGTTGGCTACTTTTCTCTTTGCTACGTAAGATTCCCTGTAAAACTGGGTCTGAGCCTGACCGAGGCCATAGGAGGGAGGAAAACGAGGGAAAACATTGCTGGGAAAATGCCCGGACACAGTGTGGTCTGGCATGAATAAATGGAGGCACAAGCAAGCCGTTGGGAGCAAACTCTTTATTCTCTGCCTGGGGGAGCTGCCTGGGGGCTCTGCAGCCCTGGAGCCACGCACCTCCTCAGGACACCCTCCACAAGGCTCCCAGCTACCGCCCTCTTCAATGACTCGGGCTGCATGGGCTCCTCCAGGAAAAGCTTTAAACGCACTGGTCTGCGCCGTGCTCCTGCCTGGGCAGGGGGCTTTGGACCCGCCGGAGGCATGGGCTGTCTTGGAAACTGCGGGCCCTTGGAGGGGAGGATGCCTGCAGTGCTCCCTGGCCTGAGAACAGGCAGAGTTTCCCACGCGGGCACTGAAGACCTTGCTGTGGCTCTGGAGGTGTAATCCCGGCACTTCTGAAGGCCGCCTGTTGGCCGGCGAGCATCATGCTCAGAGCCTCGGTGGAGAGATGGGAGGAGAGTAGGCGAGCTCTCCCCTTTGAATTGTCCTGCGTCCTCTGAAGGCGTGACTATTGCAGGGAGGCTGGGAGGTGGCAAGACCTTTCTTGGTTGAAGCTTCTCGGATTTTTGCTTGCACTTCCTTTCTTCCTCTATCTTCTTCTTCACGGTTTCCAGAACTTCAAGGACAATGGTTTTGGCACACCCGATCAATTCTGCATCCAGCTGCTGAACTCTCAAGATGGCCTTTTGGATGCTCTCCTTGGCAATCTCGCAACTCACTCGTGAGACATCAGCAGCGTTTTGCAGTGGTTGCAACACGGGCAACTTTGCTCTCTTGCTTGCCTCCGGGATCTGCCGTTCCGATGCTCTGAGTGATCCTTGTCCTTCTGTCTCGCCCTGAAGCTTCAGGATCTCAGAAAACTGGCAGCAAAAGTCCTGCTCAAACTGAGAAGCTTCAAAGGATGATAAGGTGGACCTAACACTTTCAACAGCCCCTTTGGTCATGTTGTCAACAGAAGACTGCGAAGATGCTCTGTCCAAAGCTGCTAGTTCCACCTCCCTCCATCTCTCTTCTCCGGATTTGCCCTCTCGGGTGGCTCTTCTGGCACCACGCTCTGACAGCTTCTGCCTGGCTGCCGGCCCTAGCTCAGCTGCATCGGGCGTGCTGGATACCAAACGCTCCCCAAAGCTCTCCAGCACAATCGCCACAATCTCTCGAGCCAGCAGCCTCATTTCCTCCCGGCGATTTGCATGAGAAGTGTCCAAAGGCTCGGCCCCTCTGGCACTGGCAAACAAATTTCCGCTGACCTCATGGGGAGCCCTCCTTAAGATGTGGATGGACTGATCCGGCACCTTCACCTGCTCCAGCACTTCCAGGACCACGGTCTCAGCCATCTCTTGAAGCTCCTTGTCTTCTGCCAGCGTAGCCTGCAGCAGCGTAGGCTGTATGCTGTTAGGCGCTTCTTCTCCGGCACACTTTGGAGACTAAAATGAGGAGCAGTTGATGAGTGAATGTGTTCCTTCACCTCGGTTTGCTTTCCTCTTCCTCCCCACATGAGTCCCTAGCAGTCAAGCTTGAAAAACTCTGGTTTCTCTGTAGGCCACCTGGCACACGGAGGTTTCTGGTCTCCCGTGGCCAGGAGCCAAGTGTTGTGGGCACAAAATCAAGCAGGTGCCATTTTGCTTAGAGCAAAGGGCACTGTAGCCTCCCCAGGCCTCAGCACAGTGAACCAGGTGCTGCGGGCCCTGAACTGGAAGCTAGCGGCTGCCTGGGTACCGCCGGAGGACAGGCTCCAGGGCACAGCGGGCCCCCACAGGGACTGCTACTTCCAACGGGCTTGTTGGCTCCGGCCGCGGGAGGCGCTGGGCAGAGTTGAATGGCGGAGGCAAAGCCGTGGAAGGTACTGGAGCAGGCTCTTTGCTCCAGTCTCTTCTGCCACAGGTCCCAGCCGCTCTCGGGCCACTGCTGCCCTGTATCAGGGTGGCCCCTTTGCCCCTTTTCGAGGCCAAATAACAAGAATGGTTGTTTCGAGAGCAGAAAAGGAAACAATCTTTTTTCTGGTGGCACCTGGCTGTTGTCTGCCAGCCCAAGGAAATGTCCTTGGGACAGGAGGCAATCTGAAAGTCCTCTGCGGGCTGCCAGCCTCGTGCAAAGTGGGGAAGAAGTCACGAGACAAGAGCAGAGCCAGGCAGCAGCCTGAAATTGTCCTCTGCCACCGTTTGCTCTTTTGCAGCTTGACAGCCTGACTGCCACGGCAGAAGGAGCCTAACCCTTCACCCTGGCACAGATACCACCCCACACTATACGAAACGCTTCCCGAGAGGTCGTTGCAGGGGATGGAGCCCGGCGAAGTTTAACGGGCCCCCCGCTAATGAGAATTGGGCAACAGCAGGCTCTCCACTAAGCTAATCGAAGACCTCCTTGAAGAGAAAACCAACCACGAATGGCCAGGCATCAGCACTGTCAGGCTCAGGGACGCTGCACCTTTGGATGCAGAGGTCTTTGGATGAAAAGTAGTTTTTTTCAACCAGACGCGAAACCAGCACCACAGGCCGTGTGGCCGTTTAGCGCAGCTCACAGGTTCGTGCTAAACGTGCGAGTCCGTGCGCAGAAGAGGCCACTGAGAGTGCCCAGGCACACTTTGGCGTCAGAAAGGGCCAGTGCCTTGTGTCCGAGAGACACAGGAAGGAAAGCACCCGCTTCTTGGTCTGTGACAGCCACCCTCAAACGAGGACACGTCGCACACCAGCCAGGCACCACCTCCTCACCAACCAAGCACCGCTCGCGAGCCCCGAGCGGCTGTGTGTGTGGCAGCACCTTCTTCGGAGGCCTGGGTGCCAACGGGCTGCCGCACAGCAGAGGCGGCCCCCAGCATCCAACCCGGCTCCTACTCACCAGCCTCCCTTTGAGAGCAGACTTCTCGGAGCTGCTCTGGGTGTCTGGCTGTCTCCTCTTTCGCAGCTGCTGCTGCTGTTGGCACTCGGCCTGCTGGAGGAGGCGTTGCTCTTTTTCAAGAGCCTCCAGTCTTTCAATCCGCTTCTTGATCACGGTGAGATGCCTGTCAAGAAAGAAAGGCAGCTGAGAAGGAGCCGCTCTGTCCATCTTGCCCAGGCCATTTTCCGCTCAGCCACTCCCATCATCCTGCTCCGGGTTGCTTTGCTCCAGTAGTCCCCGCAGCAGCTTCCAGCTGCCTGTGCAAGGCTCCAAGCGCAGACTGCGCCAACGTGTTCGCAGCTGGCACCGGCTCCTTCCACTGCTGGGCTTTGTTTGTTTACTGGAACGTGAGGCTCCAGGACTTCGCTCCAGGACCACGGGCCCCCTTTAAGTAGCAAGCGCTACTTGGCCTTTTCTTACCTCTGCCTCCTCTTCTTCTCTCCACCCGGCAAACTCTTTCTTTGCTCCTGCAGCAGCCACTCGCGCAGGCGAGAAACGTCAATCCCTCCAGGCAGTTCGGAGGCATCTTCTAATTTGGCCAGGTCTTGCCGGAGCTTTTTCTGAAAGGGGACACCAGATTGTGGCTTGCTGTTGCCTGCACAAGCGCTCACACCCCTGTGTGCTGAGGTGTCCTGTGGGCCCAGGACAGCGCTCTGCTTCATCAGCCACGCGACAAGGTCCGAAGACAAATGCTTCCCTCAGGACTCCGCGTGCTTGCACATGACTTTCCTGTCCATGCCCACGCCTGCACCCTGCACCAGCCCAGCTCGCAGCCCCGTAGTCCTTTCCCTGCCACGACACCTGGCCCAGCAGCACAGCCCTCACCTCTTCTGCATTGACCGCCTCCCCTCTCCGAGATGACGCAAGTAAAGCTCCAGCCCTCAGCACCGTGCTGCTGACAGCTGCCCATGAACACTCCGCTTTGCCTACCTCCTCTCGCGCGAACATTTTCTCTGCATCCAGCTTGAGCTTTGTCAGATACTGCCTGTACTCGTTGAACTCCTTCAGAGTGCAAACCACCTATGTGGAGGCAAGGGGAGAAATCCCACAAGAACTGTCAAGCCAGCTACGTAGACTGCCTTCCCCAAAACAACCCAAACCCAGCGGGAGGGGAGCTGCTCCTCTGCACACCCTCCCCTCCCCAGTGGCGGGGCCCCTGACTGCCCCCCAGCCAGGGCTGAGCGGTGCTCCTCGCCCCGGCTCCAGGCCTCGCACCGGCTGCCTCCTCAACACTCAGGCAGTGCTGGGCAGCCTCAGAAGAGCAGGAGTGGGAGCTGCCCGAGGGACGCTGGCGCTACTTCTGCTCCCAGGGAAAAGAGCCCCGCAGCCCTGTGCCCTCTGCCAGCAAGAGGCAGCTGCAGCAGGCGCTCTGGGAACCCCGCTTGGAGAGGGCTGGTTTGATCAGCCCGACGTCCAAACCTACTTTGCCGTCACTGGTGACGTAACCCTCTCTCTTCAGCCTCCGCAGGTTGTCCTTGCGTTTGTGGTAGGCCCGCAGGTGCGGGTCATGCAGGCTGTTGTATTCTGTGCTCAGTAGGCGGCAGTGGGGATCTCCCAGATTGAAATAACCAGAGGGCTGGTGGAGCTGCAAGAGAGATTTTCCAGGGTATGAAGAAGGCAGGAGAGAGCAGCAAAGAGGTGCCAAGCGGTACTTGTGAAAAGGTAAAGGCAGTTTGAAGACCAACACTCTTCTCCATCCTTCTGAAGGCACAGAGAACACCACCGCCAGACTGCAGGGCCAGGCTGGACTGGGCTGGGCTGGGCTGGGCTGGGCTGGGCTGAGCTGGGGGAGAGAAGACAAACCCCACCAGCAAAGCAGGCATCTTAGGCCACCGCGAAGAACTGCAGACCTTGCCACAACAGAAAGGAACCTTTGGAGGGAGAAGTTCAAGCCCGGCGGTTCAAACGCAGCACATGGATAATGCACTGAAAACAGTCTCCTCGGGCTTAGGCAGGCCAAGGGGTGTGTCAACTAACTCCACCTCAAGGAAGGCCGCTGCCTGCATTCCCCAAGCAGAGAAGACCGAGCTTTTCCAGGCACGCCAACGAGGCAAACAGGAGAAGGTTTGACTCTCCCTCAAGAGTGCCCCAGAGCCTGGCTTGACATTGCTGGATGAGACAGAAGGGCACATTGCCCCGGCCATCAGACACACTGCCGCCTGCTGCAGGCAGGGCCCTGGCCGCATGCTTGCATGGTGCCAGAAACCAGTCCAGAAAACTGACAAGTCCTGCTTTTTGTCTCTGCGCCAGCAGCTTCCCTCTCCTCCCCAGTGCTGCCAGATTGAAGGGCTGCAGCGCCCACTGTAATGCCGGTGGCCATAAGGACTTCCTTGAATGCCGGGGACCCTGTAAAAGAGGAGAGCTTTTCTACCCCTTTCCACTTCCTTTACCTTTTCTCCCAGCTTTGTCCTGCAGAAGACAGCCTTGGAGCCGGGCAGCAGAGGGATCTTGACCCCAAGTGGGAGGTCCAGCAGCCCAGTACCTCCTTCTGCCAGTGGCTGTCTCCTGTTCCCGAGCTAGAAAGAGGGAGACACTCATGGGCACTCAGGCACTATCTCCGTAAGCCTCCCGCACAGCAGTTGCTGGAAAGGCTCTTGGAAGACTCCAACCCAAGGGGAGCGCCGAGAGCGGCCCAGTCAAAAGCTGCTCTCTGCTTCCCCGACCCTGTCCCCACAACTCGCGCCCCTTCCTCAACCCACTTCCGCGTCCTTTTGCAGCAACCCCTCCCACCCGCTTAGCCGTAAGCCAGGCTGGGCAGAGAGGCAGGACTCCCTGCAAACTCTCCGCGGCCTGAGCACCTTGGGATCCCTCCCTGCTCCCCAGGCATGTCCCGAGGCCCCAGAGCAGCCCTGCATGTCCTAGGCTCCCGGGCTGAGCCCTCTCCGTCGGCCCATTGCTCACCTCTCCCCTCTTCCACACTGCGCTCAGCAGTGCGTCCACGTTTCGGACGCCAGCAGTGAGACGGTGCTCCATGGCTCCTTCCACGAGCTCTCCTGGAGCTGCAACCCTGCGCTGGCACCTCTTGCTCCAGAGGCACCCAGCTGGGGCCACCACAGCCCGTCTCCTAGCGAGCGGCTATATAGAGCAGTCGCACATTGTTGCATCATCACGTTGCCGCGCCACCGCACTGTTGCATCGTCACGTTGCCGCGCTGTGGCCCGGCCGCCACAGGGCCCGCCTGGAGGCCTGTCTGGACGCACATGTGGGCCACCCGCTCTCGCTGACCCTGCCTTGAGCAGGTGGCCTCGACGAGGTGCTGACCTGCTGCCCCTTCTTCCTCCTCGTACCTCTTTTTCCCAGCTTTGGCCTTCAGAGGGCAGGGCTGGGGCTGGCTCGCCCGTGGGCTGCTGCTGCTGCACTGGCTTTGGTAGACCATTTTTAGACCATTGCCCTGTGATGGGCAAAGCAGCCTCAGCTTGGGGAATTGCACTGACCAGTCCTCTGATAGATTGCACCTCTGGTGCCATGAGCTCCTCCGATTGGCCACAGCTCTGGCACGTAGTGTCCCTTGCTGAGCCAGCTGGAACCGGGTGTGACTGGCCTGGGGCGGCTCCTAGGCCGACCCCCAAAGGCGGCCCCCCCCACACCCAAACCACCATTTGTTCCCCGTACATCCCCCAGCTTTCTCCTGTAGAGGACAGGGTGGAGGCCCCTCCAGCCAGTCTTGAGGGGAACAGAGGATAAAAGGAGTTCCCGGGGCATAGAGAAAGGCAGAGGGAGGGCTCTGGGTGGCACCCAAGGGCACACGGAGGGCCATGCTGGGTACCCAGAGGCATGCAAAGGGCTCGGGCTGGGCGCCAAAAGGCACACGGAGGGCTCGGGCCACACCAAAGGGCAAACGGAGGGCCCTAGGAAGCACAAGAAGAGAAATGGAGGGCCCTGGGAGGCACTAAAAGGCCATTTGGCGGCCCCTCGGTTGCCCCAAAGGGCTCCACACCGGTCCCTAGGGGACAGGGAAAGGCAAACAGAGACGCCTTGAGGAGACAAGAGGAGGAGTCCTCTGGGAAAGATGAAAAGCTGAAGGCCGGTCCCTTGGCAGGACCCCGAATGGCCCACCGAGGGCCCTGGGTGGGAACCCAAAGGCCCATCAGGAGGTCTTGAGGGAACGAGAGAATAAATGCAGAGAACAAGGCACAGCCTTCAACAGCACCTACGCACGGGACTCTCATAAGGCACGAGTATGGCTTTACAGAGCTGGACCAGCCCCTCCAATAGCCCTGCCGCAAAGCTTTCTAAACAAGGCAAAAACGTTGGCTACTTTTCTCTTTGCTACGTCAGATTCCCTGTAAAACTGGGTCTGAGCCTGACCGAGGCCATAGGAGGGAGGAAAACGAGGGAAAACATTGCCGGGAAAATGCCCGGACACAGCGTGGTCTGGCATGAATAAATGGAGGCACAAGCAAGCCGTTGGGAGCAAACTCTTTATTCTCTGCCTGGGGGAGCTGCCTGGGGGCTCTGCAGCCCTGGAGCCACGCACCTCCTCAGGACACCCTCCACAAGGCTCCCAGCTACCGCCCTCTTCAATGACTCGGGCTGCATGGGCTCCTCCAGGAAAAGCTTTAAACGCACTGGTCTGCGCCGTGCTCCTGCCTGGGCAGGGGGCTTTGGACCCGCCGGAGGCATGGGCTGTCTTGGAAACTGCGGGCCCTTGGAGGGGAGGATGCCTGCAGTGCTCCCTGGCCTGAGAACAGGCAGAGTTTCCCACGCGGGCACTGAAGACCTTGCTGTGGCTCTGGAGGTGTAATCCCGGCACTTCTGAAGGCCGCCTGTTGGCCGGCGAGCATCATGCTCAGAGCCTCGGTGGAGAGATGGGAGGAGAGTAGGCGAGCTCTCCCCTTTGAATTGTCCTGCGTCCTCTGAAGGCGTGACTATTGCAGGGAGGCTGGGAGGTGGCAAGACCTTTCTTGGTTGAAGCTTCTCGGATTTTTGCTTGCACTTCCTTTCTTCCTCTATCTTCTTCTTCACGGTTTCCAGAACTTCAAGGACAATGGTTTTGGCACACCCGATCAATTCTGCATCCAGCTGCTGAACTCTCAAGATGGCCTTTTGGATGCTCTCCTTGGCAATCTCGCAACTCACTCGTGAGACATCAGCAGCGTTTTGCAGTGGTTGCAACACGGGCAACTTTGCTCTCTTGCTTGCCTCCGGGATCTGCCGTTCCGATGCTCTGAGTGATCCTTGTCCTTCTGTCTCACCCTGAAGCTTCAGGATCTCAGAAAACTGGCAGCAAAAGTCCTGCTCAAACTGAGAAGCTTCAAAGGATGATAAGGTGGACCTAACACTTTCAACAGCCCCTTTGGTCATGTTGTCAACAGAAGACTGCGAAGATGCTCTGTCCAAAGCTGCTAGTTCCACCTCCCTCCATCTCTCTTCTCCGGATTTGCCCTCTCGGGTGGCTCTTCTGGCACCACGCTCTGACAGCTTCTGCCTGGCTGCCGGCCCTAGCTCAGCTGCATCGGGCGTGCTGGATACCAAACGCTCCCCAAAGCTCTCCAGCACAATCGCCACAATCTCTCGAGCCAGCAGCCTCATTTCCTCCCGGCGATTTGCATGAGAAGTGTCCAAAGGCTCGGCCCCTCTGGCACTGGCAAACAAATTTCCGCTGACCTCATGGGGAGCCCTCCTTAAGATGTGGATGGACTGATCCGGCACCTTCACCTGCTCCAGCACTTCCAGGACCACGGTCTCAGCCATCTCTTGAAGCTCCTTGTCTTCTGCCAGCGTAGCCTGCAGCAGCGTAGGCTGTATGCTGTTAGGCGCTTCTTCTCCGGCACACTTTGGAGACTAAAATGAGGAGCAGTTGATGAGTGAATGTGTTCCTTCACCTCGGTTTGCTTTCCTCTTCCTCCCCACATGAGTCCCTAGCAGTCAAGCTTGAAAAACTCTGGTTTCTCTGTAGGCCACCTGGCACACGGAGGTTTCTGGTCTCCCGTGGCCAGGAGCCAAGTGTTGTGGGCACAAAATCAAGCAGGTGCCATTTTGCTTAGAGCAAAGGGCACTGTAGCCTCCCCAGGCCTCAGCACAGTGAACCAGGTGCTGCGGGCCCTGAACTGGAAGCTAGCGGCTGCCTGGGTACCGCCGGAGGACAGGCTCCAGGGCACAGCGGGCCCCCACAGGGACTGCTACTTCCAACGGGCTTGTTGGCTCCGGCCGCGGGAGGCGCTGGGCAGAGTTGAATGGCGGAGGCAAAGCCGTGGAAGGTACTGGAGCAGGCTCTTTGCTCCAGTCTCTTCTGCCACAGGTCCCAGCCGCTCTCGGGCCACTGCTGCCCTGTATCAGGGTGGCCCCTTTGCCCCTTTTCGAGGCCAAATAACAAGAATGGTTGTTTCGAGAGCAGAAAAGGAAACAATCTTTTTTCTGGTGGCACCTGGCTGTTGTCTGCCAGCCCAAGGAAATGTCCTTGGGACAGGAGGCAATCTGAAAGTCCTCTGCGGGCTGCCAGCCTCGTGCAAAGTGGGGAAGAAGTCACGAGACAAGAGCAGAGCCAGGCAGCAGCCTGAAATTGTCCTCTGCCACCGTTTGCTCTTTTGCAGCTTGACAGCCTGACTGCCACGGCAGAAGGAGCCTAACCCTTCACCCTGGCACAGATACCACCCCACACTATACGAAACGCTTCCCGAGAGGTCGTTGCAGGGGATGGAGCCCGGCGAAGTTTAACGGGCCCCCCGCTAATGAGAATTGGGCAACAGCAGGCTCTCCACTAAGCTAATCGAAGACCTCCTTGAAGAGAAAACCAACCACGAATGGCCAGGCATCAGCACTGTCAGGCTCAGGGACGCTGCACCTTTGGATGCAGAGGTCTTTGGATGAAAAGTAGTTTTTTTCAACCAGACGCGAAACCAGCACCACAGGCCGTGTGGCCGTTTAGCGCAGCTCACAGGTTCGTGCTAAACGTGCGAGTCCGTGCGCAGAAGAGGCCACTGAGAGTGCCCAGGCACACTTTGGCGTCAGAAAGGGCCAGTGCCTTGTGTCCGAGAGACACAGGAAGGAAAGCACCCGCTTCTTGGTCTGTGACAGCCACCCTCAAACGAGGACACGTCGCACACCAGCCAGGCACCACCTCCTCACCAACCAAGCACCGCTCGCGAGCCCCGAGCGGCTGTGTGTGTGGCAGCACCTTCTTCGGAGGCCTGGGTGCCAACGGGCTGCCGCACAGCAGAGGCGGCCCCCAGCATCCAACCCGGCTCCTACTCACCAGCCTCCCTTTGAGAGCAGACTTCTCGGAGCTGCTCTGGGTGTCTGGCTGTCTCCTCTTTCGCAGCTGCTGCTGCTGTTGGCACTCGGCCTGCTGGAGGAGGCGTTGCTCTTTTTCAAGAGCCTCCAGTCTTTCAATCCGCTTCTTGATCACGGTGAGATGCCTGTCAAGAAAGAAAGGCAGCTGAGAAGGAGCCGCTCTGTCCATCTTGCCCAGGCCATTTTCCGCTCAGCCACTCCCATCATCCTGCTCCGGGTTGCTTTGCTCCAGTAGTCCCCGCAGCAGCTTCCAGCTGCCTGTGCAAGGCTCCAAGCGCAGACTGCGCCAACGTGTTCGCAGCTGGCACCGGCTCCTTCCACTGCTGGGCTTTGTTTGTTTACTGGAACGTGAGGCTCCAGGACTTCGCTCCAGGACCACGGGCCCCCTTTAAGTAGCAAGCGCTACTTGGCCTTTTCTTACCTCTGCCTCCTCTTCTTCTCTCCACCCGGCAAACTCTTTCTTTGCTCCTGCAGCAGCCACTCGCGCAGGCGAGAAACGTCAATCCCTCCAGGCAGTTCGGAGGCATCTTCTAATTTGGCCAGGTCTTGCCGGAGCTTTTTCTGAAAGGGGACACCAGATTGTGGCTTGCTGTTGCCTGCACAAGCGCTCACACCCCTGTGTGCTGAGGTGTCCTGTGGGCCCAGGACAGCGCTCTGCTTCATCAGCCACGCGACAAGGTCCGAAGACAAATGCTTCCCTCAGGACTCCGCGTGCTTGCACATGACTTTCCTGTCCATGCCCACGCCTGCACCCTGCACCAGCCCAGCTCGCAGCCCCGTAGTCCTTTCCCTGCCACGACACCTGGCCCAGCAGCACAGCCCTCACCTCTTCTGCATTGACCGCCTCCCCTCTCCGAGATGACGCAAGTAAAGCTCCAGCCCTCAGCACCGTGCTGCTGACAGGTGCCCATGAACACTCCGCTTTGCCTACCTCCTCTCGCGCGAACATTTTCTCTGCATCCAGCTTGAGCTTTGTCAGATACTGCCTGTACTCGTTGAACTCCTTCAGAGTGCAAACCACCTATGTGGAGGCAAGGGGAGAAATCCCACAAGAACTGTCAAGCCAGCTACGTAGACTGCCTTCCCCAAAACAACCCAAACCCAGCGGGAGGGGAGCTGCTCCTCTGCACACCCTCCCCTCCCCAGTGGCGGGGCCCCTGACTGCCCCCCAGCCAGGGCTGAGCGGTGCTCCTCGCCCCGGCTCCAGGCCTCGCACCGGCTGCCTCCTCAACACTCAGGCAGTGCTGGGCAGCCTCAGAAGAGCAGGAGTGGGAGCTGCCCGAGGGACGCTGGCGCTACTTCTGCTCCCAGGGAAAAGAGCCCCGCAGCCCTGTGCCCTCTGCCAGCAAGAGGCAGCTGCAGCAGGCGCTCTGGGAACCCCGCTTGGAGAGGGCTGGTTTGATCAGCCCGACGTCCAAACCTACTTTGCCGTCACTGGTGACGTAACCCTCTCTCTTCAGCCTCCGCAGGTTGTCCTTGCGTTTGTGGTAGGCCCGCAGGTGCGGGTCATGCAGGCTGTTGTATTCTGTGCTCAGTAGGCGGCAGTGGGGATCTCCCAGATTGAAATAACCAGAGGGCTGGTGGAGCTGCAAGAGAGATTTTCCAGGGTATGAAGAAGGCAGGAGAGAGCAGCAAAGAGGTGCCAAGCGGTACTTGTGAAAAGGTAAAGGCAGTTTGAAGACCAACACTCTTCTCCATCCTTCTGAAGGCACAGAGAACACCACCGCCAGACTGCAGGGCCAGCCTGGACTGGGCTGGGCTGGGCTGGGCTGGGCTGGGCTGAGCTGGGGGAGAGAAGACAAACCCCACCAGCAAAGCAGGCATCTTAGGCCACCGCGAAGAACTGCAGACCTTGCCACAACAGAAAGGAACCTTTGGAGGGAGAAGTTCAAGCCCGGCGGTTCAAACGCAGCACATGGATAATGCACTGAAAACAGTCTCCTCGGGCTTAGGCAGGCCAAGGGGTGTGTAAACTAACTCCACCTCAAGGAAGGCCGCTGCCTGCATTCCCCAAGCAGAGAAGACCGAGCTTTTCCAGGCACGCCAACGAGGCAAACAGGAGAAGGTTTGACTCTCCCTCAAGAGTGCCCCAGAGCCTGGCTTGACATTGCTGGATGAGACAGAAGGGCACATTGCCCCGGCCATCAGACACACTGCCGCCTGCTGCAGGCAGGGCCCTGGCCGCATGCTTGCACGGTGCCAGAAACCAGTCCAGAAAACTGACAAGTCCTGCTTTTTGTCTCTGCGCCAGCAGCTTCCCTCTCCTCCCCAGTGCTGCCAGATTGAAGGGCTGCAGCGCCCACTGTAATGCCGGTGGCCGTAAGGACTTCCTTGAATGCCGGGGACCCCGTAAAAGAGGAGAGCTTTTCTACCCCTTTCCACTTCCTTTACCTTTTCTCCCAGCTTTGTCCTGCAGAAGACAGCCTTGGAGCCGGGCAGCAGAGGGATCTTGACCCCAAGTGGGAGGTCCAGCAGCCCAGTACCTCCTTCTGCCAGTGGCTGTCTCCTGTTCCCGAGCTAGAAAGAGGGAGACACTCATGGGCACTCAGGCACTATCTCCGTAAGCCTCCCGCACAGCAGTTGCTGGAAAGGCTCTTGGAAGACTCCAACCCAAGGGGAGCGCCGAGAGCGGCCCAGTCAAAAGCTGCTCTCTGCTTCCCCGACCCTGTCCCCACAACTCGCGCCCCTTCCTCAACCCACATCCGCGTCCTTTTGCAGCAACCCCTCCCACCCGCTTAGCCGTAAGCCAGGCTGGGCAGAGAGGCAGGACTCCCTGCAAACTCTCCGCGGCCTGAGCACCTTGGGATCCCTCCCTGCTCCCCAGGCATGTCCCGAGGCCCCAGAGCAGCCCTGCATGTCCCAGGCTCCCGGGCTGAGCCCTCTCCGTCGGCCCATTGCTCACCTCTCCCCTCTTCCACACTGCGCTCAGCAGTGCGTCCACGTTTCGGACGCCAGCAGTGAGACGGTGCTCCATGGCTCCTTCCACGAGCTCTCCTGGAGCTGCAACCCTGCGCTGGCACCTCTTGCTCCAGAGGCACCCAGCTGGGGCCACCACAGCCCGTCTCCTAGCGAGCGGCTATATAGAGCAGTCGCACATTGTTGCATCATCACGTTGCCGCGCCACCGCACTGTTGCATCGTCACGTTGCCGCGCTGTGGCCCGGCCGCCACAGGGCCCGCCTGGAGGCCTGTCTGGACGCACATGTGGGCCACCCGCTCTCGCTGACCCTGCCTTGAGCAGGTGGCCTCGACGAGGTGCTGACCTGCTGCCCCTTCTTCCTCCTCGTACCTCTTTTTCCCAGCTTTGGCCTTCAGAGGGCAGGGCTGGGGCTGGCTCGCCCGTGGGCTGCTGCTGCTGCACTGGCTTTGGTAGACCATTTTTAGACCATTGCCCTGTGATGGGCAAAGCAGCCTCAGCTTGGGGAATTGCACTGACCAGTCCTCTGATAGATTGCACCTCTGGTGCCATGAGCTCCTCCGATTGGCCACAGCTCTGGCACGTAGTGTCCCTTGCTGAGCCAGCTGGAACCGGGTGTGACTGGCCTGGGGCGGCTCCTAGGCCGACCCCCAGAGGCGGCCCCCCCCACACCCAAACCACCATTTGTTCCCCGTACATCCCCCAGCTTTCTCCTGTAGAGGACAGGGTGGAGGCCCCTCCAGCCAGTCTTGAGGGGAACAGAGGATAAAAGGAGTTCCCGGGGCATAGAGAAAGGCAGAGGGAGGGCTCTGGGTGGCACCCAAGGGCACACGGAGGGCCATGCTGGGTACCCAGAGGCATGCAAAGGGCTCGGGCTGGGCGCCAAAACGCACACGGAGGGCTCGGGCCACACCAAAGGGCAAACGGAGGGCCCTAGGAAGCACAAGAAGAGAAATGGAGGGCCCTGGGAGGCACTAAAAGGCCATTTGGCGGCCCCTCGGTTGCCCCAAAGGGCTCCACACCGGTCCCTAGGGGACAGGGAAAGGCAAACAGAGACGCCTTGAGGAGACAAGAGGAGGAGTCCTCTGGGAAAGATGAAAAGCTGAAGGCCGGTCCCTTGGCAGGACCCCGAATGGCCCACCGAGGGCCCTGGGTGGGAACCCAAAGGCCCATCAGGAGGTCTTGAGGGAACGAGAGAATAAATGCAGAGAACAAGGCACAGCCTTCAACAGCACCTACGCACGGGACTCTCATAAGGCACGAGTATGGCTTTACAGAGCTGGACCAGCCCCTCCAATAGCCCTGCCGCAAAGCTTTCTAAACAAGGCAAAAACGTTGGCTACTTTTCTCTTTGCTACGTAAGATTCCCTGTAAAACTGGGTCTGAGCCTGACCGAGGCCATAGGAGGGAGGAAAACGAGGGAAAACATTGCCGGGAAAATGCCCGGACACAGTGTGGTCTGGCATGAATAAATGGAGGCACAAGCAAGCCGTTGGGAGCAAACTCTTTATTCTCTGCCTGGGGGAGCTGCCTGGGGGCTCTGCAGCCCTGGAGCCACGCACCTCCTCAGGACACCCTCCACAAGGCTCCCAGCTACCGCCCTCTTCAATGACTCGGGCTGCATGGGCTCCTCCAGGAAAAGCTTTAAACGCACTGGTCTGCGCCGTGCTCCTGCCTGGGCAGGGGGCTTTGGACCCGCCGGAGGCATGGGCTGTCTTGGAAACTGCGGGCCCTTGGAGGGGAGGATGCCTGCAGTGCTCCCTGGCCTGAGAACAGGCAGAGTTTCCCACGCGGGCACTGAAGACCTTGCTGTGGCTCTGGAGGTGTAATCCCGGCACTTCTGAAGGCCGCCTGTTGGCCGGCGAGCATCATGCTCAGAGCCTCGGTGGAGAGATGGGAGGAGAGTAGGCGAGCTCTCCCCTTTGAATTGTCCTGCGTCCTCTGAAGGCGTGACTATTGCAGGGAGGCTGGGAGGTGGCAAGACCTTTCTTGGTTGAAGCTTCTCGGATTTTTGCTTGCACTTCCTTTCTTCCTCTATCTTCTTCTTCACGGTTTCCAGAACTTCAAGGACAATGGTTTTGGCACACCCGATCAATTCTGCATCCAGCTGCTGAACTCTCAAGATGGCCTTTTGGATGCTCTCCTTGGCAATCTCGCAACTCACTCGTGAGACATCAGCAGCGTTTTGCAGTGGTTGCAACACGGGCAACTTTGCTCTCTTGCTTGCCTCCGGGATCTGCCGTTCCGATGCTCTGAGTGATCCTTGTCCTTCTGTCTCACCCTGAAGCTTCAGGATCTCAGAAAACTGGCAGCAAAAGTCCTGCTCAAACTGAGAAGCTTCAAAGGATGATAAGGTGGACCTAACACTTTCAACAGCCCCTTTGGTCATGTTGTCAACAGAAGACTGCGAAGATGCTCTGTCCAAAGCTGCTAGTTCCACCTCCCTCCATCTCTCTTCTCCGGATTTGCCCTCTCGGGTGGCTCTTCTGGCACCACGCTCTGACAGCTTCTGCCTGGCTGCCGGCCCTAGCTCAGCTGCATCGGGCGTGCTGGATACCAAACGCTCCCCAAAGCTCTCCAGCACAATCGCCACAATCTCTCGAGCCAGCAGCCTCATTTCCTCCCGGCGATTTGCATGAGAAGTGTCCAAAGGCTCGGCCCCTCTGGCACTGGCAAACAAATTTCCGCTGACCTCATGGGGAGCCCTCCTTAAGATGTGGATGGACTGATCCGGCACCTTCACCTGCTCCAGCACTTCCAGGACCACGGTCTCAGCCATCTCTTGAAGCTCCTTGTCTTCTGCCAGCGTAGCCTGCAGCAGCGTAGGCTGTATGCTGTTAGGCGCTTCTTCTCCGGCACACTTTGGAGACTAAAATGAGGAGCAGTTGATGAGTGAATGTGTTCCTTCACCTCGGTTTGCTTTCCTCTTCCTCCCCACATGAGTCCCTAGCAGTCAAGCTTGAAAAACTCTGGTTTCTCTGTAGGCCACCTGGCACACGGAGGTTTCTGGTCTCCCGTGGCCAGGAGCCAAGTGTTGTGGGCACAAAATCAAGCAGGTGCCATTTTGCTTAGAGCAAAGGGCACTGTAGCCTCCCCAGGCCTCAGCACAGTGAACCAGGTGCTGCGGGCCCTGAACTGGAAGCTAGCGGCTGCCTGGGTACCGCCGGAGGACAGGCTCCAGGGCACAGCGGGCCCTCACAGGGACTGCTACTTCCAACGGGCTTGTTGGCTCCGGCCGCGGGAGGCGCTGGGCAGAGTTGAATGGCGGAGGCAAAGCTGTGGAAGGTACTGGAGCAGGCTCTTTGCTCCAGTCTCTTCTGCCACAGGTCCCAGCCGCTCTCGGGCCACTGCTGCCCTGTATCAGGGTGGCCCCTTTGCCCCTTTTCGAGGCCAAATAACAAGAATGGTTGTTTCGAGAGCAGAAAAGGAAACAATCTTTTTTCTGGTGGCACCTGGCTGTTGTCTGCCAGCCCAAGGAAATGTCCTTGGGACAGGAGGCAATCTGAAAGTCCTCTGCGGGCTGCCAGCCTCGTGCAAAGTGGGGAAGAAGTCACGAGACAAGAGCAGAGCCAGGCAGCAGCCTGAAATTGTCCTCTGCCACCGTTTGCTCTTTTGCAGCTTGACAGCCTGACTGCCACGGCAGAAGGAGCCTAACCCTTCACCCTGGCACAGATACCACCCCACACTATACGAAACGCTTCCCGAGAGGTCGTTGCAGGGGATGGAGCCCGGCGAAGTTTAACGGGCCCCCCGCTAATGAGAATTGGGCAACAGCAGGCTCTCCACTAAGCTAATCGAAGACCTCCTTGAAGAGAAAACCAACCACGAATGGCCAGGCATCAGCACTGTCAGGCTCAGGGACGCTGCACCTTTGGATGCAGAGGTCTTTGGATGAAAAGTAGTTTTTTTCAACCAGACGCGAAACCAGCACCACAGGCCGTGTGCCCGTTTAGCGCAGCTCACAGGTTCGTGCTAAACGTGCGAGTCCGTGCGCAGAAGAGGCCACTGAGAGTGCCCAGGCACACTTTGGCGTCAGAAAGGGCCAGTGCCTTGTGTCCGAGAGACACAGGAAGGAAAGCACCCGCTTCTTGGTCTGTGACAGCCACCCTCAAACGAGGACACGTCGCACACCAGCCAGGCACCACCTCCTCACCAACCAAGCACCGCTCGCGAGCCCCGAGCGGCTGTGTGTGTGGCAGCACCTTCTTCGGAGGCCTGGGTGCCAACGGGCTGCCGCACAGCAGAGGCGGCCCCCAGCATCCAACCCGGCTCCTACTCACCAGCCTCCCTTTGAGAGCAGACTTCTCGGAGCTGCTCTGGGTGTCTGGCTGTCTCCTCTTTCGCAGCTGCTGCTGCTGTTGGCACTCGGCCTGCTGGAGGAGGCGTTGCTCTTTTTCAAGAGCCTCCAGTCTTTCAATCCGCTTCTTGATCACGGTGAGATGCCTGTCAAGAAAGAAAGGCAGCTGAGAAGGAGCCGCTCTGTCCATCTTGCCCAGGCCATTTTCCGCTCAGCCACTCCCATCATCCTGCTCCGGGTTGCTTTGCTCCAGTAGTCCCCGCAGCAGCTTCCAGCTGCCTGTGCAAGGCTCCAAGCGCAGACTGCGCCAACGTGTTCGCAGCTGGCACCGGCTCCTTCCACTGCTGGGCTTTGTTTGTTTACTGGAACGTGAGGCTCCAGGACTTCGCTCC
The DNA here is from genome assembly GCF_030936135.1 of Gavia stellata. NCBI lineage: Eukaryota > Metazoa > Chordata > Aves > Gaviiformes > Gaviidae > Gavia > Gavia stellata. The sequence goes on from NC_082613.1 coordinate 18,094,862, forward strand.
AGGACCACGGGCCCCCTTTAAGTAGCAAGCGCTACTTGGCCTTTTCTTACCTCTGCCTCCTCTTCTTCTCTCCACCCGGCAAACTCTTTCTTTGCTCCTGCAGCAGCCACTCGCGCAGGCGAGAAACGTCAATCCCTCCAGGCAGTTCGGAGGCATCTTCTAATTTGGCCAGGTCTTGCCGGAGCTTTTTCTGAAAGGGGACACCAGATTGTGGCTTGCTGTTGCCTGCACAAGCGCTCACACCCCTGTGTGCTGAGGTGTCCTGTGGGCCCAGGACAGCGCTCTGCTTCATCAGCCACGCGACAAGGTCCGAAGACAAATGCTTCCCTCAGGACTCCGCGTGCTTGCACATGACTTTCCTGTCCATGCCCACGCCTGCACCCTGCACCAGCCCAGCTCGCAGCCCCGTAGTCCTTTCCCTGCCACGACACCTGGCCCAGCAGCACAGCCCTCACCTCTTCTGCATTGACCGCCTCCCCTCTCCGAGATGACGCAAGTAAAGCTCCAGCCCTCAGCACCGTGCTGCTGACAGGTGCCCATGAACACTCCGCTTTGCCTACCTCCTCTCGCGCGAACATTTTCTCTGCATCCAGCTTGAGCTTTGTCAGATACTGCCTGTACTCGTTGAACTCCTTCAGAGTGCAAACCACCTATGTGGAGGCAAGGGGAGAAATCCCACAAGAACTGTCAAGCCAGCTACGTAGACTGCCTTCCCCAAAACAACCCAAACCCAGCGGGAGGGGAGCTGCTCCTCTGCACACCCTCCCCTCCCCAGTGGCGGGGCCCCTGACTGCCCCCCAGCCAGGGCTGAGCGGTGCTCCTCGCCCCGGCTCCAGGCCTCGCACCGGCTGCCTCCTCAACACTCAGGCAGTGCTGGGCAGCCTCAGAAGAGCAGGAGTGGGAGCTGCCCGAGGGACGCTGGCGCTACTTCTGCTCCCAGGGAAAAGAGCCCCGCAGCCCTGTGCCCTCTGCCAGCAAGAGGCAGCTGCAGCAGGCGCTCTGGGAACCCCGCTTGGAGAGGGCTGGTTTGATCAGCCCGACGTCCAAACCTACTTTGCCGTCACTGGTGACGTAACCCTCTCTCTTCAGCCTCCGCAGGTTGTCCTTGCGTTTGTGGTAGGCCCGCAGGTGCGGGTCATGCAGGCTGTTGTATTCTGTGCTCAGTAGGCGGCAGTGGGGATCTCCCAGATTGAAATAACCAGAGGGCTGGTGGAGCTGCAAGAGAGATTTTCCAGGGTATGAAGAAGGCAGGAGAGAGCAGCAAAGAGGTGCCAAGCGGTACTTGTGAAAAGGTAAAGGCAGTTTGAAGACCAACACTCTTCTCCATCCTTCTGAAGGCACAGAGAACACCACCGCCAGACTGCAGGGCCAGCCTGGACTGGGCTGGGCTGGGCTGGGCTGGGCTGGGCTGGGCTGAGCTGGGGGAGAGAAGACAAACCCCACCAGCAAAGCAGGCATCTTAGGCCACCGCGAAGAACTGCAGACCTTGCCACAACAGAAAGGAACCTTTGGAGGGAGAAGTTCAAGCCCGGCGGTTCAAACGCAGCACATGGATAATGCACTGAAAACAGTCTCCTCGGGCTTAGGCAGGCCAAGGGGTGTGTCAACTAACTCCACCTCAAGGAAGGCCGCTGCCTGCATTCCCCAAGCAGAGAAGACCGAGCTTTTCCAGGCACGCCAACGAGGCAAACAGGAGAAGGTTTGACTCTCCCTCAAGAGTGCCCCAGAGCCTGGCTTGACATTGCTGGATGAGACAGAAGGGCACATTGCCCCGGCCATCAGACACACTGCCGCCTGCTGCAGGCAGGGCCCTGGCCGCATGCTTGCACGGTGCCAGAAACCAGTCCAGAAAACTGACAAGTCCTGCTTTTTGTCTCTGCGCCAGCAGCTTCCCTCTCCTCCCCAGTGCTGCCAGATTGAAGGGCTGCAGCGCCCACTGCAATGCCGGTGGCCATAAGGACTTCCTTGAATGCCGGGGACCCCGTAAAAGAGGAGAGCTTTTCTACCCCTTTCCACTTCCTTTACCTTTTCTCCCAGCTTTGTCCTGCAGAAGACAGCCTTGGAGCCGGGCAGCAGAGGGATCTTGACCCCAAGTGGGAGGTCCAGCAGCCCAGTACCTCCTTCTGCCAGTGGCTGTCTCCTGTTCCCGAGCTAGAAAGAGGGAGACACTCATGGGCACTCAGGCACTATCTCCGTAAGCCTCCCGCACAGCAGTTGCTGGAAAGGCTCTTGGAAGACTCCAACCCAAGGGGAGCGCCGAGAGCGGCCCAGTCAAAAGCTGCTCTCTGCTTCCCCGACCCTGTCCCCACAACTCGCGCCCCTTCCTCAACCCACATCCGCGTCCTTTTGCAGCAACCCCTCCCACCCGCTTAGCCGTAAGCCAGGCTGGGCAGAGAGGCAGGACTCCCTGCAAACTCTCCGCGGCCTGAGCACCTTGGGATCCCTCCCTGCTCCCCAGGCATGTCCCGAGGCCCCAGAGCAGCCCTGCATGTCCCAGGCTCCCGGGCTGAGCCCTCTCCGTCGGCCCATTGCTCACCTCTCCCCTCTTCCACACTGCGCTCAGCAGTGCGTCCACGTTTCGGACGCCAGCAGTGAGACGGTGCTCCATGGCTCCTTCCACGAGCTCTCCTGGAGCTGCAACCCTGCGCTGGCACCTCTTGCTCCAGAGGCACCCAGCTGGGGCCACCACAGCCCGTCTCCTAGCGAGCGGCTATATAGAGCAGTCGCACATTGTTGCATCATCACGTTGCCGCGCCACCGCACTGTTGCATCGTCACGTTGCCGCGCTGTGGCCCGGCCGCCACAGGGCCCGCCTGGAGGCCTGTCTGGACGCACATGTGGGCCACCCGCTCTCGCTGACCCTGCCTTGAGCAGGTGGCCTCGACGAGGTGCTGACCTGCTGCCCCTTCTTCCTCCTCGTACCTCTTTTTCCCAGCTTTGGCCTTCAGAGGGCAGGGCTGGGGCTGGCTCGCCCGTGGGCTGCTGCTGCTGCACTGGCTTTGGTAGACCATTTTTAGACCATTGCCCTGTGATGGGCAAAGCAGCCTCAGCTTGGGGAATTGCACTGACCAGTCCTCTGATAGATTGCACCTCTGGTGCCATGAGCTCCTCCGATTGGCCACAGCTCTGGCACGTAGTGTCCCTTGCTGAGCCAGCTGGAACCGGGTGTGACTGGCCTGGGGCGGCTCCTAGGCCGACCCCCAAAGGCGGCCCCCCCCCCCCCCAAACCACCATTTGTTCCCCGTACATCCCCCAGCTTTCTCCTGTAGAGGACAGGGTGGAGGCCCCTCCAGCCAGTCTTGAGGGGAACAGAGGATAAAAGGAGTTCCCGGGGCATAGAGAAAGGCAGAGGGAGGGCTCTGGGTGGCACCCAAGGGCACACGGAGGGCCATGCTGGGTACCCAGAGGCATGCAAAGGGCTCGGGCTGGGTGCCAAAACGCACACGGAGGGCTCGGGCCACACCAAAGGGCAAACGGAGGGCCCTAGGAAGCACAAGAAGAGAAATGGAGGGCCCTGGGAGGCACTAAAAGGCCATTTGGCGGCCCCTCGGTTGCCCCAAAGGGCTCCACACCGGTCCCTAGGGGACAGGGAAAGGCAAACAGAGACGCCTTGAGGAGACAAGAGGAGGAGTCCTCTGGGAAAGATGAAAAGCTGAAGGCCGGTCCCTTGGCAGGACCCCGAATGGCCCACCGAGGGCCCTGGGTGGGAACCCAAAGGCCCATCAGGAGGTCTTGAGGGAACGAGAGAATAAATGCAGAGAACAAGGCACAGCCTTCAACAGCACCTACGCACGGGACTCTCATAAGGCACGAGTATGGCTTTACAGAGCTGGACCAGCCCCTCCAATAGCCCTGCCGCAAAGCTTTCTAAACAAGGCAAAAACGTTGGCTACTTTTCTCTTTGCTACGTAAGATTCCCTGTAAAACTGGGTCTGAGCCTGACCGAGGCCATAGGAGGGAGGAAAACGAGGGAAAACATTGCCGGGAAAATGCCCGGACACAGTGTGGTCTGGCATGAATAAATGGAGGCACAAGCAAGCCGTTGGGAGCAAACTCTTTATTCTCTGCCTGGGGGAGCTGCCTGGGGGCTCTGCAGCCCTGGAGCCACGCACCTCCTCAGGACACCCTCCACAAGGCTCCCAGCTACCGCCCTCTTCAATGACTCGGGCTGCATGGGCTCCTCCAGGAAAAGCTTTAAACGCACTGGTCTGCGCCGTGCTCCTGCCTGGGCAGGGGGCTTTGGACCCGCCGGAGGCATGGGCTGTCTTGGAAACTGCGGGCCCTTGGAGGGGAGGATGCCTGCAGTGCTCCCTGGCCTGAGAACAGGCAGAGTTTCCCACGCGGGCACTGAAGACCTTGCTGTGGCTCTGGAGGTGTAATCCCGGCACTTCTGAAGGCCGCCTGTTGGCCGGCGAGCATCATGCTCAGAGCCTCGGTGGAGAGATGGGAGGAGAGTAGGCGAGCTCTCCCCTTTGAATTGTCCTGCGTCCTCTGAAGGCGTGACTATTGCAGGGAGGCTGGGAGGTGGCAAGACCTTTCTTGGTTGAAGCTTCTCGGATTTTTGCTTGCACTTCCTTTCTTCCTCTATCTTCTTCTTCACGGTTTCCAGAACTTCAAGGACAATGGTTTTGGCACACCCGATCAATTCTGCATCCAGCTGCTGAACTCTCAAGATGGCCTTTTGGATGCTCTCCTTGGCAATCTCGCAACTCACTCGTGAGACATCAGCAGCGTTTTGCAGTGGTTGCAACACGGGCAACTTTGCTCTCTTGCTTGCCTCCGGGATCTGCCGTTCCGATGCTCTGAGTGATCCTTGTCCTTCTGTCTCACCCTGAAGCTTCAGGATCTCAGAAAACTGGCAGCAAAAGTCCTGCTCAAACTGAGAAGCTTCAAAGGATGATAAGGTGGACCTAACACTTTCAACAGCCCCTTTGGTCATGTTGTCAACAGAAGACTGCGAAGATGCTCTGTCCAAAGCTGCTAGTTCCACCTCCCTCCATCTCTCTTCTCCGGATTTGCCCTCTCGGGTGGCTCTTCTGGCACCACGCTCTGACAGCTTCTGCCTGGCTGCCGGCCCTAGCTCAGCTGCATCGGGCGTGCTGGATACCAAACGCTCCCCAAAGCTCTCCAGCACAATCGCCACAATCTCTCGAGCCAGCAGCCTCATTTCCTCCCGGCGATTTGCATGAGAAGTGTCCAAAGGCTCGGCCCCTCTGGCACTGGCAAACAAATTTCCGCTGACCTCATGGGGAGCCCTCCTTAAGATGTGGATGGACTGATCCGGCACCTTCACCTGCTCCAGCACTTCCAGGACCACGGTCTCAGCCATCTCTTGAAGCTCCTTGTCTTCTGCCAGCGTAGCCTGCAGCAGCGTAGGCTGTATGCTGTTAGGCGCTTCTTCTCCGGCACACTTTGGAGACTAAAATGAGGAGCAGTTGATGAGTGAATGTGTTCCTTCACCTCGGTTTGCTTTCCTCTTCCTCCCCACATGAGTCCCTAGCAGTCAAGCTTGAAAAACTCTGGTTTCTCTGTAGGCCACCTGGCACACGGAGGTTTCTGGTCTCCCGTGGCCAGGAGCCAAGTGTTGTGGGCACAAAATCAAGCAGGTGCCATTTTGCTTAGAGCAAAGGGCACTGTAGCCTCCCCAGGCCTCAGCACAGTGAACCAGGTGCTGCGGGCCCTGAACTGGAAGCTAGCGGCTGCCTGGGTACCGCCGGAGGACAGGCTCCAGGGCACAGCGGGCCCTCACAGGGACTGCTACTTCCAACGGGCTTGTTGGCTCCGGCCGCGGGAGGCGCTGGGCAGAGTTGAATGGCGGAGGCAAAGCTGTGGAAGGTACTGGAGCAGGCTCTTTGCTCCAGTCTCTTCTGCCACAGGTCCCAGCCGCTCTCGGGCCACTGCTGCCCTGTATCAGGGTGGCCCCTTTGCCCCTTTTCGAGGCCAAATAACAAGAATGGTTGTTTCGAGAGCAGAAAAGGAAACAATCTTTTTTCTGGTGGCACCTGGCTGTTGTCTGCCAGCCCAAGGAAATGTCCTTGGGACAGGAGGCAATCTGAAAGTCCTCTGCGGGCTGCCAGCCTCGTGCAAAGTGGGGAAGAAGTCACGAGACAAGAGCAGAGCCAGGCAGCAGCCTGAAATTGTCCTCTGCCACCGTTTGCTCTTTTGCAGCTTGACAGCCTGACTGCCACGGCAGAAGGAGCCTAACCCTTCACCCTGGCACAGATACCACCCCACACTATACGAAACGCTTCCCGAGAGGTCGTTGCAGGGGATGGAGCCCGGCGAAGTTTAACGGGCCCCCCGCTAATGAGAATTGGGCAACAGCAGGCTCTCCACTAAGCTAATCGAAGACCTCCTTGAAGAGAAAACCAACCACGAATGGCCAGGCATCAGCACTGTCAGGCTCAGGGACGCTGCACCTTTGGATGCAGAGGTCTTTGGATGAAAAGTAGTTTTTTTCAACCAGACGCGAAACCAGCACCACAGGCCGTGTGCCCGTTTAGCGCAGCTCACAGGTTCGTGCTAAACGTGCGAGTCCGTGCGCAGAAGAGGCCACTGAGAGTGCCCAGGCACACTTTGGCGTCAGAAAGGGCCAGTGCCTTGTGTCCGAGAGACACAGGAAGGAAAGCACCCGCTTCTTGGTCTGTGACAGCCACCCTCAAACGAGGACACGTCGCACACCAGCCAGGCACCACCTCCTCACCAACCAAGCACCGCTCGCGAGCCCCGAGCGGCTGTGTGTGTGGCAGCACCTTCTTCGGAGGCCTGGGTGCCAACGGGCTGCCGCACAGCAGAGGCGGCCCCCAGCATCCAACCCGGCTCCTACTCACCAGCCTCCCTTTGAGAGCAGACTTCTCGGAGCTGCTCTGGGTGTCTGGCTGTCTCCTCTTTCGCAGCTGCTGCTGCTGTTGGCACTCGGCCTGCTGGAGGAGGCGTTGCTCTTTTTCAAGAGCCTCCAGTCTTTCAATCCGCTTCTTGATCACGGTGAGATGCCTGTCAAGAAAGAAAGGCAGCTGAGAAGGAGCCGCTCTGTCCATCTTGCCCAGGCCATTTTCCGCTCAGCCACTCCCATCATCCTGCTCCCGGTTGCTTTGCTCCAGTAGTCCCCGCAGCAGCTTCCAGCTGCCTGTGCAAGGCTCCAAGCGCAGACTGCGCCAACGTGTTCGCAGCTGGCACCGGCTCCTTCCACTGCTGGGCTTTGTTTGTTTACTGGAACGTGAGGCTCCAGGACTTCGCTCCAGGACCACGGGCCCCCTTTAAGTAGCAAGCGCTACTTGGCCTTTTCTTACCTCTGCCTCCTCTTCTTCTCTCCACCCGGCAAACTCTTTCTTTGCTCCTGCAGCAGCCACTCGCGCAGGCGAGAAACGTCAATCCCTCCAGGCAGTTCGGAGGCATCTTCTAATTTGGCCAGGTCTTGCCGGAGCTTTTTCTGAAAGGGGACACCAGATTGTGGCTTGCTGTTGCCTGCACAAGCGCTCACACCCCTGTGTGCTGAGGTGTCCTGTGGGCCCAGGACAGCGCTCTGCTTCATCAGCCACGCGACAAGGTCCGAAGACAAATGCTTCCCTCAGGACTCCGCGTGCTTGCACATGACTTTCCTGTCCATGCCCACGCCTGCACCCTGCACCAGCCCAGCTCGCAGCCCCGTAGTCCTTTCCCTGCCACGACACCTGGCCCAGCAGCACAGCCCTCACCTCTTCTGCATTGACCGCCTCCCCTCTCCGAGATGACGCAAGTAAAGCTCCAGCCCTCAGCACCGTGCTGCTGACAGGTGCCCATGAACACTCCGCTTTGCCTACCTCCTCTCGCGCGAACATTTTCTCTGCATCCAGCTTGAGCTTTGTCAGATACTGCCTGTACTCGTTGAACTCCTTCAGAGTGCAAACCACCTATGTGGAGGCAAGGGGAGAAATCCCACAAGAACTGTCAAGCCAGCTACGTAGACTGCCTTCCCCAAAACAACCCAAACCCAGCGGGAGGGGAGCTGCTCCTCTGCACACCCTCCCCTCCCCAGTGGCGGGGCCCCTGACTGCCCCCCAGCCAGGGCTGAGCGGTGCTCCTCGCCCCGGCTCCAGGCCTCGCACCGGCTGCCTCCTCAACACTCAGGCAGTGCTGGGCAGCCTCAGAAGAGCAGGAGTGGGAGCTGCCCGAGGGACGCTGGCGCTACTTCTGCTCCCAGGGAAAAGAGCCCCGCAGCCCTGTGCCCTCTGCCAGCAAGAGGCAGCTGCAGCAGGCGCTCTGGGAACCCCGCTTGGAGAGGGCTGGTTTGATCAGCCCGACGTCCAAACCTACTTTGCCGTCACTGGTGACGTAACCCTCTCTCTTCAGCCTCCGCAGGTTGTCCTTGCGTTTGTGGTAGGCCCGCAGGTGCGGGTCATGCAGGCTGTTGTATTCTGTGCTCAGTAGGCGGCAGTGGGGATCTCCCAGATTGAAATAACCAGAGGGCTGGTGGAGCTGCAAGAGAGATTTTCCAGGGTATGAAGAAGGCAGGAGAGAGCAGCAAAGAGGTGCCAAGCGGTACTTGTGAAAAGGTAAAGGCAGTTTGAAGACCAACACTCTTCTCCATCCTTCTGAAGGCACAGAGAACACCACCGCCAGACTGCAGGGCCAGCCTGGACTGGGCTGGGCTGGGCTGGGCTGGGCTGGGCTGGGCTGAGCTGGGGGAGAGAAGACAAACCCCACCAGCAAAGCAGGCATCTTAGGCCACCGCGAAGAACTGCAGACCTTGCCACAACAGAAAGGAACCTTTGGAGGGAGAAGTTCAAGCCCGGCGGTTCAAACGCAGCACATGGATAATGCACTGAAAACAGTCTCCTCGGGCTTAGGCAGGCCAAGGGGTGTGTCAACTAACTCCACCTCAAGGAAGGCCGCTGCCTGCATTCCCCAAGCAGAGAAGACCGAGCTTTTCCAGGCACGCCAACGAGGCAAACAGGAGAAGGTTTGACTCTCCCTCAAGAGTGCCCCAGAGCCTGGCTTGACATTGCTGGATGAGACAGAAGGGCACATTGCCCCGGCCATCAGACACACTGCCGCCTGCTGCAGGCAGGGCCCTGGCCGCATGCTTGCACGGTGCCAGAAACCAGTCCAGAAAACTGACAAGTCCTGCTTTTTGTCTCTGCGCCAGCAGCTTCCCTCTCCTCCCCAGTGCTGCCAGATTGAAGGGCTGCAGCGCCCACTGTAATGCCGGTGGCCACAAGGACTTCTTTGAATGCCGGGGACCCCGTAAAAGAGGAGAGCTTTTCTACCCCTTTCCACTTCCTTTACCTTTTCTCCCAGCTTTGTCCTGCAGAAGACAGCCTTGGAGCCGGGCAGCAGAGGGATCTTGACCCCAAGTGGGAGGTCCAGCAGCCCAGTACCTCCTTCTGCCAGTGGCTGTCTCCTGTTCCCGAGCTAGAAAGAGGGAGACACTCATGGGCACTCAGGCACTATCTCCGTAAGCCTCCCGCACAGCAGTTGCTGGAAAGGCTCTTGGAAGACTCCAACCCAAGGGGAGCGCCGAGAGCGGCCCAGTCAAAAGCTGCTCTCTGCTTCCCCGACCCTGTCCCCACAACTCGCGCCCCTTCCTCAACCCACATCCGCGTCCTTTTGCAGCAACCCCTCCCACCCGCTTAGCCGTAAGCCAGGCTGGGCAGAGAGGCAGGACTCCCTGCAAACTCTCCGCGGCCTGAGCACCTTGGGATCCCTCCCTGCTCCCCAGGCATGTCCCGAGGCCCCAGAGCAGCCCTGCATGTCCCAGGCTCCCGGGCTGAGCCCTCTCCGTCGGCCCATTGCTCACCTCTCCCCTCTTCCACACTGCGCTCAGCAGTGCGTCCACGTTTCGGACGCCAGCAGTGAGACGGTGCTCCATGGCTCCTTCCACGAGCTCTCCTGGAGCTGCAACCCTGCGCTGGCACCTCTTGCTCCAGAGGCACCCAGCTGGGGCCACCACAGCCCGTCTCCTAGCGAGCGGCTATATAGAGCAGTCGCACATTGTTGCATCATCACGTTGCCGCGCCACCGCACTGTTGCATCGTCACGTTGCCGCGCTGTGGCCCGGCCGCCACAGGGCCCGCCTGGAGGCCTGTCTGGACGCACATGTGGGCCACCCGCTCTCGCTGACCCTGCCTTGAGCAGGTGGCCTCGACGAGGTGCTGACCTGCTGCCCCTTCTTCCTCCTCGTACCTCTTTTTCCCAGCTTTGGCCTTCAGAGGGCAGGGCTGGGGCTGGCTCGCCCGTGGGCTGCTGCTGCTGCACTGGCTTTGGTAGACCATTTTTAGACCATTGCCCTGTGATGGGCAAAGCAGCCTCAGCTTGGGGAATTGCACTGACCAGTCCTCTGATAGATTGCACCTCTGGTGCCATGAGCTCCTCCGATTGGCCACAGCTCTGGCACGTAGTGTCCCTTGCTGAGCCAGCTGGAACCGGGTGTGACTGGCCTGGGGCGGCTCCTAGGCCGACCCCCAAAGGCGGCCCCCCCCCCCCCCCAAACCACCATTTGTTCCCCGTACATCCCCCAGCTTTCTCCTGTAGAGGACAGGGTGGAGGCCACTCCAGCCAGTCTTGAGGGGAAAAGAGGATAAAAGGAGTTCCCGGGGCATAGAGAAAGGCAGAGGGAGGGCTCTGGGTGGCACCCAAGGGCACACGGAGGGCCATGCTGGGTACCCAGAGGCATGCAAAGGGCTCGGGCTGGGCGCCAAAAGGCACACGGAGGGCTCGGGCCACACCAAAGGGCAAACGGAGGGCCCTAGGAAGCACAAGAAGAGAAATGGAGGGCCCTGGGAGGCACTAAAAGGCCATTTGGCGGCCCCTCGGTTGCCCCAAAGGGCTCCACACCGGTCCCTAGGGGACAGGGAAAGGCAAACAGAGACGCCTTGAGGAGACAAGAGGAGGAGTCCTCTGGGAAAGATGAAAAGCTGAAGGCCGGTCCCTTGGCAGGACCCCGAATGGCCCACCGAGGGCCCTGGGTGGGAACCCAAAGGCCCATCAGGAGGTCTTGAGGGAACGAGAGAATAAATGCAGAGAACAAGGCGCAGCCTTCAACAGCACCTACGCACGGGACTCTCATAAGGCACGAGTATGGCTTTACAGAGCTGGACCAGCCCCTCCAATAGCCCTGCCGCAAAGCTTTCTAAACAAGGCAAAAACGTTGGCTACTTTTCTCTTTGCTACGTAAGATTCCCTGTAAAACTGGGTCTGAGCCTGACCGAGGCCATAGGAGGGAGGAAAACGAGGGAAAACATTGCCGGGAAAATGCCCGGACACAGTGTGGTCTGGCATGAATAAATGGAGGCACAAGCAAGCCGTTGGGAGCAAACTCTTTATTCTCTGCCTGGGGGAGCTGCCTGGGGGCTCTGCAGCCCTGGAGCCACGCACCTCCTCAGGACACCCTCCACAAGGCTCCCAGCTACCGCCCTCTTCAATGACTCGGGCTGCATGGGCTCCTCCAGGAAAAGCTTTAAACGCACTGGTCTGCGCCGTGCTCCTGCCTGGGCAGGGGGCTTTGGACCCGCCGGAGGCATGGGCTGTCTTGGAAACTGCGGGCCCTTGGAGGGGAGGGTGCCTGCAGTGCTCCCTGGCCTGAGAACAGGCAGAGTTTCCCACGCGGGCACTGAAGACCTTGCTGTGGCTCTGGAGGTGTAATCCCGGCACTTCTGAAGGCCGCCTGTTGGCCGGCGAGCATCATGCTCAGAGCCTCGGTGGAGAGATGGGAGGAGAGTAGGCGAGCTCTCCCCTTTGAATTGTCCTGCGTCCTCTGAAGGCGTGACTATTGCAGGGAGGCTGGGAGGTGGCAAGACCTTTCTTGGTTGAAGCTTCTCGGATTTTTGCTTGCACTTCCTTTCTTCCTCTATCTTCTTCTTCACGGTTTCCAGAACTTCAAGGACAATGGTTTTGGCACACCCGATCAATTCTGCATCCAGCTGCTGAACTCTCAAGATGGCCTTTTGGATGCTCTCCTTGGCAATCTCGCAACTCACTCGTGAGACATCAGCAGCGTTTTGCAGTGGTTGCAACACGGGCAACTTTGCTCTCTTGCTTGCCTCCGGGATCTGCCGTTCCGATGCTCTGAGTGATCCTTGTCCTTCTGTCTCGCCCTGAAGCTTCAGGATCTCAGAAAACTGGCAGCAAAAGTCCTGCTCAAACTGAGAAGCTTCAAAGGATGATAAGGTGGACCTAACACTTTCAACAGCCCCTTTGGTCATGTTGTCAACAGAAGACTGCGAAGATGCTCTGTCCAAAGCTGCTAGTTCCACCTCCCTCCATCTCTCTTCTCCGGATTTGCCCTCTCGGGTGGCTCTTCTGGCACCACGCTCTGACAGCTTCTGCCTGGCTGCCGGCCCTAGCTCAGCTGCATCGGGCGTGCTGGATACCAAACGCTCCCCAAAGCTCTCCAGCACGATCGCCACAATCTCTCGAGCCAGCAGCCTCATTTCCTCCCGGCGATTTGCATGAGAAGTGTCCAAAGCCTCTGCCCCTCTGGCACTGGCAAACAAATTTCCGCTGACCTCATGGGGAGCCCTCCTTAAGATGTGGATGGACTGATCCGGCACCTTCACCTGCTCCAGCACTTCCAGGACCACGGTCTCAGCCATCTCTTGAAGCTCCTTGTCTTCTGCCAGCGTAGCCTGCAGCAGCGTAGGCTGTATGCTGTTAGGCGCTTCTTCTCCGGCACACTTTGGAGACTAAAATGAGGAGCAGTTGATGAGTGAATGTGTTCCTTCACCTCGGTTTGCTTTCCTCTTCCTCCCCACATGAGTCCCTAGCAGTCAAGCTTGAAAAACTCTGGTTTCTCTGTAGGCCACCTGGCACACGGAGGTTTCTGGTCTCCCGTGGCCAGGAGCCAAGTGTTGTGGGCACAAAATCAAGCAGGTGCCATTTTGCTTAGAGCAAAGGGCACTGTAGCCTCCCCAGGCCTCAGCACAGTGAACCAGGTGCTGCGGGCCCTGAACTGGAAGCTAGCGGCTGCCTGGGTACCGCCGGAGGACAGGCTCCAGGGCACAGCGGGCCCCCACAGGGACTGCTACTTCCAACGGGCTTGTTGGCTCCGGCCGCGGGAGGCGCTGGGCAGAGTTGAATGGCGGAGGCAAAGCCGTGGAAGGTACTGGAGCAGGCTCTTTGCTCCAGTCTCTTCTGCCACAGGTCCCAGCCGCTCTCGGGCCACTGCTGCCCTGTATCAGGGTGGCCCCTTTGCCCCTTTTCGAGGCCAAATAACAAGAATGGTTGTTTCGAGAGCAGAAAAGGAAACAATCTTTTTTCTGGTGGCACCTGGCTGTTGTCTGCCAGCCCAAGGAAATGTCCTTGGGACAGGAGGCAATCTGAAAGTCCTCTGCGGGCTGCCAGCCTCGTGCAAAGTGGGGAAGAAGTCACGAGACAAGAGCAGAGCCAGGCAGCAGCCTGAAATTGTCCTCTGCCACCGTTTGCTCTTTTGCAGCTTGACAGCCTGACTGCCACGGCAGAAGGAGCCTAACCCTTCACCCTGGCACAGATACCACCCCACACTATACGAAACGCTTCCCGAGAGGTCGTTGCAGGGGATGGAGCCCGGCAAAGTTTAACGGGCCCCCCGCTAATGAGAATTGGGCAACAGCAGGCTCTCCACTAAGCTAATCGAAGACCTCCTTGAAGAGAAAACCAACCACGAATGGCCAGGCATCAGCACTGTCAGGCTCAGGGACGCTGCACCTTTGGATGCAGAGGTCTTTGGATGAAAACTAGTTTTTTTCAACCAGACGCGAAACCAGCACCACAGGCCGTGTGGCCGTTTAGCGCAGCTCACAGGTTCGTGCTAAACGTGCGAGTCCGTGCGCAGAAGAGGCCACTGAGAGTGCCCAGGCACACTTTGGCGTCAGAAAGGGCCAGTGCCTTGTGTCCGAGAGACACAGGAAGGAAAGCACCCGCTTCTTGGTCTGTGACAGCCACCCTCAAACGAGGACACGTCGCACACCAGCCAGGCACCACCTCCTCACCAACCAAGCACCGCTCGCAAGCCCCGAGCGGCTGTGTGTGTGGCAGCACCTTCTTCGGAGGCCTGGGTGCCAACGGGCTGCCGCACAGCAGAGGCGGCCCCCAGCATCCAACCCGGCTCCTACTCACCAGCCTCCCTTTGAGAGCAGACTTCTCGGAGCTGCTCTGGGTGTCTGGCTGTCTCCTCTTTCGCAGCTGCTGCTGCTGTTGGCACTCGGCCTGCTGGAGGAGGCGTTGCTCTTTTTCAAGAGCCTCCAGTCTTTCAATCCGCTTCTTGATCACGGTGAGATGCCTGTCAAGAAAGAAAGGCAGCTGAGAAGGAGCCGCTCTGTCCATCTTGCCCAGGCCATTTTCCGCTCAGCCACTCCCATCATCCTGCTCCCGGTTGCTTTGCTCCAGTAGTCCCCGCAGCAGCTTCCAGCTGCCTGTGCAAGGCTCCAAGCGCAGACTGCGCCAACGTGTTCGCAGCTGGCACCGGCTCCTTCCACTGCTGGGCTTTGTTTGTTTACTGGAACGTGAGGCTCCAGGACTTCGCTCCAGGACCACGGGCCCCCTTTAAGTAGCAAGCGCTACTTGGCCTTTTCTTACCTCTGCCTCCTCTTCTTCTCTCCACCCGGCAAACTCTTTCTTTGCTCCTGCAGCAGCCACTCGCGCAGGCGAGAAACGTCAATCCCTCCAGGCAGTTCGGAGGCATCTTCTAAGTTGGCCAGGTCTTGCCGGAGCTTTTTCTGAAAGGGGACACCAGATTGTGGCTTGCTGTTGCCTGCACAAGCGCTCACACCCCTGTGTGCTGAGGTGTCCTGTGGGCCCAGGACAGCGCTCTGCTTCATCAGCCACGCGACAAGGTCCGAAGACAAATGCTTCCCTCAGGACTCCGCGTGCTTGCACATGACTTTCCTGTCCATGCCCACGCCTGCACCCTGCACCAGCCCAGCTCGCAGCCCCGTAGTCCTTTCCCTGCCACGACACCTGGCCCAGCAGCACAGCCCTCACCTCTTCTGCATTGACCGCCTCCCCTCTCCGAGATGACGCAAGTAAAGCTCCAGCCCTCAGCACCGTGCTGCTGACAGGTGCCCATGAACACTCCGCTTTGCCTACCTCCTCTCGCGCGAACATTTTCTCTGCATCCAGCTTGAGCTTTGTCAGATACTGCCTGTACTCGTTGAACTCCTTCAGAGTGCAAACCACCTATGTGGAGGCAAGGGGAGAAATCCCACAAGAACTGTCAAGCCAGCTACGTAGACTGCCTTCCCCAAAACAACCCAAACCCAGCGGGAGGGGAGCTGCTCCTCTGCACACCCTCCCCTCCCCAGTGGCGGGGCCCCTGACTGCCCCCCAGCCAGGGCTGAGCGGTGCTCCTCGCCCCGGCTCCAGGCCTCGCACCGGCTGCCTCCTCAACACTCAGGCAGTGCTGGGCAGCCTCAGAAGAGCAGGAGTGGGAGCTGCCCGAGGGACGCTGGCGCTACTTCTGCTCCCAGGGAAAAGAGCCCCGCAGCCCTGTGCCCTCTGCCAGCAACAGGCAGCTGCAGCAGGCGCTCTGGGAACCCCGCTTGGAGAGGGCTGGTTTGATCAGCCCGACGTCCAAACCTACTTTGCCGTCACTGGTGACGTAACCCTCTCTCTTCAGCCTCCGCAGGTTGTCCTTGCGTTTGTGGTAGGCCCGCAGGTGCGGGTCATGCAGGCTGTTGTATTCTGTGCTCAGTAGGCGGCAGTGGGGATCTCCCAGATTGAAATAACCAGAGGGCTGGTGGAGCTGCAAGAGAGATTTTCCAGAGTATGAAGAAGGCAGGAGAGAGCAGCAAAGAGGTGCCAAGCGGTACTTGTGAAAAGGTAAAGGCAGTTTGAAGACCAACACTCTTCTCCATCCTTCTGAAGGCACAGAGAACACCACCGCCAGACTGCAGGGCCAGGCTGGACTGGGCTGGGCTGGGCTGGGCTGGGCTGAGCTGGGGGAGAGAAGACAAACCCCAGCAGCAAAGCAGGCATCTTAGGCCACCGCGAAGAACTGCAGACCTTGCCACAACAGAAAGGAACCTTTGGAGGGAGAAGTTCAAGCCCGGCGGTTCAAACGCAGCACATGGATAATGCACTGAAAACAGTCTCCTCGGGCTTAGGCAGGCCAAGGGGTGTGTCAACTAACTCCACCTCATGAAGGCCGCTGTCTGCATTCCCCAAGCAGAGAAGACCGAGCTTTTCCAGGCACGCCAATGAGGCAAACAGGAGAAGGTTTGACTCTCCCTCAAGAGTGCCCCAGAGCCTGGCTTGACATTGCTGGATGAGACAGAAGGGCACATTGCCCCGGCCATCAGACACACTGCCGCCTGCTGCAGGCAGGGCCCTGGCCGCATGCTTGCACGGTGCCAGAAACCAGTCCAGAAAACTGACAAGTCCTGCTTTTTGTCTCTGCGCCAGCAGCTTCCCTCTCCTCCCCAGTGCTGCCAGATTGAAGGGCTGCAGCGCCCACTGTAATGCCGGTGGCCATAAGGACTTCTTTGAATGCCGGGGACCCCGTAGAAGAGGAGAGCTTTTCTACCCCTTTCCACTTCCTTTACCTTTTCTCCCAGCTTTGTCCTGCAGAAGACAGCCTTGGAGCCGGGCAGCAGAGGGATCTTGACCCCAAGTGGGAGGTCCAGCAGCCCAGTACCTCCTTCTGCCAGTGGCTGTCTCCTGTTCCCGAGCTAGAAAGAGGGAGACACTCATGGACACTCAGGCACTATCTCCATAAGCCTCCCGCACAGCAGTTGCTGGAAAGGCTCTTGGAAGACTCCAACCCAAGGGGAGCGCCAAAAGCGGCCCAGTCAAAAGCTGCTCTCTGCTTCCCCGACCCTGTCCCCACAACTCGCGCCCCTTCCTCAACCCACATCCGCGTCCTTTTGCAGCAACCCCTCCCACCCGCTTAGCCGTAAGCCAGGCTGGGCAGAGAGGCAGGACTCCCTGCAAACTCTCCGCGGCCTGAGCACCTTGGGATCCCTCCCTGCTCCCCAGGCATGTCCCGAGGCCCCAGAGCAGCCCTGCATGTCCCAGGCTCCCGGGCTGAGCCCTCTCCGTCGGCCCATTGCTCACCTCTCCCCTCTTCCACACTGCGCTCAGCAGTGCGTCCACGTTTCGGACGCCAGCAGTGAGACGGTGCTCCATGGCTCCTTCCACGAGCTCTCCTGGAGCTGCAACCCTGCGCTGGCACCTCTTGCTCCAGAGGCACCCAGCTGGGGCCACCACAGCCCGTCTCCTAGCGAGCGGCTATATAGAGCAGTCGCACATTGTTGCATCATCACGTTGCCGCGCCACCGCACTGTTGCATCGTCACGTTGCCGCGCTGTGGCCTGGCCGCCACAGGGCCCGCCTGGAGGCCTGTCTGGACGCACATGTGGGCCACCCGCTCTCGCTGACCCTGCCTTGAGCAGGTGGCCTCGACGAGGTGCTGACCTGCTGCCCCTTCTTCCTCCTCGTACCTCTTTTTCCCAGCTTTGGCCTTCAGAGGGCAGGGCTGGGGCTGGCTCGCCCGTGGGCTGCTGCTGCTGCACTGGCTTTGGTAGACCATTTTTAGACCATTGCCCTGTGATGGGCAAAGCAGCCTCAGCTTGGGGAATTGCACTGACCAGTCCTCTGATAGATTGCACCTCTGGTGCCATGAGCTCCTCCGATTGGCCACAGCTCTGGCACGTAGTGTCCCTTGCTGAGCCAGCTGGAACTGGGTGTGACTGGCCTGGGGCGGCTCCTAGGCCGACCCCCAAAGGCGGCCCCCCCCCCCCACCCAAACCACCATTTGTTCCCCGTACATCCCCCAGCTTTCTCCTGTAGAGGACAGGGTGGAGGCCCCTCCAGCCAGTCTTGAGGGGAAAAGAGGATAAAAGGAGTTCCCGGGGCATAGAGAAAGGCAGAGGGAGGGCTCTGGGTGGCACCCAAGGGCACACGGAGGGCCATGCTGGGTACCCAGAGGCATGCAAAGGGCTCGGGCTGGGCGCCAAAAGGCACACGGAGGGCTCGGGCCACACCAAAGGGCAAACGGAGGGCCCTAGGAAGCACAAGAAGAGAAATGGAGGGCCCTGGGAGGCACTAAAAGGCCATTTGGCGGCCCCTCGGTTGCCCGAAAGGGCTCCACACCGGTCCCTAGGGGACAGGGAAAGGCAAACAGAGACGCCTTGAGGAGACAAGAGGAGGAGTCCTCTGGGAAAGATGAAAAGCTGAAGGCCGGTCCCTTGGCAGGACCCCGAATGGCCCACCGAGGGCCCTGGGTGGGAACCCAAAGGCCCATCAGGAGGTCTTGAGGGGACGAGAGAATAAATGCAGAGAACAAGGCGCAGCCTTCAACAGCACCTACGCACGGGACTCTCATAAGGCACGAGTATGGCTTTACAGAGCTGGACCAGCCCCTCCAATAGCCCTGCCGCAAAGCTTTCTAAACAAGGCAAAAACGTTGGCTACTTTTCTCTTTGCTACGTCAGATTCCCTGTAAAACTGGGTCTGAGCCTGACCGAGGCCATAGGAGGGAGGAAAATGAGGGAAAACATTGCCGGGAAAATGCCCGGACACAGTGTGGTCTGGCATGAATAAATGGAGGCACAAGCAAGCCGTTGGGAGGAAACTCTTTATTCTCTGCCTGGGGGAGCTGCCTGGGGGCTCTGCAGCCCTGGAGCCACGCACCTCCTCAGGACACCCTCCACAAGGCTCCCAGCTACCGCCCTCTTCAATGACTCGGGCTGCATGGGCTCCTCCAGGAAAAGCTTTAAACGCACTGGTCTGCGCCGTGCTCCTGCCTGGGCAGGGGGCTTTGGACCCGCCGGAGGCATGGGCTGTCTTGGAAACTGCGGGCCCTTGGAGGGGAGGATGCCTGCAGTGCTCCCTGGCCTGAGAACAGGCAGAGTTTCCCACGCGGGCACTGAAGACCTTGCTGTGGCTCTGGAGGTGTAATCCCGGCACTTCTGAAGGCCGCCTGTTGGCCGGCGAGCATCATGCTCAGAGCCTCGGTGGAGAGATGGGAGGAGAGTAGGCGAGCTCTCCCCTTTGAATTGTCCTGCGTCCTCTGAAGGCGTGACTATTGCAGGGAGGCTGGGAGGTGGCAAGACCTTTCTTGGTTGAAGCTTCTCGGATTTTTGCTTGCACTTCCTTTCTTCCTCTATCTTCTTCTTCACGGTTTCCAGAACTTCAAGGACAATGGTTTTGGCACACCCGATCAATTCTGCATCCAGCTGCTGAACTCTCAAGATGGCCTTTTGGATGCTCTCCTTGGCAATCTCGCAACTCACTCGTGAGACATCAGCAGTGTTTTGCAGTGGTTGCAACACGGGCAACTTTGCTCTCTTGCTTGCCTCCGGGATCTGCCGTTCCGATGCTCTGAGTGATCCTTGTCCTTCTGTCTCGCCCTGAAGCTTCAGGATCTCAGAAAACTGGCAGCAAAAGTCCTGCTCAAACTGAGAAGCTTCAAAGGATGATAAGGTGGACCTAACACTTTCAACAGCCCCTTTGGTCATGTTGTCAACAGAAGACTGCGAAGATGCTCTGTCCAAAGCTGCTAGTTCCACCTCCCTCCATCTCTCTTCTCCGGATTTGCCCTCTCGGGTGGCTCTTCTGGCACCATGCTCTGACAGCTTCGGCCTGGCTGCCGGCCCTAGCTCAGCTGCATCGGGCGTGCTGGATACCAAACGCTCCCCAAAGCTCTCCAGCACGATCGCCACAATCTCTCGAGCCAGCAGCCTCATTTCCTCCCGGCGATTTGCATGAGAAGTGTCCAAAGGCTCGGCCCCTCTGGCACTGGCAAACAAATTTCCGCTGACCTCATGGGGAGCCCTCCTTAAGATGTGGATGGACTGATCCGGCACCTTCACCTGCTCCAGCACTTCCAGGACCACAGTCTCAGCCATCTCTTGAAGCTCCTTGTCTTCTGCCAGCGTAGCCTGCAGCAGCGTAGGCTGTATGCTGTTAGGCGCTTCTTCTCCGGCACACTTTGGAGACTAAAATGAGGAGCAGTTGATGAGTGAATGTGTTCCTTCACCTCGGTTTGCTTTCCTCTTCCTCCCCACATGAGTCCCTAGCAGTCAAGCTTGAAAAACTCTGGTTTCTCTGTAGGCCACCTGGCACACGGAGGTTTCTGGTCTCCCGTGGCCAGGAGCCAAGTGTTGTGGGCACAAAATCAAGCAGGTGCCATTTTGCTTAGAGCAAAGGGCACTGTAGCCTCCCCAGGCCTCAGCACAGTGAACCAGGTGCTGCGGGCCCTGAACTGGAAGCTAGCGGCTGCCTGGGTATCGCCGGAGGACAGGCTCCAGGGCACAGCGGGCCCCCACAGGGACTGCTACTTCCAACGGGCTTGTTGGCTCTGGCCGCGGGAGGCGCTGGGCAGAGTTGAATGGCGGAGGCAAAGCCGTGGAAGGTACTGGAGCAGGCTCTTTGCTCCAGTCTCTTCTGCCACAGGTCCCAGCCGCTCTCGGGCCACTGCTGCCCTGTATCAGGGTGGCCCCTTTGCCCCTTTTCGAGGCCAAATAACAAGAATGGTTGTTTCGAGAGCAGAAAAGGAAACAATCTTTTTTCTGGTGGCACCTGGCTGTTGTCTGCCAGCCCAAGGAAATGTCCTTGGGACAGGAGGCAATCTGAAAGTCCTCTGCGGGCTGCCAGCCTCGTGCAAAGTGGGGAAGAAGTCACGAGACAAGAGCAGAGCCAGGCAGCAGCCTGAAATTGTCCTCTGCCACCGTTTGCTCTTTTGCAGCTTGACAGCCTGACTGCCACGGCAGAAGGAGCCTAACCCTTCACCCTGGCACAGATACCACCCCACACTATACGAAACGCTTCCCGAGAGGTCGTTGCAGGGGATGGAGCCCGGCGAAGTTTAACGGGCCCCCCGCTAATGAGAATTGGGCAACAGCAGGCTCTCCACTAAGCTAATTGAAGACCTCCTTGAAGAGAAAACCAACCACGAATGGCCAGGCATCAGCACTGTCAGGCTCAGGGACGCTGCACCTTTGGATGCAGAGGTCTTTGGATGAAAACTAGTTTTTTTCAACCAGACGCGAAACCAGCACCACAGGCCGTGTGGCCGTTTAGCGCAGCTCACAGGTTCGTGCTAAACGTGCGAGTCCGTGCGCAGAAGAGGCCACTGAGAGTGCCCAGGCACACTTTGGCGTCAGAAAGGGCCAGTGCCTTGTGTCCGAGAGACACAGGAAGGAAAGCACCCGCTTCTTGGTCTGTGACAGCCACCCTCAAACGAGGACACGTCGCACACCAGCCAGGCACCACCTCCTCACCAACCAAGCACCGCTCGCGAGCCCCGAGCGGCTGTGTGTGTGGCAGCACCTTCTTCGGAGGCCTGGGTGCCAACGGGCTGCCGCACAGCAGAGGCGGCCCCCAGCATCCAACCCGGCTCCTACTCACCAGCCTCCCTTTGAGAGCAGACTTCTCGGAGCTGCTCTGGGTGTCTGGCTGTCTCCTCTTTCGCAGCTGCTGCTGCTGTTGGCACTCGGCCTGCTGGAGGAGGCGTTGCTCTTTTTCAAGAGCCTCCAGTCTTTCAATCCGCTTCTTGATCACGGTGAGATGCCTGTCAAGAAAGAAAGGCAGCTGAGAAGGAGCCGCTCTGTCCATCTTGCCCAGGCCATTTTCCGCTCAGCCACTCCCATCATCCTGCTCCGGGTTGCTTTGCTCCAGTAGTCCCCGCAGCAGCTTCCAGCTGCCTGTGCAAGGCTCCAAGCGCAGACTGCGCCAACGTGTTCGCAGCTGGCACCGGCTCCTTCCACTGCTGGGCTTTGTTTGTTTACTGGAACGTGAGGCTCCAGGACTTCGCTCCAGGACCACGGGCCCCCTTCAAGTAGCAAGTGCTACTTGGCCTTTTCTTACCTCTGCCTCCTCTTCTTCTCTCCACCCGGCAAACTCTTTCTTTGCTCCTGCAGCAGCCACTCGCGCAGGCGAGAAACGTCAATCCCTCCAGGCAGTTCGGAGGCATCTTCTAATTTGGCCAGGTCTTGCCGGAGCTTTTTCTGAAAGGGGACACCAGATTGTGGCTTGCTGTTGCCTGCACAAGCGCTCACACCCCTGTGTGCTGAGGTGTCCTGTGGGCCCAGGACAGCGCTCTGCTTCATCAGCCACGCGACAAGGTCCGAAGACAAATGCTTCCCTCAGGACTCCGCGTGCTTGCACATGACTTTCCTGTCCATGCCCACGCCTGCACCCTGCACCAGCCCAGCTCGCAGCCCCGTAGTCCTTTCCCTGCCACGACACCTGGCCCAGCAGCACAGCCCTCACCTCTTCTGCATTGACCGCCTCCCCTCTCCGAGATGACGCAAGTAAAGCTCCAGCCCTCAGCACCGTGCTGCTGACAGGTGCCCATGAACACTCCGCTTTGCCTACCTCCTCTCGCGCGAACATTTTCTCTGCATCCAGCTTGAGCTTTGTCAGATACTGCCTGTACTCGTTGAACTCCTTCAGAGTGCAAACCACCTATGTGGAGGCAAGGGGAGAAATCCCACAAGAACTGTCAAGCCAGCTACGTAGACTGCCTTCCCCAAAACAACCCAAACCCAGCGGGAGGGGAGCTGCTCCTCTGCACACCCTCCCCTCCCCAGTGGCGGGGCCCCTGACTGCCCCCCAGCCAGGGCTGAGCGGTGCTCCTCGCCCCGGCTCCAGGCCTCGCACCGGCTGCCTCCTCAACACTCAGGCAGTGCTGGGCAGCCTCAGAAGAGCAGGAGTGGGAGCTGCCCGAGGGACGCTGGCGCTACTTCTGCTCCCAGGGAAAAGAGCCCCGCAGCCCTGTGCCCTCTGCCAGCAAGAGGCAGCTGCAGCAGGCGCTCTGGGAACCCCGCTTGGAGAGGGCTGGTTTGATCAGCCCGACGTCCAAACCTACTTTGCCGTCACTGGTGACGTAACCCTCTCTCTTCAGCCTCCGCAGGTTGTCCTTGCGTTTGTGGTAGGCCCGCAGGTGCGGGTCATGCAGGCTGTTGTATTCTGTGCTCAGTAGGCGGCAGTGGGGATCTCCCAGATTGAAATAACCAGAGGGCTGGTGGAGCTGCAAGAGAGATTTTCCAGGGTATGAAGAAGGCAGGAGAGAGCAGCAAAGAGGTGCCAAGCGGTACTTGTGAAAAGGTAAAGGCAGTTTGAAGACCAACACTCTTCTCCATCCTTCTGAAGGCACAGAGAACACCACCGCCAGACTGCAGGGCCAGGCTGGACTGGGCTGGGCTGGGCTGGGCTGGGCTGAGCTGGGGGAGAGAAGACAAACCCCACCAGCAAAGCAGGCATCTTAGGCCACCGCAAAGAACTGCAGACCTTGCCACAACAGAAAGGAACCTTTGGAGGGAGAAGTTCAAGCCCGGCGGTTCAAACGCAGCACATGGATAATGCACTGAAAACAGTCTCCTCGGGCTTAGGCAGGCCAAGGGGTGTGTCAACTAACTCCACCTCAAGGAAGGCCGCTGCCTGCATTCCCCAAGCAGAGAAGACCGAGCTTTTCCAGGCACGCCAATGAGGCAAACAGGAGAAGGTTTGACTCTCCCTCAAGAGTGCCCCAGAGCCTGGCTTGACATTGCTGGATGAGACAGAAGGGCACATTGCCCCGGCCATCAGACACACTGCCGCCTGCTGCAGGCAGGGCCCTGGCCGCATGCTTGCACAGTGCCAGAAACCAGTCCAGAAAACTGACAAGTCCTGCTTTTTGTCTCTGCGCCAGCAGCTTCCCTCTCCTCCCCAGTGCTGCCAGATTGAAGGGCTGCAGCGCCCACTGTAATGCCGGTGGCCACAAGGACTTCTTTGAATGCCGGGGACCCCGTAGAAGAGG
This sequence comes from Gavia stellata, assembly GCF_030936135.1. NCBI lineage: Eukaryota > Metazoa > Chordata > Aves > Gaviiformes > Gaviidae > Gavia > Gavia stellata. The sequence continues at coordinate 18,118,554 of NC_082613.1, forward strand.
AGAGCTTTTCTACCCCTTTCCACTTCCTTTACCTTTTCTCCCAGCTTTGTCCTGCAGAAGACAGCCTTGGAGCCGGGCAGCAGAGGGATCTTGACCCCAAGTGGGAGGTCCAGCAGCCCAGTACCTCCTTCTGCCAGTGGCTGTCTCCTGTTCCCGAGCTAGAAAGAGGGAGACACTCATGGGCACTCAGGCACTATCTCCGTAAGCCTCCCGCACAGCAGTTGCTGGAAAGGCTCTTGGAAGACTCCAACCCAAGGGGAGCGCCAAGAGCGGCCCAGTCAAAAGCTGCTCTCTGCTTCCCCGACCCTGTCCCCACAAATCGCGCCCCTTCCTCAACCCACATCCGCGTCCTTTTGCAGCAACCCCTCCCACCCGCTTAGCCGTAAGCCAGGCTGGGCAGAGAGGCAGGACTCCCTGCAAACTCTCCGCGGCCTGAGCACCTTGGGATCCCTCCCTGCTCCCCGGGCACGTCCCGAGGCCCCAGAGCAGCCCTGCATGTCCCAGGCTCCCGGGCTGAGCCCTCTCCGTCGGCCCATTGCTCACCTCTCCCCTCTTCCACACTGCGCTCAGCAGTGCGTCCACGTTTCGGACGCCAGCAGTGAGACGGTGCTCCATGGCTCCTTCCACGAGCTCTCCTGGAGCTGCAACCCTGCGCTGGCACCTCTTGCTCTAGAGGCACCCAGCTGGGGCCACCACAGCCCGTCTCCTAGCGAGCGGCTATATAGAGCAGTCGCACATTGTTGCATCATCACGTTGCCGCGCCACTGCACTGTTGCATCGTCACGTTGCCGCGCTGTGGCCCGGCCGCCACAGGGCCTGCCTGGAGGCCTGTCTGGACGCACATGTGGGCCACCCGCTCTCGCTGACCCTGCCTTGAGCAGGTGGCCTCGACGAGGTGCTGACCTGCTGCCCCTTCTTCCTCCTCGTACCTCTTTTTCCCAGCTTTGGCCTTCAGAGGGCAGGGCTGGGGCTGGCTCGCCCGTGGGCTGCTGCTGCTGCACTGGCTTTGGTAGACCATTTTTAGACCATTGCCCTGTGATGGGCAAAGCAGCCTCAGCTTGGGGAATTGCACTGACCAGTCCTCTGATAGATTGCACCTCTGGTGCCATGAGCCCCTCCGATTGGCCACAGCTCTGGCACGTAGCGTCCCTTGCTGAGCCAGCTGGAACCGGGTGTGACTGGCCTGGGGCGGCTCCTAGGCCGACCCCCAAAGGCGGCCCCCCCCACACCCAAACCACCATTTGTTCCCCGTACATCCCCCAGCTTTCTCCTGTAGAGGACAGGGTGGAGGCCCCTCCAGCCAGTCTTGAGGGGAAAAGAGGATAAAAGGAGTTCCCGGGGCATAGAGAAAGGCAGAGGGAGGGCTCTGGGTGGCACCCAAGGGCACACGGAGGGCCATGCTGGGTACCCAGAGGCATGCAAAGGGCTCGGGCAGGGTGCCAAAAGGCACACGGAGGGCTCGGGCCACACCAAAGGGCAAACGGAGGGCCCTAGGAAGCACAAGAAGAGAAATGGAGGGCCTTGGGAGGCACTAAAAGGCCATTTGGCGGCCCCTCGGTTGCCCCAAAGGGCTCCACACCGGTCCCTAGGGGACAGGGAAAGGCAAACAGAGACGCCTTGAGGAGACAAGAGGAGGAGTCCTCTGGGAAAGATGAAAAGCTGAAGGCCGGTCCCTTGGCAGGACCCCGAATGGCCCACCGAGGGCCCTGGGTGGGAACCCAAAGGCCCATCAGGAGGTTTTGAGGGAACGAGAGAATAAATGCAGAGAACAAGGCACAGCCTTCAACAGCACCTACGCACGGGACTCTCATAAGGCATGAGTATGGCTTTACAGAGCTGGACCAGCCCCTCCAATAGCCCTGCCGCAAAGCTTTCTAAACAAGGCAAAAATGTTGGCTACTTTTCTCTTCGCTACGTAAGATTCCCTGTAAAACTGGGTCTGAGCCTGACCGAGGCCATAGGAAGGAGGAAAACGAGGGAAAACATTGCCGGGAAAATGCCCACAGTGTGGCCTGGCATGAATAAATGGAGGCACAAGCAAGCCGTTGGGAGGAAACTCTTTATTCTCTGCCTGGGGGAGCTGCCTGGGGGCTCTGCAGCCCTGGAGCCACGCACCTCCTCAGGACACCCTCCACAAGGCTCCCAGCTACCGCCCTCTTCAATGACTCGGGCTGCATGGGCTCCTCCAGGAAAAGCTTTAAACGCACTGGTCTGCGCCGTGCTCCTGCCTGGGCAGGGGGCTTTGGACCCGCCGGAGGCATGGGCTGTCTTGGAAACTGCGGGCCCTTGGAGGGGAGGGTGCCTGCAGTGCTCCCTGGCCTGAGAACAGGCAGAGTTTCCCACGCGGGCACTGAAGACCTTGCTGTGGCTCTGGAGGTGTAATCCCGGCACTTCTGAAGGCCGCCTGTTGGCCGGCGAGCATCATGCTCAGAGCCTCGGTGGAGAGATGGGAGGAGAGTAGGCGAGCTCTCCCCTTTGAATTGTCCTGCGTCCTCTGAAGGCGTGACTATTGCAGGGAGGCTGGGAGGTGGCAAGACCTTTCTTGGTTGAAGCTTCTCGGATTTTTGCTTGCACTTCCTTTCTTCCTCTATCTTCTTCTTCACGGTTTCCAGAACTTCAAGGACAATGGTTTTGGCACACCCGATCAATTCTGCATCCAGCTGCTGAACTCTCAAGATGGCCTTTTGGATGCTCTCCTTGGCAATCTCGCAACTCACTCGTGAGACATCAGCAGCGTTTTGCAGTGGTTGCAACACGGGCAACTTTGCTCTCTTGCTTGCCTCCGGGATCTGCCGTTCCGATGCTCTGAGTGATCCTTGTCCTTCTGTCTCGCCCTGAAGCTTCAGGATCTCAGAAAACTGGCAGCAAAAGTCCTGCTCAAACTGAGAAGCTTCAAAGGATGATAAGGTGGACCTAACACTTTCAACAGCCCCTTTGGTCATGTTGTCAACAGAAGACTGCGAAGATGCTCTGTCCAAAGCTGCTAGTTCCACCTCCCTCCATCTCTCTTCTCCGGATTTGCCCTCTCGGGTGGCTCTTCTGGCACCATGCTCTGACAGCTTCGGCCTGGCTGCCGGCCCTAGCTCAGCTGCATCGGGCGTGCTGGATACCAAACGCTCCCCAAAGCTCTCCAGCACGATCGCCACAATCTCTCGAGCCAGCAGCCTAATTTCCTCCCGGCGATTTGCATGAGAAGTGTCCAAAGGCTCGGCCCCTCTGGCACTGGCAAACAAATTTCCGCTGACCTCATGGGGAGCCCTCCTTAAGATGTGGATGGACTGATCCGGCACCTTCACCTGCTCCAGCACTTCCAGGACCACAGTCTCAGCCATCTCTTGAAGCTCCTTGTCTTCTGCCAGCGTAGCCTGCAGCAGCGTAGGCTGTATGCTGTTAGGCGCTTCTTCTCCGGCACACTTTGGAGACTAAAATGAGGAGCAGTTGATGAGTGAATGTGTTCCTTCACCTCGGTTTGCTTTCCTCTTCCTCCCCACATGAGTCCCTAGCAGTCAAGCTTGAAAAACTCTGGTTTCTCTGTAGGCCACCTGGCACACGGAGGTTTCTGGTCTCCCGTGGCCAGGAGCCAAGTGTTGTGGGCACAAAATCAAGCAGGTGCCATTTTGCTTAGAGCAAAGGGCACTGTAGCCTCCCCAGGCCTCAGCACAGTGAACCAGGTGCTGCGGGCCCTGAACTGGAAGCTAGTGGCTGCCTGGGTATCGCCGGAGGACAGGCTCCAGGGCACAGCGGGCCCCCACAGGGACTGCTACTTCCAACGGGCTTGTTGGCTCTGGCCGCGGGAGGCGCTGGGCAGAGTTGAATGGCGGAGGCAAAGCCGTGGAAGGTACTGGAGCAGGCTCTTTGCTCCAGTCTCTTCTGCCACAGGTCCCAGCCGCTCTCGGGCCACTGCTGCCCTGTATCAGGGTGGCCCCTTTGCCCCTTTTCGAGGCCAAATAACAAGAATGGTTGTTTCGAGAGCAGAAAAGGAAACAATCTTTTTTCTGGTGGCACCTGGCTGTTGTCTGCCAGCCCAAGGAAATGTCCTTGGGACAGGAGGCAATCTGAAAGTCCTCTGCGGGCTGCCAGCCTCGTGCAAAGTGGGGAAGAAGTCACGAGACAAGAGCAGAGCCAGGCAGCAGCCTGAAATTGTCCTCTGCCACCGTTTGCTCTTTTGCAGCTTGACAGCCTGACTGCCACGGCAGAAGGAGCCTAACCCTTCACCCTGGCACAGATACCACCCCACACTATACGAAACGCTTCCCGAGAGGTCGTTGCAGGGGATGGAGCCCGGCGAAGTTTAACGGGCCCCCCGCTAATGAGAATTGGGCAACAGCAGGCTCTCCACTAAGCTAATTGAAGACCTCCTTGAAGAGAAAACCAACCACGAATGGCCAGGCATCAGCACTGTCAGGCTCAGGGACGCTGCACCTTTGGATGCAGAGGTCTTTGGATGAAAACTAGTTTTTTTCAACCAGACGCGAAACCAGCACCACAGGCCGTGTGGCCGTTTAGCGCAGCTCACAGGTTCGTGCTAAACGTGCGAGTCCTCGTGCGCAGAAGAGGCCACTGAGAGTGCCCAGGCACACTTTGGCGTCAGAAAGGGCCAGTGCCTTGTGTCCGAGAGACACAGGAAGGAAAGCACCCGCTTCTTGGTCTGTGACAGCCACCCTCAAACGAGGACACGTCGCACACCAGCCAGGCACCACCTCCTCACCAACCAAGCACCGCTCGCGAGCCCCGAGCGGCTGTGTGTGTGGCAGCACCTTCTTCGGAGGCCTGGGTGCCAACGGGCTGCCGCACAGCAGAGGCGGCCCCCAGCATCCAACCCGGCTCCTACTCACCAGCCTCCCTTTGAGAGCAGACTTCTCGGAGCTGCTCTGGGTGTCTGGCTGTCTCCTCTTTCGCAGCTGCTGCTGCTGTTGGCACTCGGCCTGCTGGAGGAGGCGTTGCTCTTTTTCAAGAGCCTCCAGTCTTTCAATCCGCTTCTTGATCACGGTGAGATGCCTGTCAAGAAAGAAAGGCAGCTGAGAAGGAGCCGCTCTGTCCATCTTGCCCAGGCCATTTTCCGCTCAGCCACTCCCATCATCCTGCTCCGGGTTGCTTTGCTCCAGTAGTCCCCGCAGCAGCTTCCAGCTGCCTGTGCAAGGCTCCAAGCGCAGACTGCGCCAACGTGTTCGCAGCTGGCACCGGCTCCTTCCACTGCTGGGCTTTGTTTGTTTACTGGAACGTGAGGCTCCAGGACTTCGCTCCAGGACCACGGGCCCCCTTCAAGTAGCAAGCGCTACTTGGCCTTTTCTTACCTCTGCCTCCTCTTCTTCTCTCCACCCGGCAAACTCTTTCTTTGCTCCTGCAGCAGCCACTCGCGCAGGCGAGAAACGTCAATCCCTCCAGGCAGTTCGGAGGCATCTTCTAATTTGGCCAGGTCTTGCCGGAGCTTTTTCTGAAAGGGGACACCAGATTGTGGCTTGCTGTTGCCTGCACAAGCGCTCACACCCCTGTGTGCTGAGGTGTCCTGTGGGCCCAGGACAGCGCTCTGCTTCATCAGCCACGCGACAAGGTCCGAAGACAAATGCTTCCCTCAGGACTCCGCGTGCTTGCACATGACTTTCCTGTCCATGCCCACGCCTGCACCCTGCACCAGCCCAGCTCGCAGCCCCGTAGTCCTTTCCCTGCCACGACACCTGGCCCAGCAGCACAGCCCTCACCTCTTCTGCATTGACCGCCTCCCCTCTCCGAGATGACGCAAGTAAAGCTCCAGCCCTCAGCACCGTGCTGCTGACAGGTGCCCATGAACACTCCGCTTTGCCTACCTCCTCTCGCGCGAACATTTTCTCTGCATCCAGCTTGAGCTTTGTCAGATACTGCCTGTACTCGTTGAACTCCTTCAGAGTGCAAACCACCTATGTGGAGGCAAGGGGAGAAATCCCACAAGAACTGTCAAGCCAGCTACGTAGACTGCCTTCCCCAAAACAACCCAAACCCAGCGGGAGGGGAGCTGCTCCTCTGCACACCCTCCCCTCCCCAGTGGCGGGGCCCCTGACTGCCCCCCAGCCAGGGCTGAGCGGTGCTCCTCGCCCCGGCTCCAGGCCTCGCACCGGCTGCCTCCTCAACACTCAGGCAGTGCTGGGCAGCCTCAGAAGAGCAGGAGTGGGAGCTGCCCGAGGGACGCTGGCGCTACTTCTGCTCCCAGGGAAAAGAGCCCCGCAGCCCTGTGCCCTCTGCCAGCAAGAGGCAGCTGCAGCAGGCGCTCTGGGAACCCCGCTTGGAGAGGGCTGGTTTGATCAGCCCGACGTCCAAACCTACTTTGCCGTCACTGGTGACGTAACCCTCTCTCTTCAGCCTCCGCAGGTTGTCCTTGCGTTTGTGGTAGGCCCGCAGGTGCGGGTCATGCAGGCTGTTGTATTCTGTGCTCAGTAGGCGGCAGTGGGGATCTCCCAGATTGAAATAACCAGAGGGCTGGTGGAGCTGCAAGAGAGATTTTCCAGGGTATGAAGAAGGCAGGAGAGAGCAGCAAAGAGGTGCCAAGCGGTACTTGTGAAAAGGTAAAGGCAGTTTGAAGACCAACACTCTTCTCCATCCTTCTGAAGGCACAGAGAACACCACCGCCAGACTGCAGGGCCAGGCTGGACTGGGCTGGGCTGGGCTGGGCTGGGCTGAGCTGGGGGAGAGAAGACAAACCCCACCAGCAAAGCAGGCATCTTAGGCCACCGCGAAGAACTGCAGACCTTGCCACAACAGAAAGGAACCTTTGGAGGGAGAAGTTCAAGCCCGGCGGTTCAAACGCAGCACATGGATAATGCACTGAAAACAGTCTCCTCGGGCTTAGGCAGGCCAAGGGGTGTGTCAACTAACTCCACCTCAAGGAAGGCCGCTGCCTGCATTCCCCAAGCAGAGAAGACCGAGCTTTTCCAGGCACGCCAATGAGGCAAACAGGAGAAGGTTTGACTCTCCCTCAAGAGTGCCCCAGAGCCTGGCTTGACATTGCTGGATGAGACAGAAGGGCACATTGCCCCGGCCATCAGACACACTGCCGCCTGCTGCAGGCAGGGCCCTGGCCGCATGCTTGCACAGTGCCAGAAACCAGTCCAGAAAACTGACAAGTCCTGCTTTTTGTCTCTGCGCCAGCAGCTTCCCTCTCCTCCCCAGTGCTGCCAGATTGAAGGGCTGCAGCGCCCACTGTAATGCCGGTGGCCACAAGGACTTCTTTGAATGCCGGGGACCCCGTAAAAGAGGAGAGCTTTTCTACCCCTTTCCACTTCCTTTACCTTTTCTCCCAGCTTTGTCCTGCAGAAGACAGCCTTGGAGCCGGGCAGCAGAGGGATCTTGACCCAAGTGGGAGGTCCAGCAGCCCAGTACCTCCTTCTGCCAGTGGCTGTCTCCTGTTCCCGAGCTAGAAAGAGGGAGACACTCATGGGCACTCAGGCACTATCTCCGTAAGCCTCCCGCACAGCAGTTGCTGGAAAGGCTCTTGGAAGACTCCAACCCAAGGGGAGCGCCAAGAGCGGTCCAGTCAAAAGCTGCTCTCTGCTTCCCCGACCCTGTCCCCACAAATCGCGCCCCTTCCTCAACCCACATCCGCGTCCTTTTGCAGCAACCCCTCCCACCCGCTTAGCCGTAAGCCAGGCTGGGCAGAGAGGCAGGACTCCCTGCAAACTCTCCGCGGCCTGAGCACCTTGGGATCCCTCCCTGCTCCCCGGGCACGTCCCGAGGCCCCAGAGCAGCCCTGCATGTCCCAGGCTCCCGGGCTGAGCCCTCTCCGTCGGCCCATTGCTCACCTCTCCCCTCTTCCACACTGCGCTCAGCAGTGCGTCCACGTTTCGGACGCCAGCAGTGAGACGGTGCTCCATGGCTCCTTCCACGAGCTCTCCTGGAGCTGCAACCCTGCGCTGGCACCTCTTGCTCTAGAGGCACCCAGCTGGGGCCACCACAGCCCGTCTCCTAGCGAGCGGCTATATAGAGCAGTCGCACATTGTTGCATCATCACGTTGCCGCGCCACTGCACTGTTGCATCGTCACGTTGCCGCGCTGTGGCCCGGCCGCCACAGGGCCTGCCTGGAGGCCTGTCTGGACGCACATGTGGGCCACCCGCTCTCGCTGACCCTGCCTTGAGCAGGTGGCCTCGACGAGGTGCTGACCTGCTGCCCCTTCTTCCTCCTCGTACCTCTTTTTCCCAGCTTTGGCCTTCAGAGGGCAGGGCTGGGGCTGGCTCGCCCGTGGGCTGCTGCTGCTGCACTGGCTTTGGTAGACCATTTTTAGACCATTGCCCTGTGATGGGCAAAGCAGCCTCAGCTTGGGGAATTGCACTGACCAGTCCTCTGATAGATTGCACCTCTGGTGCCATGAGCCCCTCCGATTGGCCACAGCTCTGGCACGTAGCGTCCCTTGCTGAGCCAGCTGGAACCGGGTGTGACTGGCCTGGGGCGGCTCCTAGGCCGACCCCCAAAGGCGGCCCCCCCCCCACCCAAACCACCATTTGTTCCCCGTACATCCCCCAGCTTTCTCCTGTAGAGGACAGGGTGGAGGCCCCTCCAGCCAGTCTTGAGGGGAAAAGAGGATAAAAGGAGTTCCCGGGGCATAGAGAAAGGCAGAGGGAGGGCTCTGGGTGGCACCCAAGGGCACACGGAGGGCCATGCTGGGTACCCAGAGGCATGCAAAGGGCTCGGGCAGGGTGCCAAAAGGCACACGGAGGGCTCGGGCCACACCAAAGGGCAAACGGAGGGCCCTAGGAAGCACAAGAAGAGAAATGGAGGGCCTTGGGAGGCACTAAAAGGCCATTTGGCGGCCCCTCGGTTGCCCCAAAGGGCTCCACACCGTCCCTAGGGGACAGGGAAAGGCAAACAGAGACGCCTTGAGGAGACAAGAGGAGGAGTCCTCTGGGAAAGATGAAAAGCTGAAGGCCGGTCCCTTGGCAGGACCCCGAATGGCCCACCGAGGGCCCTGGGTGGGAACCCAAAGGCCCATCAGGAGGTTTTGAGGGAACGAGAGAATAAATGCAGAGAACAAGGCACAGCCTTCAACAGCACCTACGCACGGGACTCTCATAAGGCATGAGTATGGCTTTACAGAGCTGGACCAGCCCCTCCAATAGCCCTGCCGCAAAGCTTTCTAAACAAGGCAAAAATGTTGGCTACTTTTCTCTTCGCTACGTAAGATTCCCTGTAAAACTGGGTCTGAGCCTGACCGAGGCCATAGGAGGGAGGAAAACGAGGGAAAACATTGCCGGGAAAATGCCCAGACACAGTGTGGTCTGGCATGAATAAATGGAGGCACAAGCAAGCCGTTGGGAGGAAACTCTTTATTCTCTGCCTGGGGGAGCTGCCTGGGGGCTCTGCAGCCCTGGAGCCACGCACCTCCTCAGGACACCCTCCACAAGGCTCCCAGCTACCGCCCTCTTCAATGACTCGGGCTGCATGGGCTCCTCCAGGAAAAGCTTTAAACGCACTGGTCTGCGCCGTGCTCCTGCCTGGGCAGGGGGCTTTGGACCCGCCGGAGGCATGGGCTGTCTTGGAAACTGCGGGCCCTTGGAGGGGAGGGTGCCTGCAGTGCTCCCTGGCCTGAGAACAGGCAGAGTTTCCCACGCGGGCACTGAAGACCTTGCTGTGGCTCTGGAGGTGTAATCCCGGCACTTCTGAAGGCCGCCTGTTGGCCGGCGAGCATCATGCTCAGAGCCTCGGTGGAGAGATGGGAGGAGAGTAGGCGAGCTCTCCCCTTTGAATTGTCCTGCGTCCTCTGAAGGCGTGACTATTGCAGGGAGGCTGGGAGGTGGCAAGACCTTTCTTGGTTGAAGCTTCTCGGATTTTTGCTTGCACTTCCTTTCTTCCTCTATCTTCTTCTTCACGGTTTCCAGAACTTCAAGGACAATGGTTTTGGCACACCCGATCAATTCTGCATCCAGCTGCTGAACTCTCAAGATGGCCTTTTGGATGCTCTCCTTGGCAATCTCGCAACTCACTCGTGAGACATCAGCAGTGTTTTGCAGTGGTTGCAACACGGGCAACTTTGCTCTCTTGCTTGCCTCCGGGATCTGCCGTTCCGATGCTCTA